>NW_016804209.1:4319227-4336070 GCF_001698545.2 Rhinopithecus bieti | reverse complement strand
TTTTTGGTAGAGACAGGATTTCTCCATGTTGGCCAGGCTGATCTCAAACTTCTGACCTCAGGTGATGTGCCTTCCTTGGCCTCCCAAAGTGCTGGGATTACAGGCTTGAGCCAGCATGCCTGGCCTTCTTAAGACATGTAATGAAAATGGATGATGTAGCATGTCATTGCTTTCTTCCATGTGAAACAATTGTCTCAAGGATTTTGATTAACCTGTGAAAGCATCCACATTCAAATGGTATTACATAAGGTAAAAAACTTGATAAAACTCGGGAGAAGGAAGACTCTAAAGTTATTCCTATTGATTGAATAGGGAATTCTAGAAGGATGTTACCAAGTTTTCACGCAGTTTGGGGAGAGCACTATTCACTGTGACACCAGGGTACCTTTGCTGGCGTGAACATTGATTTTGGAAAGACAGGTCTTGTTCAAGTGTTCAAAAAGTAATTATGTCTTTGTGGGACTTGTCAATACTTTTCAGAGACAAAGCAGCATAGAATATAAAAAATTCTCCATTTTCTATGCAGTGACTCCAATTCTATAAAGTGGTTCTGATTATAAAGATACTATTTTCTCTTGGATTTTCTCTTACACAATCGTTTGCTCTTAAACACAAAGGATATGTTCTAAGACCCTCCGTGGATGCCTGAAGCCACAGATAGTCCCAAATCCTATAAATATTACAGTTTTTTAAACTTAAACATATCTATGATAAAGTTTATCTGGCATAGTAAGAGATTACCAACAATAACCAATAATAAAAGAGAATAGTTATAACAATATACTGTAATAAAAGTTACGTGAAAGTGATCTCTCTCTCTCTCTACCTCTCTCAAAATATCTTATTGTGTTATATTTGCCTGTTTACTGACCATGGTTAACCTCAGGTAACTGAAAATGCAGAAAGTGTGAACCACTGATAAGGGAGACTACTGCATATAGTTAATGTGAATAGTACCATCAAATCTGAGGAATGGTGTGCGAAGCCTTTAAAAATTTATGAAAAGGCCAGGTGTGGTGGCTCATGCCTGTAGTCTCAGCACTTGGGAAGGCCAATGTGGGTGGATCATCTGAGGTCAGGAGTTCAAGACCAGCCTGGCTAACATGGTGAAACCTCTTCTCTACTAAAAATACTAAAAAAAAAAAAAAAAAAAAGAGCTGGGCGTAGTGGTGCATGCCTGTAATCCCAGCTACTCAGGAGGCTGAGGCAGGAGAGTTGCTTGAACCCGGAAGGCAGAGGTTGCAGTGAGTGGAGATCATGCCGCTGCACTCCAGCCTGGGCGACAGAGCAAGACTCCTCAAAAAAATGAAAAGTTGAAGAGGGAAGAGGAAAGACTTCCTAAATGCCCACGTTAGATGCCTCACAACTGTGTCCCTCTGCCCATCCCTCCTTTATGAAGCAACCTTAATATGCTGAGAAAGTGGAGCTGATCTTGAGATGCCTGGAATGGTGAGGGGAGGAGCAATAGGTATGGTGAGACTACAGACAAGAGGGAGGCAGCAAGGAAGTTGGACACAGAAGCAGCTGAGGTTCCCCCCAAACCCCTGATGCTAACAGACAGATGGCACATGTATGCAGCAGTTTAGATCTGCCATTTAGGGCAACAGGCCTGGATCAAAGTGTTGAGGAAAAATACCAGTAGGCAGGTAGGACTTGGCATTTAAAGTGAGGGCAACAGACATCAGGAGATGCTATAGGCACATCAAGGAAGTTGGACAGAAAAGCAGCTCAAACACATTCCTGCCCTTGGCCTTGCACGGGCTTACTCACCAAGGGGTTCAGACAGGTGCCCAGAGGCTTATTCTACCAGTGTGGGCTCAGGAGAAGACGGGCAGCTCTCTTCTCCCTTCCTCTTTTCCTGGTCCTCTCTGCCCTGACAGCTGGGCCCAGGGCAGTGCAGTGAAGCAGGAGGTAAACAGATCTTTATTATTGAAAGCAAAGGACCATAGCAACTTAACACAATCATTTAGAAATTTGCTGTACTTAAAATACATAATATTTACTGAAAACACATAGCATGACCTGTCTTTCCAAAATCGATGGGACAGAATCCTGACTCAGATGGTGTCTGATTACCTCTACTGCTTTTAAAGAGTTTTCATCATTACATTACATTGTGTTCTCACTTAAATATGACAGCTGTCTTAGCTTGGGCTTCTATCACAAAATACCATAGGCTGAGTGGTTATGCAGAATTTTCTCATCGTTCTAGAGGCTGGGGAGTCCAAGATGAAGGTGTGGGCCACTTCGGTTCCTGGTGAGGGCTCCCTTACTGGCTTGTAGACGACTGCCTTCTCTCTGTGTCTCCATATGGCTGAAAGAGAATGCAAGCTCTCGTCTCATCTTTTTAAAAAAATGTAGAGACAGATCTCACTCTGTCGCCCAGGCTGGAATGCAGTGGTGCAATCATGGCTCACTGAAGCCTAGACCTCCTGGGCTAAAGTGATCCACCCATGTCAACCTCCTAAGTAGCTGGGACTACCGGTGTGCATCACCATATCAAGTTCATTTTTTAATGTTTTGGAGAGAGAAAGTCTCACTGTGTTTCCCAGGCTGGTCTGAACTCTTGGGCTCAAGCGATCCTCCTGCCTCGGCCTCTCTCTGCTGGGATTACAGGCATGAACCACCACACCTGGCCTCTCGTATTCCTTCTTGTAAGGGTGCTAATCCTGTCGTGAACATCCACCCCATGGCCTCATCTAAACCTAGTCACCTCTCAAAGGCCCCATTTTCAAATACCAGCACACTGAGAGGTTAGGGCTTCAACATAGGAATTTTGGGAGGAAATAATTGAGTCCATAGCAACAGCTTTTGAGCCAAAGACATTTTATGTATATGAAAGCAATATGTTTTTGGATATGAACACATATGACATGGAGTATCCTAGGTTTATCTTAATTTTTAGGTAAAATTATAAATTTACCAGCTTATTTTATGTTGATGAAAAATTAAACCAAACAAACTCCCACGTCTCAGGAGGGGCTTTGTGGGGTTTCCATAGGCCTTCAGGCAGCACCCCTGGATGCTGTGTTCCTGTTAAGGGAAAGTAGGAAGGCACCGACCCTCGTTTGGGAAAGAAGTCTGATCCCTGGGGAGGAGGTTACTGCAGCAAGGTTGGGCCCCAGTCCCAGAAGAGCTTTGCATGCCACCAGTTGTCCAGAAAGAAGGGTTTGAACCCCTGTTTGACTCAAGAACCAAGGCATGTGTATCAGTTTCCCAGGGTTGCTATAACAAATCACTAAAAGCTAGATGATTTAAAACAATTGAAATTTACCATCTCACAGTCCTGGGGGTTAGAAGTCTGAAGTCTGAAATCTGAAAGTCTGGAAGGCATTGGCAGGGCAATTCTCCCTGCGAAACCCACAGGGGGTTATTCTCCCTTGCCTCCTCCCAGCTTCTGACAGTAGGATTCCTTGCTTTGCAGCTGCATCTCTACAGTCTCCCTTTGCTGTCACTTTTTCACATTGTCTTAAAAGGACAATAGCCATATAGGATTAAGGACCTGTCCTATCTCAGTATAACCTTGTCTTAAATCATTACATCTGCAATGACTGTATTTCCAAATAAGATCTGAAGTTTTGGGGCTGAGACGTTAACATACCTTCTTTGGGACCTCCACCATTCAGCCCACGATAGTAAGCTAGAAAGCTTTAAGTCTGTAGTGTGGGTGAGAGTAGTATGTTTATCCAGCAGTATGGTAAGAAAGGGAAGGAATGGATCACAAAAAGCAAGTGGCTCATACTGTATTAGATACTTGCAACTCTCCAGCCTTGGAGACTCAATGATAAAATTAAAGATACACCAATGACCTGGGGAAGACACCTCAATTCAGCAGGGATAATCAAGTACTTCCTATGCCAGAGGTCCCTCACTAGAAATGTTTAAAAAGTTACATCATTTATTTTTACCAGTCCCCAAACTCCCTTTTAAAAAGCCCTCAACTGGGCACGGTGGCTCACGCTTGTGATCTCAGCATTTTAGAAGCCTGAGATGGGCAGATCCCTTGAGCCCAGGAGTTTGAGACCAGCCTGAGCAATATGGGGAAACCTCGTCTCTACAAAAAAAAAAAAAAAAAAATTAGCTGGGTGTGGTGATGCAAGCCTGTAGTCCCAGCTACTTGAAAGGCTAAGGCAGGAGGATCGATGAGCCCAGGAGGTTGAGGCTGCAGTGAGCTGTGACCGTGCCACTGCACCCCAGCCTCGACGACAGAGTGTGATTGTCTCAAAATAAATAAAAATAAAAGACTCAGCAGAATCTACTCACTCTGCTTCGGTTGAAAGGAAATTACATTAATGGGGAGAATTTTCTTAGCACTGCTGAAGTGTGGGTATTTCAGTGTTTTACTTGAAGTTTCTTATGCTCGATGTTGCCATATGAAATACAGGGATGGCTGGAATGATCGCTGTAGATAGCCGCGGGTTAAGTACAGAAGTAATTAAACTTACCCTCCAAAATGCAGCGATTAAAAGCCAAGGAAATGTATTCCAAATTTTATGCTTGTTTCTGGCAAATACTTTTTTGATGCTTCCCTTAAATGCTTTGCCATTTGGTTTGGAAAAGTTTTCAGGCGTCTTTGCCACCTAATTATGGACTATTTCCAAGGCTTTTGAGGAGCTGCCATAAATGGCAGATAGATAGTTGAGGAGAAAGTGCTTGTTTTTATATGGTTTGATCTTGCTCATTAAGGATTGGAATGTAAAATGGGCCGTTTAACAATCTAAGATCCTTGCCAATAATTTTTCAAGGTAGATGTGTTATGTGATTTTGATGATGTTAAGTTGCCACATCATAAAGTCATAACTACGGAAAGTTCACATTTGCAAAAAATGTGAAGTCGGGTGATTTCTCTTTCCTCAAGAATTTTTTTTTTCTCTTTGTTTTCTGAACCTTTGTAGAGTTAATGAGCATCAAAACTAGTATGTAAACAAGAAGGTGTAAAATGTAGCTTTGAAATATAGTAAGAAAATATCTTTCACTGTTTGAAAATTCAGGCCATAGCAGGTGTAATAACCTGCAGCAGAAAGCTTCTTCCTATTTTTCTGTTGTCCCAGTTTCCATAAAAAATGTGAGAGAACATCTGGATAAGCTATAGAAGAAGGAAATGCCAGGCCCCTCCCTACTGCCCTGGTCCACAGCTTCTAGTGTCTTAGAAACAGCACCGAGTAATTTGGGACTGCACACTTGTTGAAATCTGAGAAGCTTGGCAAAACAAAGTCAAACCCAGAAATGCGAAAGAAAATGCCTTTATGAGGCTACTAGTCAACAGAACACAATTTTTATTTTATGCTTCAGGTGTCCTCATGCTATACAAAAAAAGTTCACTTTAGCATATTAGTGAAGGGACACATTTTGACTTGGCTTTTTCAATTGCAAAGTATTTGGGGTAGTAATACCAGCCTTCTCTTCAGCAATAGGAATTAGTAGTTTTAAAGAATTGTGTTCTCACGGAATCCCTCCAGTTTGATTGGACGAAGTTTCTGAAAATGACAATTACTTGCTGAATTCTAGCTTGTTTTTTTATTTTAGTTGAACACCGTACTTTAGAAAAGATACAGTTGGGTTAAAATGTGCGCTACACCTATTAGACACACGCAAGCGACACGCCCGTTAGAATGCTGGAGTCTAAAACACAGCACCAGCAAGGATGTGGAGCAATAGAATCGCTTTTCATTGCTGGTGGGAGTGCAAAATGGTATAGCCACTTGGGAAGAGAGTTTGGCAGTTTTTTCCCCAAAGCTAAGCATAGTCTTAGCATATAAGCGAGCAATCAAGATCATTGGTATTTCAACATAAGTTGAAAACTTAGGTTCACACAAAAATCTCATGAAATGTTTATAGCAATGTTATTCATAATTGCCAAAATTTGGAAGTAACCAGAATGTCCTTCAGTAGATGCATGGATAGACCAACAGTGGTGTGGTGATACACTGTCTGTTACTGAGTGATGAAATGTGCTAAAAGTAGATACATGTCATTATACATTTGTCAAAACCCAACGAGCTCTAATGAAAACAATGGACTTTAGTTAATAACCTATCAATACTGGCTCATCAGTTGTAACAAATCTACCAAACGATACAAGATGGAAATAATAGGGGAAGCTGCTTGTGGGGAGGTGGGTGTGTGGGAAATTTCTATACTTTCTGATCACTTTTTCTATAACCTTAAAATTGCTCTTAAAAAAAGTATTTTTTTTAAAAAGCCATTAACTTGTGAGAAGACCTGGAGGAAACTTGAATGCATATTGTAAGTGAAATAGTCCAGTCTGAAAAAGCTACTATGCAGTTCCAAATATGACATTCTGGAAAAGATAATACTATAGAGACAGCAAAATGATCAGTGGTTTTGGTGGGGAGGGATAAAATAGTTGAACAGGGGATGTTTAGATCAGTAAAACTAAGCTGTCTCATACTGTAGTTGTGGGTACATGTCATTATACATTTGGCAGAACCCACAGAATTGTATGCCACAAAGAGTGAATCCTAATGTAAAGTTAATAGTAACATGTCCATATTGGTTCATCAGTTGTAACAAATGTACCACACCAATGCATGATGTTAATAATGGGGGAAACTGATGGGGGTGGTTGGGAATATACATAGTTTTTTTCTCATTTCTGCTGTAAATCCAAAACTGCTCTAAAAATGAAACATTATTTTTTAAATCAGCAAGAAATTATATGAAACTCAGTTTTCAGTCTTTACAAATAAAATTTTACTAGAATACACACACAAATGTGCATAGTCATAGCCTTCATTGGGCCCATGTTGGCCTGGCTGGGTAGAGACCTTCCCAGTGGGGCATTGCTCTTCCATAGCATCCATGGGGCTGCACTCATCCTATGTTGAAATCTTCAGGAGGTCGGACTCCCCTGCTCCCTGAGTCTCTTGTTTACTTACACACAGCTTTGATTCTATGCGTGGGTTACTGGGCATCGCAGAATTTCTCATCTGTAAAACAAGACTCAAGTGCTTACTCTTTCTCTGTCATTTTTTCTAATTCAATTTCCATACTCCACAGGGATGCTTTTGAGAGAATGATACATTAGAAGCGTAGGTTTCCTTACTGGACGAAACAGAGTTCCTGAAAGAAGGGCTTGATTGAGATGAGTGAATTTGGAGCTGATGTCAAATCAGGTTAGTAGCATTTTGAGGCATAGATACTTGTACAGCTGGAAAACAACCGTAATTGATGATTTGATGCAGTTTTATGCCAGTAGGGCTAGGGTGGGGGCCTGGTCTCAAAATCCACAAATCTCCAAGTTTAACAATGTATATAACATAGTGGAAATAATCTGAGTTGTAAAGGCAGTTATGCCTCGGTTTGCATTTCACATCTCCACCACCAGGCAGCTGAGTGGCTTTGGGCAGGAGTTTAGCGTCTCTGAAGCTCAGTTTCCATATCTACGAAATGGGAACGGCCATACCTACTTCACAATTACCTAGGAGGATTGAAACAGACAACACATATCGAATGTCTTACATGGGTCCCGGCATAGCACCAGGTACAGCTTCTGAACAGGTTTCATTTTGAGTTTTGTTTTCCCTTCTTGAATGTCTCAGAAGAAACTCCAATCTATCCTAGTTTTGTCCTCACTCAGATGACCAGGAAAACGTGTTTCAATGTCAAACTAAACGTTTTTTTCAATGTAAGTCTCTTTCATTTGTGCTGTATCCTCTGGGCATGCTCTCAAAAGTCTTTACAGAAGGTGGCAATTAAATGATTCTCTTGATTTCCTATAGATTAAATAACTCCAATTACTCTGACCTATTGGAATAAGAGCTGTTTAATATTCCTTTGAGAATGTGCCTTCCGTCTCTCCAGTTTCTCCCTGGTCCCTTAGAAATAAGTGGATCAAAATGGAGTACAGTCTTTCCTATGGGACTGACTGACATAGAGGGTGCCAGAAAGATCACTTCCTGGGCCTTTGCATGCTGTGTTCAGTTTACTTTGTCTTTCTGTGTTCTTTTTCTTTCCCTCCCCCCATATTGTTGACTCCTGACCTTGTCTTTGTCCTGCTTTTTTTTTTTTTCTGTCCTTCAGAAATATTGCTTATTGGGGTTGGGTACAGTGGTCATGCATGTAATCCCAGCACTTTGGGAGACTGAAGCAAACAGATTGCTTGAGCCAGGAGTTCAGGACTAGCCCGGGCAGCATGGTGAGACCCATCTCTAAAAAAAAAAGAAAAAAAAAAAAAAAAAACAAGCTTATTGGTTAAGACCGAAAGCTCTGGAATTGGATGACTTGAGTTTGAATCCTACCTCTATTACTTAGCAACTGTGTCTTTGCTGAATTCACTTAAATTTTCTGAAACTTAGTTTCCTCATCTGTAAAATGCAGTGAACACTGTTGATAGGGTTTGGCTCTGTGTCCCCACCCAAATCTCATCTTGAATTGTAATCCCCATGTATCAAGGGAAGGACCTGGTGGGAGGTCATTGGATCCTGGGGGCAGTTTACCTCATGCTACTCTCATAATAGTGAGGGAGTTCTCATGAGATCCGATGGTCTTAAAAGTAGCAGTTTCCGCTACACGTTCTCTCTCCTGCCACCGTGTAAGATGTGCCTTACTTCCCCTTGGCCTAACACTGTGATTACAAGTTTCCTGAGGCCTCCCCAGCTGTGTTGAACTGTGAGTCAGTTAACCTCTTTGCTTTGTAAATCACCCAGTCTTGGATAATCTCTTCATAGCATTGTGAGAATGGCCTAATACAACACTATCTACTGCAAAGATGTAAGGATTTAATGTATTGATGTATATAAAGTTCTCAGAGCAATGTCAGCACACAGTGCTCAACAAATACTAGCTGCTGCTTAAGTTACTTTGAAATCGTTTTAGACTCACAAGAAGTTGAAAAAAATTGTACAGAGAGTTCCCAGGTTCCTTCTCCCAGCTTTCTCCAATGACAACATCTTTCATAGTTGTAGTACTTTATCAAAACCAAGCCACTGATATTGGTATAACACTATTAACTGAACTACTGACTTTATTGAGATTTCACTAGTTTTTTTTCATCATGCTTTTTTTTTTTTTTTAATTTTATTATAAAGATACGAGATCTTGCTCTGTTACCCAGGTGCTGCAGTGCAGTGGTGTAATCATAGGTCACAGCAGCCTCGAACTCCTAGGCTCAAGTTCTCCTCCCATCTTAGCCTCCAAAGTAGCTGGGACTATCGGTGCATGCCACTATACCCGGGAAATTTTTTAATTATCATTTTAGAGACAGGTCTTACTTTGTTGCCCAGGCTGGCCTTGAACTCCTGGCCTGAAGTGATCCTTCTGCTTCAGCCTAAGTTCTGGGATTACAGGTGTGAATCACCATGCCAGGCCTAATGCTTGCTTTCTTGTGTTTGTGTGTGTGTATAGTTATATGAAATTTTACTACCTGTCTGGATTTGCGTAACTGCCACCAGAGTAGGGATATGAAATGGTTGCATTTCCACAAACTAACTTCCTTGTGCAATCTTTTTTATACTTACACCCTCTTTTCATCCCTAACTCCACTCCCCTTCCAGCAGCCATTGACCCATGCTCCATCACTTTTTGAGAATGTCACATAAGTGGAATCTTAGCTTTTGAGATTGATCTTTTTCACTCTCTATAATCTTGAGATCCATCCAACTCGTTTGTGTAGCAGTGGTTGACTGCTTTTTGTTGCAAATTAGTATATATGCCATTGCATGGATATATCCATTGCATGGATGGATCGTAGTTTGTTTACTGTTTGAAAGACGTTTGGGTTGGTGTCAGTTTGTTGGCTATTACAAATAAAGCTGCTATGAAAATTCATGTACATTTTATGTGAGAATGTTTTCATTTCTTGAGGAGAAATACCCAAGAGTATGACTGCTGAGTCATATGCTAGATGTTTAACTTTTTAAAAAACTGTAAAATTGTTTCCATTAGGGGTTGTACATTTCACATTCCCACCAGCAATGTATGAGGGACCCCGTTCCTCTACATGCTTGCCAGAATTAGTATTACCACTATTTTTCATTCTTGCCATCCTAATAGATGTGTAGTGGTATCTCATATTGGTTTTAATTTGTATTTTCCTCTGGCTAAGGATGTACTAATTCACCACCCATATTCTTTTTGGTGAAGGTCTGTCTGTTCAAGTCTTTGGCTCATTAAAAGACTTAGATTGTTTACTATTTAGTTGAGCAAGTTCTTTAAATATACTGAAAGCAAGTCCTTTGTCAGACATGGATTTTGCAGACATGTTCTCACTTTCTGTTGATTACCTTTTCATCCTATTCCCAAGATATTTTGTGGAAAACAAATTTATAATGAATTGAAATTTTTATGTTACTGATCATGCTTTCAGTGTCATGTCTAAGATTTCTTTGCCTAACCCTAAGTTACAAGGATTTTCTATGTTTTGTTCTAAAGGTTTTATATTTTTACATTTAGCATTTTACATTGAGGTCTAGGATCCATTTTGATTTAATTTTTCTTGAAGGTGTGGTTTAGATTGTAAATATTTTTCCCCTCTTTGGGCCTCTGGATAGCCAGTTGTTCCGACACCATTTTTTGAAAACAGTCTCCTTCCTCCATTCAGTTGCTTTTTAAATCTTTGTTAAAAATAAATGTGCTGGGCATTCTTACATAGAGCTATTTCTGGGTTCTGTAATCTGTTCCATTAATCTGTGGATCTATTTCTCTGCCAATACCACACTGTGTTGATTACTATAGTTATATAGTAAGTCTTAAAATTGGGTATTGTGATTCCTCTGGCTTTATTCTTCTTTTTCAAAATAGTTTTAACTTTTTAGTTCTGTTGACTTTCCATATAAATTTTAGAAGAAACCTGTGTATATCTACAAAAAAATCTTGCTAGAATTATCTGTTACTTTAAATGTTAATACTTTCTTCATCCTGTATTTGTTTTATTGTCTCAGTTTAAAGCTCTTTAAGTCTTTACAGATAACTTTCAAAAAGGCTTTAGGGATTATTTAGCCTGATTGCAACATTTTACTATGGAGAAAATGTAGACTTCTTTTGGGACAGATTGAGTGAAGTTAGTTGACTTGCCCAAGATTACCCAGGAAACTAACTGGCTTAGGATGAATTCCCCAGCCTCGAACTTCTTGTTCTATAGGATTTTCCAGTTGCCCTACAGCCTCCCCTCTTAAGCCTACTTAATCTTACTTGTTTTTCATACATTTTCTAGTTTGTTTAAAGAGATTGTTTTAGAACTTCACTGTTGTGTTCCAGAGAAAGCATGATCTACAATAGCATAGAGTCACCTTGGAAACTTGTTAAAACTACAGATTCCTATACTCTACCCCTGGGTATTCTAATTCAGTAAGCATGATGTGAGGCTCACGCACCTCAAATTACTGTGATGCAAGTGAGCTGTGCACCACCTTTTGAGAAACCTGGGATGATAAAAGAGAAACACAGGACTTGGAGTCAGATAGACCTGGAGTCAACTCCTGACTTTTTAATTTACTTATATAATATCTCTATGCTTCAGTTTCTTCATGTATAAACTGAGGAGAATGACATTTGTTTTACGTTTTCTTACTGTTTAAATACCGCATGTATGAAGTTTGTAGCATTGAACTTGGTACCCCAAATCAGTGAATGCTACTTCCTTTCTTTTCTTCCTCCTTAATAGACTGCAGTTTGATGTCTGTTGGAGGAAGAGACAGTGTGATGTGTGTCACAGACCACCCCACTTCCCTCCTGGTCACTGGGAAGACTATACTTTACTGTCCCTCTGCATCTAGGTAGGGTGGTGTTACTCTTCCCAGTCGATGGAAGGTGAGTGGAACTGACTCGTTTCCCTTCCTGGCTGAGATGGTTCAGTCAGTGATTAGACTTATCTTTTGCTCCTCTGCATCTGCTAGCTGGGTGATACCAGGATGACAGTGAAGCAAGAAGATAGTGAAACTGGCTGGGCGTGGTGGCT
Organism: Rhinopithecus bieti; assembly: GCF_001698545.2. Classification (NCBI taxonomy): domain Eukaryota; kingdom Metazoa; phylum Chordata; class Mammalia; order Primates; family Cercopithecidae; genus Rhinopithecus; species Rhinopithecus bieti. The sequence goes on along the minus strand of NW_016804209.1, from coordinate 4,324,153 downwards.
CACGCCTGTAATCCCAGCACTTTGGGAGGCTGAGGCAAGCGGGTCATGAGGTCAGGAGATCGAGACCATCATGGCCAATATGGTGAAACCCCCTTTCTACTAAAAATACAAAAATTAGCCAGGCGTGGTGGTGTGTGCCTATAATGCCAGCTACTTGGGAGGCTGAGGCAGGAGAATCACTTGAACCTGGGAGGCAGAGGTTGCATTGAGCTGAGATCTCCCCACTGCCCTCCAGCTTGGGCAACAGAGTAGACTCCGTCTCAAAAAAACAAACAAACAAAAAAGATGGTAAAACTACAAGATGGAAGTAGCCTGATCCTCTGAGTCACCATTCAGGGGAGACTCCAAACTCCATGAACACATTAGAGTGATTCAAAAGAGAACTAAAAGCTTTGTTGTTTTAAACCACTGAGATCTGGGGGCATGTGTGCTGTGCTTAGTGTTAATTACTCCAATTAATATACTGTTGGCTATTTTGAAACACTTAAAATTATCTTTTGAATATTATCTTTGCTCTATGTTCTAAATGCTTTATGATTTATACTAGCTACAGGAAGTACATTAAGACATGTAAGCCGTACGGTAGGAGACAAAAGCATGATGAGATCATCGTTGGTGGAGAAAACACAATTTTTTAAATCCAGAATATTTTTGTGGGTTTTATGTATGTAATCTCAAACATCAGAGACAGGTCTCTTAGCCAGGTGAAAGTCAAGATAATAATCCCTTGACAATAAGGGCTATCAGGAACCAGAGGTAGTAGTTGGTAGATAATCTCAGAGGGACTACACTGTTGAAGACGTGGTCCAAATAGTCTAGGGAAAAGGGTGGGCATTCTAACACTGGGAGAATGGTGCTGGGCATAGAAGAAAAGACAGAGGGTTTAGCACGTAACTTACTATGCCATTGCTCATTGTAAAACAGAAGATTCTCGTTCCATGGAGTAGCTGCCCAGGGACCAGATCTAAAATATGTAGCCTTTTGCCTCCAGTGATCTTCTAGACCTATAAGATGAGGCTCCTTCATAGGCACAGGCTTAAGTACATGATCCACTAATACAAGAGAGAAATCATCTTAGGTCATCAGATCATTCAGAGGGACCATTATTTCACCACTTTCTTTTTTTTTTTTTTTTTTTTTTTTTTTTTTTTTTTTGAGACGGAGTCTCGCTCTGTTGCCCAGGCTGGAGTGCAGTGCCTGGATCTCAGCTCACTGCAAGCTCCGCCTCCCGGGTTTACGCCATTCTCCTGCCTCAGCCTCCCCAGTAGCTGGGACTACAGGCGCCCGCCACCTCGCCCGGCTAGTTTTTTGTATTTTTAGTAGAGACGGGGTTTCACCATGTTAGCCAGGATGGTCTCGATCTCCTGACCTCGTGATCCACCCGTCTCGGCCTCCCAAAGTGCTGGGATTCCAGGCTTGAGCCACCGCGCCCGGTCACCCACCACTTTCAATGAATAGATAAAAAGCCGATTCTGGCTTAGAGATTTCCCCTCTGAAAGGATTTATATTTTTATTATCAATAGGTCCTAAGTCATTTTTGATTCATGAATTATTTAAAAGTTTATTGGTTAATATCCAAACACCTGGGGATTTTCCAGTCATCTTTCTGTTACTGATTTCTGGCTTAGTTTTACTGAGGTCTGTGAACCCACTCTGTATAATTTCATTTCTTAGAGATTTGTTGAGTGCTGCTTTCTGGCCCAGCATGTAGTTAATCGTTGTAAACATTCTGTTTACTCTTGAAAATAATTCACATTCTACAGTTGGTGGATATAGCATTGAAGAGTGTTAACAGTATTGTTCATTTTTTTAAAAAATGTGACAGGATACTTTGATGCTGTTTATGAGATTGACTTATCAAATTCAGGTTATAGAAAAGTTAAAAGTAAAAGGATAGAAACATTTTTGTTCAAAATGTTCATATCTTCACAGATTGTTTTTCCTATTTACTCTGTGAGCCCCAGAGAAAGGTATATTAAAATATCTGTGATTAAGGATTATTAATTATTATTTCTCCCTTTAATTCGTTCACTTTTTTCTTTATATATCTCAAGGAAATGTTATTATATGCATGTAGATTTGAATTGCTATATCGATCTGATGACAGTGGTTCTTACCTTAAATTCTAGTTTGATTAAGCTTTCCTAGTTTTTGTTTGGTTAGTATTTGCATATCTTTTTTATCCCCTTACTGTCAAACATTATATATCCTTATGTTGAAAGTATGCCTCTTTTTTATTTATTTCACTTTAAGTTCTGGGATACATGTGTAGAGTGTTCAGGTTTGTTACATAGGTATACGTGTGCCATGGTGGTTTGCTGCACCTATCAACCCGTCATCTAAGCAGCATATTTTAATTTTATTTTATCTACTGTATCAATCTTTGTCTTGTAATTGGGGTATCTATTGGCCTTTAATAGAATTACAGATTTAGCTTTCAATCTACCATCTTACTGTTTAACTTCTATTTTTCTCACCCATTTCTTGTTTATTTTTTTCTCCTTTCTTATTTTCAGTTAAGTATTAGTTATTGATTCACCCCCCTTTATTAGCTTGTCAATTACACATTATTTTACATTCTTTTAGTGGTTACCTTAGAGAGTATGTATTTATCTATGACTTATTAAAGGCTAATATAAACTAGTACTTTTACCACTTCCTGGACAATGCAAGGGCCTTAAAATACTTTAACTCCATTTATACCCTTTTCAAATTTATATGCTACTATCCTGAATAACTTCTGGGTAACAGTAAAATGTAATAATGTGAATGGAAAGTGATGAATCTTGAATATTTAATCCTTGTTTGGAAATATAATTTAATTATAAGTTCATATGATTTCTTTTAAACAATGGTTACATTTAACAACTGGCTTGTAAATTTCCTGAAAATTTAATAGTTGTCTCTCATGAACCAATGAGATCTGGGTCAAGTACACTACTGAGTGAAGTCGTTACATAGAATCATAGCCAAGTTTAATAAAGATAGTTCTTGGAATTACATCTCACCATTCAAACATGGGTATATTTAGGATCCCTAAACAATAAAACAACCACCGTTTTCAGTCAAGTCCAAGAAACAGACAAATTTTAATGCCTTCTGGAGGAAGGCATTGAGAAGTTTAGTAAATGTGAAACAATGAAATGCATTATACCTGTATTATAAAAATATTACATAACCGTGTTCCACTGTGCATTTCTTCCAAACTCTGTGTTAACCAGTGGTCATGTTGTAGCTTGAAATTGGCCACAATGGACTATTTACTTCATGGAAGTATTGACTACATATCAGGACTTGAGTTATTGTTTGTTGTGTAGACTTAAGAAAATGATGAAGAAAATTGAAGATTAAACTTAATAGTATCTGTTGTCTGTAGCATTGCATCGTGAATAGCACAAAAAATTGTGGGAAGTATTCTCATATTCAGAAACAATTATCTGACTCAGCAAAGGAATCACTCTTGCATTGATGAGTGAATGATGTGTTGTTTTACTCTTTATTTTCATATTTTAGAGACAGCGTCTTGTTCTGTTGCCCAGGCTGGAGTGCTATGGTGTGATCATGGCTCACTGCGGCGGGCGGCCTCAAACTCATGGTCTTAAGAGATTCTCCTGCCTCACTTTCCTGAGTAGCTGGGACTGCAGGTGCTTGCCACCACACCTGGCTAATGTAAAAAAATATTTTTTGTAGAGACTGGGTCTTGCCATGTTACCCAGGCTGGTCTTGAACTCCTGGTCTCAGTCCTCCTGCCTTGGCCTCCCGAGGTGCTTGGATTACACATATGAGCCACTGTGCCTGGCCATTATTCCTAATACTACATTATTAGAAGAAAATATCAACAAGTATTCATGTAGGAAGTATACTTGTTCATCATATACAACCATAGGTTTTCTGTAGATACAATAATTTAAAAAAATTAACAAATCAATTGCTTATATGGAATTTAGGATATGTGACACATTCCTAGCTCAGTAAAATTTATAATAAACTTGTGTATAAAATTGAAGATATGCAGGGTGTTTTTTTCCCCTTGTTGAGTTGGTTGTTAAACATTTGCCAGCACACCCCTGACCTCACTCCTTCAAAACTGCACGTAAAAGTTTTATCATTGTATTGACTGACTTTCTTAAGAATCATAGGATGAAAATTAAACAGACGTCACTCACTTAAATACAGTAATTACATCTTTATTAGTTCTAGTATTCATTTCTGTATTACGGTTTTCTTGATAAATAACTCAGACTAGTTGTTCATTTTCATTTTGTAAAATGACCAAAGCCTCTAACTTCTCACAACATTTTTACAATGTTAAGTTTCTGTTTTTTCAGAATGCAAAATAGATGATTCTCTTCCTTTTGCCTAAAAGACTTTTCTGTTACCGTAACATCAGCTTTTAAGCTTTTGCTTCCCACTGTTCTTCTAGCAGACTTGGGGTGTGAGAGTACCTTACAGCCCCCACTTGAGGGATCCATGTTCCGTCTGATGCTCCTGGTTGGACCTGAGAAGGAGCATCTGATGATAACTTTCAGTCAGTGGCTACCTACCAGAGTGTTAACATTCTTTCTCACCCACTACCCATAACTAGGGATATCTTAAAAATAAAAGCTAATATGTTAAAATTTAAACGGTTGGCCATGATGGCTCATGCCTGTGATCCCAGCGCTTTGGGAGGCCAAGGTGGGAGGATTGCTGGAGGCCAGGAGTTGAAGAGCCACCTGGGAAACATAATGAGACCCCCATCACAACAAAATAAAAATAATACAGAAATGAGCTTGGTCTGGTGGTGGATGTGGTAGTTCCAGCTCCTCAGGTGGCTGAGGTGGGAGGATTGCTTGAGCCTGGGAGGTCATAGCTGCAGTGAGCTATGATTATGCCGCTGCACTCCACCCAGCCTGGGCAACAGAACAAGACCCTTTCTCAAAAAAA
>NW_016804209.1:4301394-4319009 GCF_001698545.2 Rhinopithecus bieti | reverse complement strand
GATTTATTCTTTTTCAAACCTTGGAAATCTTCTACTGAATGGTAACAGTGGTTTAATGAGTTATGGGCCAGACTCTGTATTTTGTGCTTTTTTATTTATTTTTAATTTTTGAGACAGAGTCTTGCTCTGTTGCCCAGGCTGGAGTACAGTGGTGCAATCTTGGCTCACTGCAACCTCTGCCTCTCAGGTTCAAGCAACTCTCCTGCCTCAGCCTCCTGAGTAACTGGGATTACAGGCACATACCACAACTCCTGACTAATTTTTGTATTTTTAGTAGAGACAGAGTTTCCCCACGTTGGCCAGGCTGGTCTCAAACTCCTGACCTCAAGTGATGTGTCTGCCTTGGCCTGCCGAAGGGTTGGGATTATAGGCGTGAGCCACTGCACCCAGCCTACTTTCTTATAGAAGCTTCCTGGTTAACCTCTTCAGATAGGTCCCGTTATTCTCCTCCTTATAGAAATTAGAGAACTAGAATTTAAAGGATTATTTGTCCAAGGTCTCAAGTGACCCGGCTGGGATTCGAGCCCGAGTTCTTCTGGCGCTATAATCACTGCCTTATACTCCCTCTTGTCAACAAGTCTGATGTTACTCTCTCATATCTCAAGTAACCTCATTGGCCTCTGCCTCCCTTGTTATCAATGTTTATTTAGTATTTGGAATTCAAAATCTGAGGACACAGTCATTTTGTCATTGTGACACGAATGTGTTCAATGGTTCAAAAACGTATTTTGAAAAAGAAGAAAGTTAAATTTTGGGAACACTCCTCCCTCTTCCTCACCCTGTGTGAGAACAGTCACTGAGCCCTGATTCCATGCCTAGAATGTCTCCTGAACCTGCCCCAGTCTGGTGCCAGTCCTTCTCAGTTGGGTAACTGTTGGAACCTTCTGCTTGTTTCCACACCTCCAGTCTTCACCTCTCCAGCCCAGCCACATCATGGATTCAGAATGAGCGTTTAAAACTATGTCACAGATAAGGTCGTTGCGACTCCGTTGTGCTTAGGACATGACTCCATCCCTTAGCAGAGGTCCCCAGTCTTCTCTATAGACTCACTCCTTTCTATATTCTCATAGGCATCTGAAATTCCAGCCGTGTTGAGCTCCTCGCAGGTCCCAAACTCTGCCGTGCTTTCTCATGTCTGTCCTTCTTTTCAAGGCCGCCTCCCTCCCGCCCCGTTTAGAATGCTCTTTTCCTATCTCCTATTTCTTATCTCATCTGCACTCCTACCTGCCTTTCATGACTCAGATTGGAGTCTGAGTAGTCTAATCTGATGAGATGCTCTTTCCCTTTGCTCCTCTATAGCACCCTACTCTCGTCTTCTCATAGCCCACAGTCTTCTGATTTATGGCAGGGGAAATAATCTGTGAGTTTTCTAGGAGGGCAGGGTTTGTAGCCCCGTCATAGAGCCTGACAGTTCTGAGGTACACAGTACGTTTATGCTGGAGGAATGGGGCATGAGAGATTTGCCTGTTCAGTCACCTGCCGTCCATCCCATTAAAATTTTCTCTTTTAGCAGTAAAGAATTCAGTGTGGAAGAAAATGAACGATGGTGATAATTACATTACGTAAATCCAGCAAGAAGGAGAAATTGAGAAGGCACTTAGAGATGCAGCTGTGCCTGGAAAACATGCTAGCCCAGGGGCTGGGACAGTCATGTCCCCCCTCTGAACTGTGGTTTCTAGGACAATGAGAAGATGGGTGCCATGACTGCTAGGGTTTTCTTTTCTTTTCTTTTTTTCTTTTTTTTTTTTTTTTTTGAGATTGAGTCTTGCTCTGTCACCTAGGCTAGAGTGCAGTGGCATCATCTTGGCTCACTACAACCTCCCCTCCCAGGTTAAAGCGATTCTCCTGCCTCAGTCTTCCGAGTAGCTGAGATTATAGGTGACCACCACTGGGCCTGGCTAATTTTTATATTTTTGATAGAGTTGTGGCTTCACCATGTTGGCTAGGCTGGTCTCGAACTCCTGACCTCAAGTGATTCACCCACCTCAGCCTCCCAAAGTTGTGGGATTATGGGTATGAGCCACTGTGCCCCACCAATTACTAAGGTTTTCTTAGGTCTATGCATGTCAGCCCTGCAGTCACAGTACGTAGTCCTCTGTGTCATAATTTTTAGGGTATGTATTTTGCAGAGACACATCTTCCTGAGCAACCTGGAATCTGATTATTTCTTGGCAATAATGAGTATAAATCTCATTTTAAGCATACAGGCATAGCTGGTTGCACTAATATTGCCTGTAATCACGGTGCTTTGTGGGGCTGAGGCAGAAGGATCATTTGAGGCCAGCCTGGGCAATGTAGTGACACCCCATCTCTCAAAAAAAAATCAGCTGAAAGTGGTGACAAGGGCCTGTAATCCTACCTATTTGAGGGCTGAAGTGGGAGGATTGCTTGAGCCCAGGAGTTTGAGGCTGCAGTGAAGTGTGATCACACCACTGCTCTCTAGCCTGGGCGATGGAGAATCTATCTCTAAAAAATAAAAAAGCATATAGGAATATAATGACTTTTATTAAGTTCCTCTTTTAAAAGCCTATCTATTCTTCCTTCAGGGTATCAAATAAATGACATGTTAACATAAATCAGCACATTTTTATTTTAAGGTATCCTAACATGTCAAAATATATAAATCAAAATGAATGCAAAGTAATCCAATGAAGATACTTTGGGAAGCTACTCCCATGAATCTGCCTTCGCTTAAAATATTTTTGGAACTTCTTGTTCAGAATTATCCTAGAGCACTTGGCACATTCTTTTTTCTAACATTAGCAAATCTGTATCTCTGTAGGACAGATTTTCGAACAAAATGGGCAATTGAACTGTATTTTTGTGTTTATTAATTTACTCTGCTTATGTGTAGAGAGCATAGAGTAAAAAAATGAACACAGTCTATACTCTGGTTAAACATTGTGTTAGGGTGTTCTTGCATTGCTATTAAGGAATACCTGAGACTAGGTATTTCTTTTTCAAGACAAGAGGTTTAATTCAGGAGTCCTCAACTACTGGGCCACAGACCCATACTCATCCATGGCCTGCTAGGAACCTGGCCCCATAGGAGGTGAATGGCAGGCGAGTGAGCGAAACTTCATTTGTATTTACGGCCACTCCCCATCTCTTGCATCATGCTTAAGTTCCGCCTCCTGTCAGATCAGTGGTGACATTAGATTCTCATAGGAGTGTGAATCCTATTGTGAACTGCAGACGTCAAGGATCTAGGTTGTGAGCTCCTTATGAGAATGTAATGCCTGATGATCTGTCAGTGTCTCTCATCAACCCCAGATGGGACTGTCTAGTTACAGGAAAAAAAGTTCAGGGCTCCCACTGATTCAACCTTACGGTGTGTTGTATAATTATTTTCTTATATAGTACAATGTAATAATAATAGAAATAAAGTGTATAATAAGTGTAATGAGTTTGAATAATTCCCAAATCATCTCCCCCAAACCTGCCCCATCCCTGTGGAAAAATTGTCTTCCACAAAACCAGTCCCTGGTGCCAAAAAGTTTGGGGACCACTGGCTTAATTGGCTCACAGTTCTGCTGATTGTACGTGGATGGCACTGGCCTCTTCTTAGCACTTGGGAGGCCTCAGGGAGCTTTTACTTTTGGTGTAAGTTGAGGCAGGAGCAGATACATCACATGGTGAGAGCAGAAGCGAGAGAGAGAGAGACGGGGGAGGTACCACACACTTTTAAACAACCAGATCTTTCAAGGACAGCACCATGGAGTTAGTCCTAAATCATTCACAAGAAATCTGCCCCCATGATCCAGTCACCTTCCAGGAGGCCCCACCTCCAACATTGGAGATTACATTTCAACATGAGATTTGGGGGCACAAATGTCCAAACTATATCAAATATTAGCCAGTCCTTGAATGAAAACAAAAATCATGGGGTTTTGGAGCCTGAAGGTGACAGGAGGGTCAGGATTCTACTATTTTTTTTCTATGGTCCCTCATCAGTGTGTGGCGATGGTATTTGTCTGAGTCTAAATGTCTGGATGACTGAATTTGAGGAAGCTGCGTCTTCTAATGCCATGTTTTCTTTTATCTTGGACTTGAGGCTTTCTCTTTTTTAAAAATAGGAACAAGTAGCATAAAGAAATAACTAAAGATCTTCCCTAATTTAACCAGAGTATTTCTTTTCTAGTTTTAAAATATCTCATATGAATATTTAAGATAAATTGAGGTCCTACTATATATAGATCTTGTGCCTTTCCTCTTTTGCCTAGTATTGTCTGATAACATTGCTACATCATTAAATGCATTTTGAAACTTTTTTTAATGGGTGCATTTCATTCAATCATGTATATCCACAGTGTCTTGGTCATTTTCCTATTGTTTTCTTCAGAGTTGATGATATGGATATGCCTATTTGGCTGTGCCATGTATGTTAAAAGTATTATAATTAAAATACCTGTTTGATAAATTAACACTTCTTCATAAAAATGAAATTTTTATGAATGAGGTTGACTTTTTCACATGTTCTTTGTCCTGTTAAATGGTCTTTTGATTCACATTCTGGATTGTTTGATATAAATGTTGTCATCCATCTTTTCTTCTCATTTACACTTTTTGGATTCATTTTGCTCTTCTTGTTTTTGCTTTCTGAGTCGGTTGACTTTGGGTCTGTCTTGTAAACAGCAATATAATTGGATGTTGAGAATCTCTGTCTTGGTTAGGGATGTGTAGCTTATTTGTGTTCATCGCATTTCACAGGTCTAATCTGTTTTCAGGTTAGAAAAATTTTTCTACTTCAAATGTTTCTTGAAATTCTCAATTGCTTTAGTTATATGGATATTTTTGTTTTCTTATGATTTGGAAGACACACATCCGCTATCTATTCTGTTTGTGCTAATTTTGTAGTTTTTAAAAATGAAAATAGTTTATTTGACTCAAAGTAGCTCTGAAGTTATCTCAAAGAGAGGGTTCAAAAGAAGTCACGAGCAACAGGGCATTCTTGGAATAAGTGTCTGTCCTCCCAAGGACACCACTCTGAAGGGCAAATTCATTTGGTTGGAAAGTGTTATGTATTGATGGAGATGGAGCCTCACTCTGTCACCCAGGCTGGAGTAGAGTGGCGCAATCTGGGCTCACTGCAACCTCTGCCTCCCAGGTTCAAGTGATTCTCCTGCTTCAACCTCCGAGTAGCTGGGATTACAGGTGCACGCCACCATGCCTGGCTAATTTTTGTATTTTTAGGAGGGATGGGGTTTCACCATGTTGACCAGGCTGGTCTTGAACTCCTGACCTCATGCGCCCACTCGACCTCCCAAAGTGTGTTGTTATTTTATGTTGAAAATAGTGTTTTACATTAAAGTCAGTTTGAGCGTTTCTTCACCAATATTACCTTTTGTTTACTTCAACACTTGTTTAAAATAAACACATCAATGAAAAACTCTTTAGCAGGCTTCCTTTCTCTGTTACGCATCCTGTCTTCTTTGTTTCTCCTCACTGGGTCTGCAGTACAGTGTGTAAAAGTAACCAGCCAGTGGCCAGCAAGGGCAGCACCGTGTAGAAGAAATGCTCTGAATTGTTGCATCTTTAGTCACTTTCCTTCTTGCCTTCAGTTTCCACATCTGTAAATTGAAGAGTTTGGAACACATAAACTATGATGTCACTTCTAGTTTCAACCTTCTGTGATCAGAGTTTATTAAACACCTATTTGAGTAACTTCAGTACCAGGCCCTATATAGAATGGGAAGCAGAAAACCAATCTCTGTTGAAAAAGTAAAAGATCCTAAGCTGATTAAAAAAATTCTTGTATCTTGATCTATGTGATGGTTATAGAAGGGTATAATATGTAAAAACTCATTGAGCTGTATCTTTAAAGATGATCGTACTTTACTCACCTGTGTATTGATAACTCAGTAAATAGGAAAACTGGAAAACTGAACATCCTCACCCCATCAGAAAGAAGAACAGAAACTGGCTAACTGACAGTATGTTTAAACATTGTGTTATGAGGCAGGATGGTATAATGGCGAATCCACAAAAAGTAGACAATGAGTTTGAATCCTGACATTATGTATTAGCCTTCGAATTTTGCGTATGTTATTTAGCCTTTCGAGTCTCAGTTTTTCATTTTTTAGTAAAAGTAAGATTTGTAATAATGACTTTATCAGGCAGTCAGGATTATTGAATGAGTTATGAGGCATATAAAACACTTGGCATATAATAGGTGATCAATATACATTTTTAAAAGGGGCAGTAAGAGTATTACACAAATGTGACAGATTTCAAAGAACTAAAAGATTCTACATCATTCTTTAAATGAGTAAAGTCTTTGGGATCTTCCACAACAATGAAACTTGTTAACTTTAACACAGCATTTTCCAGAGTCACTTGATCATAGAAGCTCTTTTTTTCTAAATACCACCTCTCAGGAATAATTAATGCGTTAGTTGGCATCTGGGGCTCCCCTAACTCAGGAGTCCTCAAGCACCGGATGGACACTGGTATACAAGTGTTCTCCCCAAATAAAATCACCCTAAAATAAATACAACCCAGGAATCTCAGCGTGAAAGAGACTATGAAGAAAAAGCCAGGGTCATAATTTTGCTAGTGACATTGCAAATTGCTAATACCTCTTTTGGAGAGCCACTTATAATAATAACAGTGATGTATAATAAAAGTCACAGGGGCTGATTATGGTCTTAAATATGTTAACCCCACTTTTCAGATTATAGCCTAAGGAAAGACATCCAGTAGGAACAAACAAAATTTATTTGTTTAAAAATGGTTGACTGGGTTATAATAATGTGTAGAAACAACCAACTGAAAGATGGCGAATTGAAGTGCTTTAGCAAAACAATGGAATATTGCACCATTCAAAATGACAGGTATATGGACTCAGTAGATATATGGAGACATCAAGCAAAAAGTTAGAAAATAGTGTGTGCATGGTGAACGCAACCATAGAAAACCGGTCTGTGCAATGATAAAGGTTAGAAGTGAATTTTGTAAATCTGGTTTGATGTAGGAAAGGGATGATCTATATTTTAATGTTTGGTTTATTATAGAATCATTGCTAAATGATTCAATAAAAACAAATAAAAACAAATTATATGTTCTGAGCTAGAACAGGATGTTTATGAAAATAGGTGAGAGTATGTAAAATGTAGAATAAAAATAAAAAGCTGATATATAGGTAGAATTATAGAAAAATAGATATGATACGCCTTGAAATTTTATAGAGTTTTGTCTCACCAATGCATTGTGAAAGTAGTTATCACACATAAGAAGTGTTTTTCCGGAAAGAATTTTCAATTCAGTGAAAACCCCAAAATATGAAGATGAAAATTCATGAGAGAAGTTGATCTTAAAGATATCAAGTTCCCTGTCAGCTGCGCTTTTTTTTTCCAGCTGCTTTTCCTCTTTTTCTTTTGTGATGAAGGAGAAAGTTTTATAGATGCTGAAATGGTTTACCACTGCCTTATTTAGTTGCTCTCCCGCTTTTATGTGTCCCGAAAGGGTCACAAAATCTATCCGTTTAAAAAGAGAAAATGATGTGTTTTTAGTGCAAAGAGAGAATAGCCACTTTAAAGAACCAATAGGAAGTAGAAATAAATGGAATCTCGCAACTTTAGCCACGACGTACTAGGACTTTTGATCATCTCAGATGTCAGAAGCTACACAAGGAAAATGGAATGAGCTTCTGGGTGGCGGCTGCCTCCTTTTCACCCCTTGAAAGCCCAAATTAACTCTTGCATGCTTATCCAGTGAAAAAGATGGTTAGAGTGCCTAAGCAGAACAGGGAAGTCACTGGTTGCGGGACCCTCCTCGTTTTGGGGGGGCCTTTATGAGTGATCCTTGTGAACAGATGATCTTGAGGAAATAGTGAATAATCTTGCAAGATGTGGCGGGGATGGGGGGGTGCCTGGGTGTTTCAGGGGATGAAGACAGCTGTGTATTTGAAATGTATTGCATTCATGGAGAATTTTTTTGCAACTGTTTTTACTAGTTTTTTTTTTTTTTGAGACAGGGACTCACTCTGTCATGCAGGCTGGAGTGCAGTGGTGCGATCTCGATCTCGGTTCACTGCAACCTCTGCCTCCCAGGCTCAAGCGATTCTTTTGCCTCAGGCACCTGAGTAGCTAGAATTACAGGGATGCGCCAACACACTCTGCTAACTTTCGTATTTTAAGTACAGACAGGGTTTTGCCATGTTGCCTAGGCAGGTCTTGAGCTCCTGGCCTCAAGTGATCCACCTGCCTTAGCCTCCTAAAGTGCTGGGATTACAGGCATGAACCACCGTGCTGGTCCCATGGAAAATTTTTAATCCAAGTTGTAAAATGCCGGAAGTATCCCTCAAAAGAGGACCAGCAGAATCACAAAGCTGGAAGGAGTCTTAGAATTAATCCATTAGTTCAAATCCTTAATTTTTACCATAAAGGTAGCAGATCCGAGCAGGAGACATGGCTTACTCACATTTACAGTCATCAGTGAGGACATGACCAAAAGCAATTCTGTTGATTTCCGGCCATATTTTTTTCCTACTATAATTCACCTTCCCTCCGCCATCACTTTACCACTGACCGTTTGCGCTGCTGCCACGCAAAAGATTAGCGTTCAGACTTAGAAATGTCGCTATGCAATGAAGAAAGAGTCTCTTTCAGCCATCAGAGGTATGAGTCAGCATACAGGATCTTGTTTATGAAGAAGAGTGTCAGAAGTTTAATTTCAAGAACTCGACTCTGTATTCAGACCACCTGGGTTTCTATCATAACTCCACCACCGGGGTGGTGGGGGACACTAAGCAAGTTATTTAATGTTCCTGAATCTAGGTATCCTTAGCTGTAACATGGAGAGTCATGATTATACACATCTCTTAGGTTCTTAGGTGAGAATCAAATAGGACAATCCATTAGATTGGGGTGTGGTTTATAGCAAGTGCTCAATAAATGCTAGCTAGCTATTTTTTTTACTACTATGAAGGTAGTTATAACTATTTCTGTCAAACCTTATACCGGGTGTGGTGGTGCACACCTCTAATCCCAGCTACCTTAAAAACTTCAGGAAATGAGAACTATATATTTTGGAGTTGATGAATGTTAACTAGGCACAGTCTTTCAGTACTCAGAATGAGTTTTTCAGTGTTGTGAAATCTCCTGGACTGCCCTGAACCTGAAATCTGCCTCTGGTAGTCTCCTGTGTCTAGTATAGCTTATATTTTCTGTAGCTTTTCATGCAACAGGTATATTTATTACTCATAATTTTAACTATGTCTTGTTTTCATGAAATGGGAAAAGTTCTCTTGTCCCCTTCGCAGGGCGTGCGAAAGGGGTGTGGCTTGCTGCTTCAGTGCCCCACTGCTCAAACCTCTAGAGGGGCATAGAGATGGGCAGGCTCTGGGGCTCCGGCCCCACATCTCGGGGTGGATGTTGATGGCTCCTGAAGCCCCAGTGGGCATATGCTACCATGTGCTCTTTTAGTTTTGCCGTCTGTAGGCGGCTTGTGTTAACCAGCTCAGTTAGATCGTCCACCTTGTCTCAAGGACAGAAGGCTTTCCATATCCCGGTTTCTTGCCTTGGTGTACCAGAAGAATCCGATCACATGTGGGCTTGGAGAATGAGTGCAAGGTTTTGTTGAGTGGAAGTAGCTCAGGGGAAGTCAGAAGAGGATAGAGTGGGAGGGCTTTCTTTGGGAGCTGGGCCACTCAGTGGCCTGGGCTCCTCGGACTGCCCCAGCCAAACTCGGCATCGTTCTGCTTCTGCTGGTTGGTGGCCTGCTGGCGCCTGTCGGTAAGTTCCTCTAGATGTCCATTGCCTGTAATTTTCTCCGCTGATTTGCTCCTCTCAATATCCACCTGCCTCTGTCTCTGCCTTGCTAAGGTGTCGGGAGTTTTACAGGCACAGGATGGACTGTGGCAGGCCAGGGTGGTCTTGGGAAATGCAACATTTGGGCAGGAAATGCCTGTCCTCACCAAGATCTGTGGGGGTTGGAGCCCTAGCCAAGAACCACACCTTTACCTCTACTCGCCACTTCCCTTCCCCTCTTTTTTTTTTTTTTTTTTTTTTCCGAGACAGAGTCGTACTCTGTCACCCAGACTGGACTTCAGTGGCACAATTTTGGCTCACGGGAATCTCTGCCTCCCAGGTTCAAGCAATTCTCCTGCCTCAGCCTCTTGAGTAGCTGGGGTTACAGGCATCCGCAACCACACCCGGCTAATTTTTATATTTTTAGTAGAGGCGGCATTTTAGCTGGGATTAGAGGCACCCGCAGCCATGCCTGGCTAACTTTTGTATTTTTAGTGGAGAAGGGGTTTCACCATCTTAGCCAGATTGGTCTTGAACTCTTGACCTCATGATCCACCCACATCGGCCTCCCAAACTTCTGGGATTACAGGCATGAGCCACTGAGCCTGGCCTCTTCCAAATCATTTAAAAGGACCATGCTCTTCCCCTCCCATCATGTCTTTTCCATATCATTTAGATATTTTCCCCATTGTATAGCTTTATTAAGATATAATTGATACTCAATAAACTCACATATTTAAATCAGGCAATTTGATTTGTTTTGACTTATGTATACACATATGAAACTATTACCAAAATCAAAAATATATACATCCCCAGAAAAGGTTTCATGTGCCCCTTGGTCATCTGACCTTCCTGCTTCTCTGGGTCCTTTCTTGCCCCTCTCATCCTCCAACCCCCATCCCCAGGTGAACACCGATGTGCTAGACTTGCATATAAATGGAATCATACAGTATGTATTCCATTTGTTGGGTTTCTGTCCCTTGGCATAATTACGATCCGTGCTGATATGCGTACCAATAGATCACTCCTTTTTATTGCTGAATATTCCAATGATGTTTTCTTTGTTAACTGTTGACCCCTGTCTTGCTTACCTGGCTGTGGTGTGGAATGAAAACACATTGAAATGATTTAAAAATATTTATTGAGGAAACATCTGTGTTTCCCATTTATATTTTTAAACTTCATTATCTAGTATGCATAGCAAATAATATACAGCAATTATAGGATCCCTGAGGGCAATATCCATTTACATTCTGTATGCATAAATCTTTTTAAATGACATCTACAAGCAGTATTACTATTTATTTATTTGAATCTTGAGATTAGAATTGTTTTTGTGCCTCTCTCAATCTCAATATTAAAAAAAGGATCATTCAATCTCAATATTAAAAAAAGCATCCTTCCATTGGCCTAACCCAATGGATTGATTGAATAAATTTGATTATATAAATATTTACACAGAGTTTTCATTTTCGAGGCGAAAGATTTATTCTGTTAACGTTAGAGTCTTTTTTTTGGAAAATGTGGACAGTATGTTCTCAATTCCCTTGCAGTTGGAGCGTAACACGAAATAAACTCAGAAATTGATACAGCAAAAGTAATACATTTGCAAGATAATGAGAGACCATTTGGGAGGCAAGTCCATTTTTGCAGTGACTTTCTACCTTCATCATAGTATCCCTCAACTGTTGACATTCCTGCATCTGGGAAGGAAGAAGATAAAAATTACCATTCGAAATGCCTGTTCAAGTTTGGCGAAAGATTTAATTTCTTCATCTATCACAGTGTCACCGGCCCTGTGAATACTATAGATCAAGCCTCAGTGCCAGAAATACGGAGACTTGGCAGAGTACAGGGTAGAATTCAGCCAGAGGGAATTGTAAAGAGGCCAGAGAAAACAAACTTTACTCATTCTGCATCTCAAACTTGTGTTCTGGGCAGTTGTCCTAAGTGTTGTCTTTGCCCAAAAAGGCTGGGAATGTGGTGATTGAAAAATTGAACCAGTAATGGAGATACATGTAGTGACCTTAAAGATACTGTGGAGACTGTAGCAGTACACAGATGTTTGTTAGAATAATAAAAAGCAAGTGCAGTTTCTCTACTGGAAGGTAACTTTGGAGATCTGTTCCATACTTTGATTTCGCAGGTGACTTGCTCAAGGTCGCCCAATTATTTCATGGCAGAATGGGGACCGAACTTGGCATTTCTGAACCACACACCTCTGCCCTCCCCATACTACTACTTCCATTGTTGTGTTGGAGTAGGTGTGTTGGTGTATAAGGTGTGGGAATGTATAATTTTTTATTTTTGGGCTGCCCGGTACAGGTGTCTCTGTTGCCTGGGACCATGCATCCTAGATGAGCTATTCTTGATCATCGTATTATCTTTGGGGGTGAGTTTACTTTTCTGAATGAAGGGTTGTGCCTGCCTAACTCAGCCAGCTATGTGATGGAAAGGCCACAATGAGGGGTGACATTTGGCTAATGAATTAACCATGGTTGTTCTATTTGATTGTCTAACTACTCTTTATCAGTTAGCCTGCTGAAGTCTTTATACTCTGGAAGTCTACGACTTGAAGCGTTATAGCAGTTCTCTTTTTAAGCTTCTCTTCCCTAGTCTTAACATCTAAGTCTTACTGCTGTCTGCATTTTCATCATTTATCGGTATAGCTTGTTACCATCTGTAACATCTCTTCTTACACACAGGGATTCTTGGCTAGGGATGGTAAGACAACAGATAAAGATCATCCTCCCTTGGTGAGAATCACAGATTTAGTCCAACCTCTTCATTTTATAGATCGGGAAGTGGAGACGCATAGGACTTAAGAACTTGCCTAAGATCTCACAGTAACTCATTTAAGATGAAAAGCCAAATTTTGTGTTCTGGACAGGATTAAGTGCAGCTGATCTCCCTGAAACACTGTTCAGGCCTCATTAGGCTCTGTGATGGCATCTAGCACCAGCTGAGCATCTGTAGTGTCTAATAAGGGCAGGGCCAGCCCAGAAGGATTTACTGGAAGAGGGTGTCTAATAAAATGAACAATTACATGTGGAGTGTAACTATGGCACCACAGACTGTTTGCTGGAAAATAGCTCTTTTATGGAGGTCCATCAACCGTCTGTATCTTCACTGATTGAGGAGAAAGATTGTGTTACAGCCAGTGATGAACAGAAGCAATTTCCTTTCTTTTCAAGAGACTAGTTACAATGTGCATCCTCTCCAGCCTAAATTGGTCAGTGCTTTTTTATGCTATAATAGCTATCACTTATATCTCCAGTTAGCCTGTGATGGGAGTCATTTCATTCTCCATTATGTGAGTGGTTCCCATGTTGACAATGTGAAAGCAGTTCAACTCCGGAGCATGCAGGGTCCCCACTGTTGAGCTTTGGAGGTACTTGGTATGTCTTTAAAGTATAAGGAAAATATTATTTGGTATCCTTTAAGGCAATAATGGACTCATACCTTTTTAAAGAGACTTCAAGTAAGTTAGTAGCATAAATTTGTTATCTGAGATTATCTCTATTTATGGAGGTAAGAAATTAAAGAAAATCAGGGTGACCCACTAGAGTGAAAGGATTAAAATGAAAAAGGAATTAAAAATAAATATCTTTCTGTTGAGTCTGCATCCTGTAGTCTTAAGACCAGGACACCAAGATCCTGTTTTTCATTTGACAAAATAACAGAAAAGTAATCTTTTAGGGGAAGAATTCACAACCTTTAAAACCAGTTGTATTCTGAAACATACTATTTGCAGTAAAATTACTTAATGTAGAAGGAATGTGGTTAAGGATATTGTATAGTAACACACAATTTATAATGTGTGACATCCAAGAGGCCTTTCTTTTCTGAGACATATTTTTGAGAAGCATGATAATTTTGGAAGTTGACTGTACAGTTCCTGACCCTATCCCTGCTCTGTCCTCCAGTGCCATAACATAAGGGACTTCATTGATTTAAAGAAATAAAAAAGTAACCATTAAGATTTAAACACATACAAATTTTGTGTATGTATAAAATTAGCCACATATGCACTAAGAAGATCTCTCTGGGAGCCTTTAGTTGGCAGACACACATCTCATCTCGTGGTGTTTTTCATTTGTTATTTTAGGCATGCTGATGGTGAAGAGGGTTTTAGTCTTCCCTTTTAATTTATACATTTTGAGAATCAGTGTGTCTGACACACATATGGTTTAGATGGTCTAAAGATTTAAGGTTTTAAATAGATGCAGGTGAGTAAGCCTTGGAACTTAAGGCAGCTGGATGGATATTTTCACACCGTTGGATCCATTGTGTTTTTGAAGCCCTTTGAACATTACAATGCTGAGAACTTTCACTTATTAGTTGTACATTAAATAGGATGAGTTCCTAGATGGTTAAAATATTATTGATCTCGATGTACTCATTTTCACCATTTTTAATTGCTCTTTTCAGTGGATGATTTTTGGTAGACTTCTTTTAATATGATTAAAAGCAGAGTTATTTATAGGGGACTGCTAAATAATGTCTGCCAAACTCCGTTCTTTGCGGGTGGGGCAGGGTGGACTTCCCAGTCTTTAGAATCCCAACTGAAAAACTTCCAGAACCAAGTCTAGAATTTTTCCATGGATGGTTTCTCAGCCACTCTGACGCACATTGTGCCTCCTCTTACTCGCTTCTTACTGTAACTGACACTTGTGATGACACATGAGCTCTTCCATAATGCTCATTTGGAATCCTCACTCTGTGTGTCAAGCTATGGAGAACATACTGGGCATCGGAGGACAGGGGAAGGGACTGAGACCTGGACACAAGAATTTATTTATTTATTTATTTATTTATTGGAGACAGAGTTTCACTCTTTCCCCCAGGATGGAGTGCAGTGGCATGATCTCAGCTCACTGCAGCCTCCACCTCGTGGATTCCAGTCATTCTCATGCCTCAGCCTCCCGAGTAGCTGGGATTACAGGCGCCTGCCACCATGCCCGGCTAATTTTTATATTTTCACAAAATTACAAAATAACAGAAAAGTAATCTTTTAGGGGAAGAACTCACGACAGGGGTTTCACCATGTTGGCCAGGCTGACACAAGAATTTAGACAGAGGGATGTCATTGTCACTTTCTGAATTGGGCAAAGCAAGGTTTTGTATCTACTCTAACTGCAGTTGCTTTGCTGGATTTAGTTTTTGCTTTTGCCACATACTTATTGTCTATTTCTTTGATACTCAGAAAGTGTGCGTTTTTGTCATTGTGGTTTCTTAAGAAGGAATGATATAGGGGATCAGGGGTGGGTTGTGTTCCTGAGGCCAACATGGCAGCCTTAGGTTGCTGGCAGCGCACATAGCTAGCTACCACTTCCATGCAGCTGTGTTCTGTAAGCCCCATACTCACTTTCAAAGAATCATACATGAAGGCTAAGTCTTTCAGGTAAAGGAGTGTTGCAAAGTCAATAGAGTAAAGGCTTTTTAGAGTTTGGTTTTGAAAGTTAGAAAAATCCTGATTTCACCGTGTACCAGCCCAGCAGGTTACTTCACACCTTTGAGCCTCATTTCTGCATTTGTAAAGTGGAAATATTAATGCATATATCCATAGCATTGTTGTGGTTGGAATGAGCTTGTGTGTAATATAGCTTGCATGGTGTATGGACACATTGTAGATGTACTGTTGATGTTCCTTCTCCTTTCTTCCCATAGAGCATCTGTCTGGTTGAACACACCCACTTCTCATGAGCTGTTAGTATACTTGCAGGCCACCTCCTGGAATTTTCCATGACGGTATTCTCTTTCCACCCTGATTATCAAGGGGGTCTTGGCAGTGGGTTTGCCTTTAGTCTCTTTATTTTTCAGTTACTAGCTTGAGATGACTCTCCTCTGGAGGAACATGATGCTTGGAACAGCTAAGGAGATATGTTCTTTCCAGAGCTGAAGAGCAGACTTTTGATAAGTTCTTTCACTGGAAAAAGACGGAGGAGCTGAGCCATGCCGTGGCTCTGAACCTGCAGTTTGGTATTGCTAGTACCACACACTCCAGGACTGGATGTACGTGGATGACTGTGTGTAGATGAGAAAACTGTGAACAGTTCTTCAAGTTGCTGGAGTAAGAAGTACAAATTCGATTATTAATGATTATGTGGAGGTACCAGCTGACAGTCTATTTGTTTTCATTATTAAAACAAGTGTGGTTTTGGATTATGTAGATTTCCCTGCTTTTTACTTAGACAGCCAAGGGTATTCATGAAGGATATCCATAAAGACCATGCCAGTGATTGAGCCTCCAGAGCTGCCCCCTGCAAGCTAAAACACAGAAAAGAAAATTTAAGTGGTTGAGAATCAGAATGTGAGATGGATTGGAAGCCAAATTATAAGCTCATTTCAACTCTTGGCCTGCAGACGCTGAAGTAACATTATTTGTTGTTGGGGACGGAAAACAACTCAGATTCGGGTCCAAGTGATTATTCCACTTAGGCATCGCTGCCTTGCTGCCAGCTGCAATTTGGTTTAGACACAGATTGATTGGCCAGGCAGAGGCGGAAGTGGGTGGTGAGAGCCGCGCAGGTACCGCAGTAGAGGCACCGAGGTGGGGCCGAGAGCTGGCCCCGGGCAGTGGGCAACCCTCTCCAACACTAAACCCATGGTGAACTGGGGTGAGAGTGTGTGGGTACGAAATAGACTCTAAACCTCTATAGTGATACACTTCACACTTCTACTGACTTTGTTCCTGTCAATGAGTCAGAGAAAACCTTCAGAGAGGCATTTGGAGGCCATCCCCATGGAGAAAGTGGGGGCCAGCTGTCTGTAGACCTGAGACTTAGCAATTTTCATTTGGAGCTTTCTGGGCCTGTTTTTCTTTTCTTTTCTTTCTTTTTTTTTTTTTCTTTTTTTTAAATTCCTGCATGTGAAGTGGGAGCAATTCTGTGTGTGTGTGTGTATACACACATTAATAGCAAATATATGTATATTTGTGTATATGAAGATATTTGTATATGTCTGTATATATATAATAGCAAATATATGTAGAGATGTATATTTGCTCTTACTTGAATTATAAAGACAGATGGGATAAAAATCCTGACAACTCAGGAAGGAGGACTGTGCCTTGGTTAACTGAATAAAACGTTATTGACATGAATTTAACCGGAAGGGCTTCGTCCCTTTCCAGAGTATTTTCCCCTTGCCCTTCATTCCAGAGTATTTTGCTCGCACCTCGTTCCCATTCTGCTTTTGTCTAGTTGACACGTCGATTTCCTCCAATAATATTCCTAAAAGGCAAGGGCGGCTGGGGCCCGTTGTCACGCCCTGCAAGTCGCGATCTGCAGACAGGGGCAGGGCTGGTCCGGGGTTTCACGCCCCCCAGGGAGCAGGGCACCTGGTGGGACTCGCGCCCACCCTCTCCTCGGGTGTCGTGCTCCCTGGGAAGCGCCTGCCTTTCTACCCGGGGAGCGGGAGGCTCCAGGCGCAGCCCGGGCGCCGTGGACAGATGCGCTCGGTCCTCACCAGCGGCGCTGCGCAGCAAACCCTGCGGTGCCTCGGGAAGGCGGGCGTTCCTCCCCGCTCCCACCCTTTCCCAGCGTGTGCACTCGTTTCTTCCCTGGGGAAAACAGGAGGATTTTTCTATTTTTTAACATTTCATTTCATGAGACCATTTTTTTTTTTTTAAGTGGTGGCGCTGAACACAGTCTTTGCAGAGGGGGGCAGCACTTTCCCTCCTGACCCCAACCTGGAAACCCCAGCGTGACTTCAGCGTTGTCAGAGCATTGGAAGCAGAGCTGCGAGTTAGGAAGCGGCTCGCTGGCAGCTGGGCACGTTTCTTTCTTGCGAGGTTGGCTTTTTTAATTTGCTATTTTTCAGGTGAAAATGTTCAGCTTCATTGTTAGACGCCTTTAGACA
>NW_016804209.1:4285202-4300995 GCF_001698545.2 Rhinopithecus bieti | reverse complement strand
TTTTTTTTTTTTTTTTTTTTTTTTTTGACAAATAGTTTGCATTTTATTCATTGAAACACAGAACAAATACCATCCTGCTTTTTGGGGTAATACTTTCAGATGAATTGTATTTTATATACTAAGTGATTTAAAATTTTCCCATTTTGTAATATCACATACATTTAAGACATGGAAATTTACAAGGGTTGCCTTCTGTTTTTATTTTATTTTAGGTGGCTTCCTATTTTAAGGAGACACGCCAAGGTAATTTGGACCTAGAGGAGGAATGATGTAGCTACCTCCTAACCTTCCCTTCTTAAACCCCCAGGTAAGTGAATGTTTTTTCACTCAAGAAACAAACCTTTGCATGGTCTGCTTTGTGTTCAATATTCTGGATATGTTTGAAATGTATGAAATTTCATTTTACTTTCAATAGTTTGTTGAGTAACAAGTTATTACTTCAAGATAATGATACTTCTTCCAAAATAATACAATTACTTGACTCCATTGAATCCTTTTCATTCACTTTTTAAAGGCTGTAACATCTACATCTACATCTAACTTTGCCAACTTTTTAAGAATTTATCTCTTCTCAGAGTGGCAAGTGACTTAAACCAATCATAGAGCTGGAAGAGCTACATCTTTTTGAAAAAGTTCACTTATGTAGGAATGTTTGTTCTCCCACTGGAAATTGGGACAGAATATTGAGCTTTTTAAAATAGTCACCCTATCATCAAACAGGTACTCTAATTTTGACTTTGCTGCAATATAATTATTTAAATACCATGATTTTGGAAATTGAAGAATGAGCTTTCTTTCTGACTTACGATGTCTTAGAGGGACACTGTCTAGAACTCTTTGAGAATAGTACCCTTATGGATTGTCAGCTTGGTTTTCGTCTGGGGACAAATGAAAATCTCTGGAATGTTGTTTTGGTTCTGCTCTTGTAACCAGTAATTTTGAGTTTCTATGCAATAAGATATTTTATTACATCTGACAAGACTAAACTTAAAAAATACAAAATAAAACAAGTACTTCAAAATATCATTAATGTTGACATGCAATGGTATGAAACAGGAAGCTGTATATATGCTTCCTAGCTTCAGCAGAGGAGTCTTTTTTTTTTTCTAGAACTGATTCAATAGGCATAAAATGAAAATAGGTAAGCTGCACTCGGCATATACATATCTTCAGAAAGCCCCCTTCACTTTTCTTCTTCATTTAACAAACGTCTATAGAGGTTTGTTTGATGGTTTTGCTTTTTTTTTTTTTTTTAACTTTTATCACACTATTAAGATAAAATAATGGAAGTCAAAGTAGTTAATGATTTGGTTTTGCATCAGTGAACTGCCTTGTACTTAAGTGAGGGTGTGTGTGGAGTTTCATAAAGGACTGTATTTCAGTTACTAACAATAGAAAAAATAAAACACAACCTTGGCTGAAAGTTAATAATACAAACAAAAATAACTGAAGGAGAAGTCCTCCCAAATCCTTTTCTAAGTAGAAAGTCAAGTGGTTAAGAGACTTAAGTAATTCAGGGTCAACTTGAAGGGCGTATGGCACTGTCTTAATCTTGGGCCTTGTGATGTTTAATATTTTTGAGAATTACTTGGATGATGTAAAAGAGAACAATGTCATTACAACACCATGGAGACCATAATAAGTAAGACCTTGAGATAATACCAGAAAACAGTCACAGTAAACTACAAAATAGAGAAGGAGGCCGGGTGCGGTGGCTCACTCCTATAATCCTAGCACTTTGAGAGACCAAAGCGGGCAGATCACCAGGTCAGGAGTTCGAGACCACCCTGCAATATGGTGAAACCCCATCTCTAGTATAAATACAAAAATTAGCCAGGCATGGTGGTGCATACCTGTAATTCCAGCTACTAGGGAGGCTGAGGCAGAAGAATTGCTTGAACCGGGGAGGTAGAAGTTGCAGTGAGCCAAGATCACACCACTGCACTCCAGCCTAGGCAAGAGCAAACTCTGTCTCAAAAACAAACAAACAAACAAACAAATAAATAAATAAACAAATAAATGGTGAGCAGCAATTGACCAAGAAGCAACCATGGTAGAACAAGCTCTATGAAGGACATGTTTAACATACAAGGCTATCCCTATTGCAAAACTTATGGCCTAGTGCTACTAAATGTTTGAATGGAACAATTAACTCCCCTTGCTGGGATCCTGTGATCGCCAAGCATGCCCTGGTATGGGGTAGGTCTATCTGCCCAAAGAGAAAGGAAACAACACATTTGCTGTCTTCTCAATGTGCACATTGGTTTCTTTCAAGTCTGGTGACGTTCTGCTGCTGAAGGATGTTCAAGCCCTGAACCTATAAAAGTCAGGAGCAGTTCGAGGAAAACAAGGGCTTCCCAGGCCAGGGCATCTCAGCTCCCTGGCAACACCCCTGGTCTCTGTACTGGGATTCAACAGCATTGTGACTACCACACAATCCAGCCTATGCTGGACAGCCCTGCCCATCTGCTCCCCAAGTGTTCCCTGTCCTGCTACTCAGGTAGCTTTAACTTTAGAGCGGAAACATCCTATAACTTAGCATTTGCCCAAGTAGACCTTAATCAGCTTTGGACTACTCTTTCTCTCTTTATTTCTTTTCTTTCTTTTCTTTCTTTCTCTCTTTCTTCCTCTCTTTCTTCCTTCCCTCCTCCCCTCCTTCCTTCCTTGCTTCTCTTTCTTTCTTTCTTTCCTTCCTCTCCTCGACCTCCCAAAGTGCTAGGATTACAGGTGTGAGCCACCACACCTGGCCTCTGGTCACCATTTTTACGGCTACCTCGTATCTTGTCACTGCTCACTGATATATTTCCTGCCTCTCCCTACCACGAAATGCAACTTCATTTCCACATCCTTAATTCCTTTCCTCCTATCAAGGAAAAGATGTGCTGTGGGCTCTCTGTGCTCCCCCTCGCTTGACGCTAGCTCTCCTTGCTCCGCCTCCCCGACCTGTGCTCTTGGCTCCACCTGTTCCTGTCTCCCACCTCTGGCCCTTCTCCAGCTCACTCCTCTCCAGCTGTCACTCCTTGAACCTGTGTTGGTCTCCACAGTCTTTCTACCTAGCATACTTTCTTCTCATCGCTGACCACGGAGCTTCAAACCTCACCTCAATGGTAATTCCTATGGTGAAATGTTCCTGTATAGACAACTCTAGCCTGAGGAACAGTGCCTGGCTCTTATGAGGCACCAAACAAAAGAATGAATGAGCGAGTGAATGAAGGCGAAAGTGAATAAAGGGATGTCTCCTATCTGAAGATGCCTCCACTTACTCCTCTAGCATGACCCACATTCTACTTGTGGGCACGTGTCATTGCATTGTCATCATTGTTTGCACAGTGGTCTCCTGAACTCACCCCTGAGCAGGGCGCAGAACTTTCCTTTCCCATTTTGGTGATCCAGCTCCTCCTGGAGCATGTGGGGGCTAAAAACTGTTTGTAGACACATAACCTTATAGGCCCTTTGCAGTTCCGCTAGTCTGTGAAGCATGACTGGCAAATAACATAAAACAGTAGCTGATGCAATCGTTTTTTGGAAGGAAGCAGATGTTATAAGTAAATAATAATATAAAACTATAATGTACTAACTGGGCAAGTTGCTCCTATTTGAAAAGCCAGAGAAAAGTAACAGTTTGTATTTTATAACGTGGCCTTCTTCTGGATGTGTTTTAGACTTTTAAAATATTTTCACTGAGTGGAATGAGGAGTGCCATAAAGTGTGTGAGCTTTTAATCACTGTCACCTTTCACTGCTTCAATTTTAATTTATACGCCTAGGCCACCATTGGTTTTTTGCAGACGAGGCTACTCCAGGAGGTTCATACTGGCACAGGAGTAGGTATCCGGTGATTTATGCCTTCCAGCAGGTTTTCGTTTCTTCTTGTTGATCGATCCTTAATCAGATCTTGTTGCTTCTCTTTCCCATTCTCTTTTGAGCTCTGCGATTGGGATTCCTTTTTCATTGAGTTGGGTTCTACCTCCAAGCCTGAGCTTCACCTTCTCTCCTCCATGTCTTATTCTGCTGTCCCATATCTGCAGTGCCTTCCCCCTCCTCTTGACCCTCCAGACTCTTGCTCCTTGCCCAAGGCTCAGCTTGGGAGGCAGGCAAGGGGGGAACCTTTGCTGAGCCCCAGCCTGGGATGGAGCTGGGCCATTGAGCGCCTCTCTCTATTGCCTTATTTTCCCTACTGTTTATAATTATTTACTGGTTAGGTGTTTGTCCTTTGGCCATCTGGCCCTCAAAGTTGGCATGGTCTCTGCATTTTTAGCATCTAGCATATGTATGTACCTACTCATATTCACAAACAAAGGTTTGAAGGAGTTGCTGGTGTCTGAAAACCCTCCTCAGAAGCTAGCAATGTTAGTATCATCATTTGCTGCACACTTGATGGTGTACCAAACTTTCCCTTACTTCCTTTTAACATCTGTATTTTCTCTGCTGCCTTGGAGGCAAGGGATCAGACTCCAGCACTTTGCCGGCTTAGTTAAATTAATTGTTTAAAAATAAGTGAAGGCTGGGTGGTGCGGCTCACACCTGTAATCCGAACACTTTGGGAGGCGAGGTGGAAGGATCACTTGAGCTCAGGAGTTCAAGGCCAGCCTGGGGAACATAGTGAGAAGACCCCATCTGTACAAAAATAAATAAATAAATAAAATTAGCCAGGCATGGTGGCTCGTGTCTGTAGTCCCAGCTACTTGGAGAGGCGGGAGGACTGCTTGAGCCCAGGAGGCTGAGTCTGCAGTGAGTTATGATCACATTGCTGCACTCTAGCTTGGGGGACACAGCGAGACCTCCTCCCCCCAAAAAAGTGAAAGAGGGTAGACAGAGGCAGCCCCAACCCAATATCCATTAACAGATGAATGGACATACAAAATGCAATATGTATATCCATACAATGGAATATTTTTCAGCCTCAAAAAGGAAATTCTGACACATACTAAAATATGGATGCAGTTTGAGACATGATGCTTTATGAAATTAGCCAGTCATGAATATGACAAATACTGTGTGATTCCACTAATATGCGGTCCTTAGAGTGGTCACATTCATAGAGACAGAAAATAGAATGAGAGCTGTCAGGGGCTGTGGGAGGCAAGAATGGGCACTTGTTTAATGGGTACAGAGTTACAGTTATGCAAGATGAAAAAGATTTGAAGTTTGGTTGCATAATAGTGAATGAATTTAGCACTAGGAAACTGACTATTTAATGCTACTGGACTGTATACTTAAAAATGGTTAAGATGGTAAATTGCGTTACATGAATTTTACGATTAAAAAGTCAAAGTATCTATTTTATAAATATCCTTTAAAAGTAAAATAATTGAAAGGAATTTGGCTTTTAGACTTCATGGTTTGAGCTTTATTTTCCTTTGCTTAGATTTTAAATCACTTTTATTCCAAAATGTGTTATGTATGAAAAAATGTATTTACAGTGGTAAGATCTTTGGAACTTAATTTTAGACCTTGTTATCTTTCTTTTTTTAAAGTTTTTGCCTATATTTGCAGTTAAAATATGATTCAGAATTACTCACTGTCTCACTTGTTTTTCTTCAGTAAAGAGAATAGGATCTTTTTGCTCATCAGAAATACTTGTATGATACTTAAAAATTACTTTTATGATTAAGGGCAGAAATATTTGTTCTGTCACAAGCAGAGGGCATGACACACTCCAGGGTTTACTCTGATTATTCATAAGAAGCCAACTGCTTTAGGCTTTTTCGTTTTCCCCCTCATCACATTAACAGTCGTTTCTTGTGGAAAATCATGACTCTAAAACTGTGACTATCACACTGGTGTTTGAAAGAACGTAATTTCAGACTGTTCATCTGATGCCTAGGAAGTATCTCTCTTTTCACTCAGTTTCTGACCCACAATGTGATATCTTTCCTGAAGAACTGAAAATGGGGCTGGACACAGTGTCTCACACCTATAATCTCAACACTCTGGGAGGCCAAGGCAGGCAAAGTGTTTGAGCCCAGGAGTCCAAGACCAACCGAGACAACATGACGAAACCCCTGTCTCTATAAAAATATTTTTAAAAATTAGCTGGGTGTGGTGGCACGTGCCTGTAAGTCACAGCTACCTGGGAGGCTAGAGTGGGGGGATCCCTTGAGCCAGAAAGGTTGAGACTGTAGTGAGCTGAGACTGCACCACTGCACTATAGCCTGGGCGACAGAGTGAGACCCTGTCTCAAAAAAAAAAAAAAAAAAAAAAAGGAACTTGAATCACGGCAGCCTAGGAATGTATTAAATGAAAATGAGAAAGGGAGGTAAGAATCTGATGGAGTTGTGTAGAGAAGTCTGGAATAAGAGAGGGAGTGAAAATTAGAATGGAGCATACACAAAGGAAAGAATTATAACCTCTGCAAACAGTTCAATTGTTACTTAAATTTTTGTTTTTGAAACAGGGGTCCTGCCTTGGACTCCCAAAGTGTTAGGATTACAGGTGTGAGCCACCATGCCTGGTTAGATTTTTTTTTTTTTTAACATTACAAATATGATCACATAGTCAAGTCCCCCAGAGAAAACAAAATTCATTTCTTCCACTAGGCAAATATCTGATCCAAGCTGATACTTTATTTTTTTAATCAAAATAATATTTAAGTTCTTAAAATAAATGGTAATTAGAAATATTAATGTTTACCCTTAAATGTTTTAATAAAGAGTTGTGTGTTTTGAACTCACAAACATATATTGAGACTTGTTACTACGTGTTGGACTTTAAATGTGTTTTGTGGTTACCAAGTACCAATTCTTGGATTGGAATCCAGTCTCTGGTGAAAGTCTGTCATCCACAGAGAAATGAGCAAAATAGCGTGTTGTTTTCAAAGAGCTAATATTCACTCTAAAGGGATAACCTTTACTTTGAGGGTCTAGCCTTTTTTTCTTAATGAAATTTAAAATGGGATGGTTAATAAAATTAATGATAGTTAATTTTTAAAATTTTATTAGTAAAATAAATGTTGGTTTTTATTTAGGATCCTTAGGTGCAAGAAACAGAAATCAATGAGGCTCACTTAAGCAGGAAGGGAATCTATTGGAAGAATGTCCCACAGAATTGATGGGGAGCCTGCAGAACCAAAATCTCATGTATGATAAAAACTTGCAGACGGGGCTACTTGTATCATCAAATGTGTTTTCTAACTTTATAACACATGTGACTAGCCAACCTTATGCCAAGCCTGGAGGGTAGGTATATAAAAGTAGTAAAGGTCCTGACAGTAGGAAAAGAGATTAAATTAAAATTAAAGTCTGGGTGTGGTGGCTCACGCCTATAATCCCTGCACTTTGGGAGGCTGAGGTGGGTGGATCACCTGAGGTCAGGAGTTCGAGACCAGCCTGACCGACATGGTGAAACCCCGTCTCTACTAAAAATAAAAAAAATTAGCCAGGTGTGGTGGCGGGTGCCTGTAATCCCAACTACTTGGGAGGCTGAGGCAGGAGAATCGCTTTAACCTGGGAGGTGGAGGTTGCAGTGAGCGGAGAGCACGCCATTGCACTCCAGCCTGGGAGACAAGAGAAAAACTCTGTCTCAAAAAAAAATGAAAGAAAATACCATCACATAATTTATAAAATTTGACTTCTATATATGTATATATAATATATAATGTATATATGTATATGTACATTATATAATATATAATATATGCAACATATAAAATATATGTATATATTATATACATTGTACATATATGATGTGTATATATACATTATATGTGTATATTTTGCATATGTGCATATATACATTAATATGTGTGTATACATTATGTACATTATATAATATGTGTATCATGTATACATTATATAATATGTGTATTATATATACATTATACAATGTGCATATATATCATATATACATTATATAATATGCACATATCATATACATTATATATAATATGCATATGTATCGTATATACATTATATATGATATGCATATATATTTTGCAGCAAAGTGAAATAAAACTCCTACCTATAGTCTTGGAAATGTTGGAATGAAGTTGGAATGAACACGGTACCTGGGTGTGGAGTAACTAATTGCATGTGGGCAGCTTGAGTTCTTTCTTTGGTAAATGTCACCTAACTTTTCTTCCTTTGAGGTCCTTGTTGTGTGTTTGAGTCTCAGTGCTATTGTTCATCTAACTGTAATTTGATACCACGTATTTTAAGTCTTATTTTTAGTGTTTAGTGCCAGATTATACATACTATGTGTTCCTTGATTTCTCTCCAACATTTGACACTTTGACCACTGTCCTTGCGACTCTCACTTCCCTTGACTTATTTTTATATTGTGAGAATAAGCTCTGGTAGAAAACACCGCTGGCTGTTTCTTCATTATCTCCTTTTCCATGCCTTAAGTATTGATGTTCTCTAGCAGTCCATGTTTTTCTGTTCTTTTCATTCTCTTTCACCTGTGCAGTTTCTTCTGGTCTAAGTGGTGAACTTTTATCCAAACTGCGAATTTCAAATTTGTACCCTCAGCTCAAACCACTCCCCAGAGATGCACACTCCTAACCATCTTCACGGCATATTCCACAAGCACCTTTAATTCATGATGTCCCCAGCTGAGTTCTGATATTCTGTCTCCAAGTCACCATTCCAGTCTTTCTCCTTCCTTCATGAAGCAGCCTAGAGGGAGAGACAGGGAAGGAAGTTAACAGTTTCATGCACAAGGTTGAGAAGGGACTTGAGACAGATGGGCTCGTGGAGCAGTAAGTGGGCTGTCATCCAGCCTGGAGGGAAGGAATGTAGGAATCAGTCCCAAAAAGTGATGCTTGAGCAGAATTCTTGGAGCATGTGTAGGAATTTTCTGGGCAGACTGAGAGGAGCTGCATAGTGTCCTTTAACCTCAAGGAGCTTTTTCTCTGTACTGAGTGAGTCTTCAGCTCATTTGATTTAAGATGAAAACCACCCTTCCTGATGTTACTGATACCCTGCAAAGAAATCTACAGACTTGCTCAAAATAAATCACTGGGCCGGGTGCGGTGGCTCAAGCCTGTAATCCCAGCACTTTGGGAGGCCGAGGCGGGCGGATCACGAGGTTGGGAGATCGAGAACATCCTGGCTCACACGGCGAAACCCTGTCTCTACTGAAAATACAAAAAAAATTGGCCGGGCGTGGTGTTGGGCGCTTGTAGTCCCAGCTACTTGGGAGGCTGAGACAGGAGAACGGCGTGAACCCGGGAGGCGGAGCTTGCAGTGAGCTGAGATCCAGCCACTGCACTCCAGCCTGGGCGACAGAGCGAGACTCTGTCTCAAAAAAAAAAAAAAAAAAAAAAGTAGATTAGTGGGATCTGGGGCTTCCCAGCATGCAAAGGGTCAGCTAGAACCTGTGGCCCTAGTGTAGTCTGTGGGCCATCTGCAGCTATCTTCTGGGGCTCTTGAGAGCAACTAGGTCCCAGGCTCCACTCCAGCTACAGAACAGAGTCATTTGAGGAGCCTAGTTGTTGTGATGACCCGGGAGGACCACAAAATGATGCAGACTTCACTTCCATATGGTGAACCTTAGCAGTAAGGTCCCTATATATTTTCATTGAAGTTTGGTATCTTCAGTTCCTTTCACTGTTTCTGCACATTACTTATTGCTTAGTCTTCAGCAGGCTGATGACTGAGAACTTAGGTTTATGTGCTTTGGTACCGTCACACTATTGATTGACAGTGAACTTCCTGTCATTAAGCCCATGTATTTCTGAAACATATCATACATTCTTTAGCTGTGGTGCAGGCATCCTGTTTAGTTACTGAAGCAGTTAGCTTCTTGTACCCCAAAGTGCTACATATACCTTTACTTACTGAAAATATTTGGAAATAATTCCAGATTACAGATGCTCTTTGACTTAATGATGCTGTTATATTTGGATAAGCTTATTGTAAGTCAAAAATATTATTAGTCAAAAAGCATTTAATACCCTGATAAACCCAATGTAAAGTAGAAAAATTGTAAGTTGAACGATTGTAAGTGGGGCACGGTCTGTATAGGAAAGTTGCAAAAATAAGAATAGTACCAAGAGCTTATGTGTTCTTTACTTAGATTGACCTGTTGTTAACATATTAAATCATTTCCTTTTTTTGTTTTTTCTTTGAGACAGGGTCTGTCTCAAAAGACTGTCTTTGGCCCCCATGCTGGAGTGTAGTGGTGCAGTGATGTGATCTTGACTCACTGCGGCCTCTGCCTCGGAGGCCCATGAGATCCTCCCACCCTAGCCTCCTAAGTAGCTGGGACTGCAGGTGTATACCACTACATCTGCCTAAGTTTTTTCTATCTTTTGTAGAGACTGGGTTTTGCCATGGTGCACAGGCTGGTCTCAAACTCCTGGGCTCAAGTGATCCACTTGCCTCGGAGTCCTGGAATGCCGGGACTACAGGCATGGGCCACTATAACCTGCCCATTTGCTTTTTATCCATGCTATTTGTATCTTTCTTCCCCCTCGTACATATACATACATAAATATATACTATTTTATCTGAACCATTTGAGAATAAGTGTATACATGACAGCCCTTTCCTGCTAAGTAGTATATTTCCTAAGAATAAAGATATTTTCTTACATAACAAAAGTGCAAGTATCAACATCAGTACACTTAACATTTGTTTGAATTTGCCTAATGTACTGGGTCCTGGTTTTGTAAATTGACTTAATGTCCTTTAAGGTATTTTCCCCTCTAGTACTGACATCAGGGATTGTGTTTAGTTGCGATGTCTCTGTGTTCCTGAACCTGAAGCATTTTCATGGCCTTTCTTTATCTTTTGTGAGAATGTTTTGAAGTACACAATCTTTTTTTTTTTTTTTCTTTTAAAGCCAATTTCTGGTTTTGGGTTAGATGAGTGATTCTTGTAATTGGATTCAGGTTATACCTTCTGAACAGGAATTCTACCTAAATGATGTGTTCTTATCAAGGTATTACATCTGTTCCTCATTGACAATGTTAATTTTGATGATGCAGTTAAGGTGATGGCAGGTTTTTAAAAATACTATATAGCTACTATTTTCTCCCTAAAACTAATAAGAGTTGCTTTTATCCCTTTATATTATTTTATTTTTATATTTATTATTTTTTGTATGGAGAGGGATCTCACTATGTTGTCCAAGCTTGTCTGAAACTCAAGCGATCCTCCTGCCTCAGCCTCCCAGAGTGCTGGATTACAGGTTTGAGCCATTCCACCCTGCCTAGATGCTTATTTTTGATCCCTATCAGTCAAGTAGTGAGACCAATCCAGCTCTTGCTGCTGCTGTGGCTTCATGAGGAGGTGGGTCCAGGTCCTGATCTCTTCTTCTAAATATCACCTCTGTGAAAAACAACCCTTCCTATTCTCTGCCCTATTTTGGAGATTGACCAAGAGGTGTAGTTGAGAGATTCTTCAATGTTCTTAGTTCATGGTGCCATTAGCATCTCATTAATTTTACCAATATCCCTCAAACAAAGGAAATACCTTATGGCTGAAAATTAAAAATTAAGTAGTTAGGGCTAGGCATAGTGGCTCACACCTGTAATCCTAGCACTTTGGAAGGCTGAGTCGGGCAGATCACTTGAGATCACAAGTTCAAAACCAGCCTGGCCAATGTAGTGAAAGCCCATCTCTACTAAAAATACAAAAAATTAGCCTGATGTGGTGGCAGGCACCTGTAATCCCAGCTACATGAGAGGCTGAAGCAGGAGCATCACTTGAACCCAGGAGGTGGAAGTTGCAGTTAGCTGAGATCACACCACTACACTCTGGCCTGGGTGATAGAGCGAGACTCCATCTCCAAAAAAAAAAAAAAAAAAAGAAAAGTAGTTAGGTCTATCAGCTATGAGTATTTATGTCCTAATGACTTAGAAGCTGTTTGAGAAAATAACACAATAAATTGGAAAAAATAATAGTTTGATCTCACTTTCGACCACAATTAACAGTGGAATGTGTGCATTTCTTGAGCACTGTGCGATGTCTCAATCTTGGAATCAGATTAGACACCACCTCATTTTGTGCAGCAATTGCATTCATTACAGAAACCACTAAAAGGGTGGTTGGGCAAAGATATGATATCGCCAAAAGGAATGTTGCTCAATCTAACGTTGATTGTATCATTTCCAATAGATGTGTATTATTACTACATTATGCTACAAAATTAAAATATTCCAAGGTGCCTCTGTGAATTCCCTTTGATGCCCCGGGGCACCTCAGTGCACAGTTTACTAATCATTAGTTTAGGTAAAAGAATCTTTCTGGGGACGTTTTGCAGTCCTGTCGCCTGCAGCCACCCAAATATGTGTCTTAATGGCAGATTAGGGGTTGAATAACTCTAAAGAGAGAGATGTCACTGTTGAGAGAGACAAAGAGAGGGATCAATACACGCTTGGCCAACATGATTAAACTCTGTCTCTACTAAAAATACAAAAATTAGCCAGGTGTGGTGGTACATGCCTGTAGTACCAGCTACTCAGGAAGCTGAGGCAGGATAATTGCTTGAACCTGGGAGATGGAGGTTGCTGTGAGCTAAGATCATGCCAGTGCACCCCAACCTGGGTGACAGAGCAAGTCTCCATCTCAAAAACAAGCAAACAACAACAACAAAAAACTTTCCTAAAAGGAATTGGGGGACATTTGGAAAATTTAAGTAGCTTTAGAATGATAACTAGAAGCTGCCTGCTTTACCTAGTCTGAGGTTTTCAGAGGAGAGGATGTTGGCAGATGGTTTTCCCATCAAAGAAACCTCCGCTGCTTTACCCAACCTATTGCAAATGAACGGAAATCAGGGAACATAATACCCTAGACAATCCTAGAAAGAATGGAATAGCATGTCATCTGGGAAAGGACTGCGAACAGAGTCAGCCGATCTTGGCTCTCAAGAGCTCCGTGACCCCAGTATAGGCTTGTCCTGTGACATAAAGGACATTCATAATTCCTGGGCCCACTCAGTGATTGTGTCAACCAGAAGGCTTCCCCACTCCCACACATTTTCAAACACCCCTCAAATACTATGCATTGAATAATGCGTCAGGCTCCAATTCTGCACTTAATGAAAAAATGAGGAAACTGAGACTCAGACATGAAAAGATGAGCTAAGGTAGTATATAGAAGTACAGCTAGGATCTGGTTCCTCTGCCTCCTGGCACCCCTGTCTTCTGTCTTGAACTCATGTCATGCACAGAGCAGCTGAAATAATTTCTTTCAGTACCAAACTTGCAAGAAAATTGAAATGACGAACATCCAATTAATTTGACATTTATTTGGATTCCTAGATCTAGAATGAAAGCTTCATGAAGGCAGGGGTTCTTATCTCTTGTTCACTGCTGTATTTCCAACTCCTGAAATACTACTGCCTGGTGCATAAGAGGACCTCAGTAAATTTGTCAATTGAGTGCATGAGCATGCTGTAATTTATGGGCAATGCTCACAAGTGATGTTTACATTTAGGAAATCAGTATTTGTATAGGATATAAATCACTGATTTCTTTCTGAGTTTGCTTAGATGAACTTATTTCATAAGTTACTTGGAATCAACACTCTACAGAAAAAAATCATATTTGTAATGAGTTCTTCTCACTGGCTAGAATATGAAATTAGGAATATTAATATGATACTAATAACTTTGTCATTGTCAATTGAATACCTTGCCTATGGCATTTTTCATTGGTGTGTATATATGCATATATATGTATATACGTGTGTATGTGTGTGTGTATATATATATATATATATAACTTTTTTTGGGGGGAGTGGGGGGACAGAGTTTCACTCTTGTCACTCAGGCTGGAGTGTAATGGTGTGATTTCTGCTTACTGGAAACTACCTGCCCACCCCATACTGAAGCAATTCTTCTGCCTCAACCTCCCAAGTAGCTGGGACTATAGATATGAGTCACCGCCCCCAACTAACTTACGTATTTTTTGTCGAGACGGGGTTTCGCCATGTTGCCCAGACAGGTCTCCAACTCATGAGCTCAAGTGATGTGCCCGCCTCAGCTTCCCAAAGCCCTGGGATTACAGGCGTGAGCCACCATGCCTGGCCTGTTGTTGTATATTTGTAATGCTGATCACAAAGGTATCACAAATATGAAACCCATCATAGCTGGAAGTTTATTACTTGTGTTGAGAGTTTAAAATTCTGACTCCCCAAAGGAGAAACAACGAGAAGAAAGCCTTCCACTTTGATAACTGTGGCATTCCAGGCCCCCTAACTTGGAGAGTACTGGTTTCTCTTGTAATGCAGGAGTATTTATGCCCTTGCCACTAGCTGTTAATAGTAGAATAACATCATAGAGGGCCTCTGTATGTAGTAAGGTACTTACAGGTTTGTGGTATTGCTAAGAACGTGAAAAGATCTGGTGATATTTTTCCAGGAAATTCAGTGTTGTGTACACAGTCCCATATTCATTCACAACTTGATAGTTATTGGTGATGACTTAGGTTTGTTTATATTCGGACCAAGTTAGAAAAGGATTGAGCTGTTTGGAGCCCCATTCGAGGTGGGGGAGGATGGGACACAGCATCCTCACCACCCATGACGTTTCTCAACTTAGGAACAATGGCCCCACCCAGTAGCTTTTGAGAAGCGCTGCATTTGGGGAAAATTTGATTCCAAGTTTGATTTACACCTCACTGCCGGTCGTAGACTAAGCCAGTGTGTCTGAGCCTTTGATTTAGAGCTTTAAAAAAACTACAGATGCCCAAGCCCATCCCCAGATTTTCTGATTCTGTGTGTCTTGGGCGGTGCCAGTTACCTGCAATTTTGAAAAGCATCCCAGGGGATCGTAATGCGTCTGCGAATGGAGTCAGTTTGCAGTGATTGCTGTTTTCGGTCCCGCAGCCCTGACTGTAGAGCAGTGTACAGTCAGCAAAGCCCTAAGGCCAATAACTCAAACACATTTTTAAATGAATGTTTGCACTGTACTGACCTTCCAGGAAATCTCTTGAAATCGTTATTGAAGGACAAGCACATGAGACCAGCGTTTCCCGGAGTGTTTCCTGGAGACTACTAGGGTTGTGAGATATTTTTCAAAGAAGAATTTTGTGATCAAATAAGTTTGGGAAAATACTGTATAATGGATTCCTCTCTCGTAGCGTACAACGTACCTTAGCCTAGGAAGATTCTGGGAGTTCTAAAGTAAAGACATGTTTTGTTTAACCTCCGGGTTCCCAGTCTTCTTCTCCACAGAATCCATTTCCAGCTGGACATTTGTCAACCTTCTTAGGTACAATGTCCCACCCAGTAGCCTTTGAGGAGTGCTGCATTTGGGGAAAACCTGATTCCAAGTCTGACTTACACCTCATTACCAGTCGTAGACTAAGCTAGTGTTTCTCACCCTTTGACTTGTAGCTTTAAAAAATTCTACAGATGTTCAAGCCCATCCCCAGAGTTTCTGATTCTGTGTCTGGGGTGGTGCCAGTTACCTGCGATTTTGAAAAGTGTCCCAGGGAATCTTACATGTTGTAGAGGTTGAGAATCACTACATTAGGAAGAGGTCTAAGTTGTTGTTGTTGTTGTTGTTGTTGTTGTTGTTGTTGTTGTTGTTGTTCTTCTTCTTCTTCTTCTTCTTCTTCTTCTTCTTCTTTCTTCTTTCTTCTTCTTTCTTCTTCTTTTTCCTCCTCCTCCTCCTTCTTTTTCTTCTTCTTCTTCTTCTTCTTCTTCTTCTTCTTCTTCTTCTTCTTCTTCTTCTTCTTCTCTTTCACCTCCTCCTCCTCCACCTTCCTCCTGCTCCTCCTTCTTCTTCTTCTTCTCCTCCTCCTCCTCCTTCTTCCTCTCCTCCTCCTCCTCCTTCTTCTTCTTTTTCTTCTTCTTCTTTTTCTTCTTCTTCCTCCTCCTCCTCCTCTTCTTCTTCTTCTTCTT
>NW_016804209.1:4252831-4284875 GCF_001698545.2 Rhinopithecus bieti | reverse complement strand
CTCCTCCTTCTTCTTCTTCTTCTTCTTCTTCTTCTTCTTCTTCTTCTTCTTCTTCTTCTTCTTCTTCTTCTTCTTCTTCTTCTTCTTCTTCTCTACAGTGTATGTCTCCATTTTACAACTCTGTATTTTTGCTACTGTTTTCTGAGATCGAGTCTTGCTCTGTTGCCCAGGCTGGAGTGCAGTGGCATGATCTTGGCTCACTGCAACCTCCCCCTCACAGGTTCAAGCGACTCTTCTGCTTTAGCCTCCCAAGTACCTGGGATTAAACTCAACACCATGCCCAGATAATTTTGGTGTTTTCAGTAGAGACGGGGTTTTGCTATGTTGGCCAGTCTGGTGTCAAACTCCTGACCTCATGTGATCTGCCCACCTTGGCCTCTTAAGGTGCTGGGATTACAGGCATGAACCACCATGCCCAGTCCCATTTTAAAACTCTTTTTGATGTGAAGCGTCTTTCCTAGAGGAAATTGGTTTTGTGTTGAGAGAAAACTGAAGTGATGTAGGGAATCTGAGGTCGTTAGCCTCCTGGAGACTCTGCCTCCTGTTCCCAGCCTGGGCATTGGCATGGTTCCATTGTACATCTGGACTTGCAGGTTAATTTGAGATATAAAGAAGCAGTAAAGGGGGCAGCACTGTTGAGGGGGTTTCCTGAGCTCCTCGGGGCAGATACTACTGGGACCTGGAACTCTGAACAATACAAATGATAATTTGGTGACATGGAGGTTGAATTGAAGCTTTCTTGGAGAAACATTCTTTGTATAGGTTCTTCTCATTTTACACCTCATGGCCTAACACCTTCTAGAATAGAATCTCCATTCCTCAGCACCATGCTGTGAGAAGCCAGGCAGAAAGTAGCGCAGTAAGATTAGCAAGTTTTTACACTTACCATTCAGGGAATTAATATGGGAATAGTAAAGGGGTGTGTCACAGCCACAGGCTTCTCTGATGGTTGTTTTCCAAGGAAGAGCTCAAACGACAACATCTAAGGCTGAGATGAAATCAGAGGAATCTACCTATGCTGTGATGACTGTCTCAACGCTTGTGGAAAATGCCCAAGTAGCTGTAGATTTAATCAGAGGCAAGAGAATGAAGGTTGTACTTTTGTGGCCCATGAGTGCTTTGATGAGGACGTTTGTGTCTTTCCTTCTTTTGGTCCCATGTGGTCACTCACCTTGTCACAGAAGTTATGCCAGGATTTACTAAAGAGTGTCAACTCAAACAGCAAGCAGCTCCTTCTGGTTAACTTGTGGTTGGAGGAGAGAACTTTTGAGTGGCTGGCTTCTCTTAGCAGTGCTCTGAAGTGATTTGCCCAAAAGTGGACCAGAAGAAAGGAAAGGTGAGCCAAGTACTCTGAGTGTTCCAAACACCATGTAATCTATTTTACGTATGTAATTCTCTCATGTATTATCATTAATAACCCTGGGAAGTACTTCTTAGTAGTTCTTTATGGAATAGATGAGACCCAGTGGTTCAGGGAGATAAGACAACTTGTCCAGGGGTACACAGCTAGAGAGTGATAGGGCTGGAATTCAGACTTAAGTCTATTGGGTTCTGAAGTCCACTTTGAGGTCCCCCTGACCTATCCTGCTGTCTATGGTTGGTACCCATGACAGTGTCACCATCCCTCACTTCAGAACATCTTCTTTGCTGTTGAACTGAATGGTAAGCCCTTAATTCCGTTAGGAGAAAAATCTAAAGAGATGCCTTATAACTGATGCTTTAAGGTTACCTTATACTGCTATCAGCCTTGCACTGCAGCTGTCAGCAGTCATTCTAGGACACACTGTGAAAGAAAACAATATCATAGCTAGTCAGAGGATCCCTGCATTCATTTTCACTAAGTATATTTAGATTATACTTTGATTTCTGAGTAGTCAATTCTATTTATCAGCAATACTTTTTGTCTAGAATTTAGGGGTGTTAGCTAGAATTTTATAATGGCATAAACAATACCCTGGAGGAAATAGGATATCACCATGTGATACAAAGCTAACATTAGTAAAATAAATATTAATCCAAGGTTAACCATTAGCCTAAACTTTCTCTTAATTCAGATTCCAAAATAAGCCTTACTGTGTCAAAAAAAATTATTTCTGCCCAGTTTGACATTTTAATATGAAAATCACCATAGACTTGCAAAGGCCCAGTATGAGTAATATTGACTGGCTCCATAACTTAATGACAGAATACCAATAACATTGCCTGGGACCACATGATTTTAAGCTTTCATCACAAGATTTCTCAAATGTTAGCTCTGGGAGATGATCGTTTAGTTTGACTATTATGTTCTGCAGATGAAGAAACAGCAGAGGTAGGTGATATTTCAAAAGTCACAAGGCTGGGTGGATCACAGAAACGGCCTCTTTACTACTTACTTTGTCACAAAACTTTAGTTTTGCCTTTAATTGGAGTATTTTTAAGAAACACTTGGGTTGAGTCTATAAATGTAGCAGACTATTAGGTGTGGCCCAGTTTGTAGTTATGTGTTACTCAGTCTCAACTGATCAACAGAAACATGCCGCAGAGGCTGCAGGGTGTGTAGAGTGATGGCTGTCAGTATTCAGCCTCATTGGTCTGAGTTCTCTCAAACCCAAAGTATGAGTAGGTGGCCAACAGATTTTGGAAGCCTTTGAAATACTATTCTAGTTGCTTAGTTACTGCAGAACAATCATTATTTTTTTGTTGGCGGTTCCAACCCCAATGTGCAGGCTTTGTGGCTGCTGCAAGGTAGCAGTGAGAGGAAGAATGAGGAGTTTAAGCTGAAAGTGAATGTCTGAAAATGAGCATAATCCTGAGCAAGGCTTGCCATCAGAGTAAGTAATGGTTGATGACGTTAACAAAAATTAAATGTACTTCTCTACAGCTATGTTGTTGTGAATTATACTTGCTTATTAGTAGAAAATGCTGAGATTTGGTAGCCTAACACATTTTGAGAGTGTCAGTTAGAATGGAATCAAATGACTATACTTTTAATGCTGGAAGCTGATCTGATACTATATATAGGCCATAATTTTGCATTAGATCCAATGCAGCTTAGGATTTTTTCTTCTCAAGACATTCCCAGATAAACATAAGCTGAGGGAGTTTGTTAACACTAGACCTGTCCTACAGGAAATCCAAAGGGACTTCTGAGGGCTGAAATGAAAGGATACTAGAGAATAAGTCAAAGATGTATAAAGAAAAAAGTAATATCAGTATAGATAAATCCATGGACAATTATAGAAGCTAGCATTGATTTAACAGTGGCTTGGAACTCTACTTTTTGTCTTCTATGTGATTTAAGAGATAATGGATTTTTTTTTTTA
The DNA here is from genome assembly GCF_001698545.2 of Rhinopithecus bieti. NCBI lineage: Eukaryota > Metazoa > Chordata > Mammalia > Primates > Cercopithecidae > Rhinopithecus > Rhinopithecus bieti. Next base: position 4,281,570 of record NW_016804209.1, on the reverse strand, counting down.
AAAAAAGGTATTGGTTTATGTTTTTGGATACACAATATACAAGGATGTCGTATTTCCTCTTAGCTTTACTAAGTTATGATTGACAAATAATAATTGCGTGTATTTAAAGTGTAAAAAGAAAAGTAACTTTTTTCTCCAGTGTATGTGTCTATGTCAGTGGTTGCCCTTGGGGTCTAATTTGGCTATTAGCCCATTCCATTTACTGGGACTTCCAGCTGAAAAATTATTTGAGGTACCTCAAAATGGGACCTGTTGAAATGGCTGTCTTTCTCCAAGTGAGCCTGTTATTTGGTGCTCTTTTTACTACAAGTGATAGCAAACCCAGTTCATACTGGCTGTAGCAAATAAGAGAATCTGTTGGCTTATATACATACACAGGGGCTACTGATTTCTAGGATGCCTTAATCCAAGGACTGAGATGCCTTGACTTTGCTCTTTATGGTGGCTTCCTTTTTAGTTAATGATTAAAAAAAGGCTACAGCATCTCTAAATTTAAGTCAAGCTGAAGAGTGAGCATGCCTCTCTGTGTCTTTCCAGCAGATCCCAAGCTTGACTCTTACTGTCCTTGACTGGGTCATGTGTCTACCTCTAAACCAATCTCTTTGACGGGGTGGATTGAATTACTCAGTTGACCAGCTCTTAGTCATGTGTATCACTCCTGAAGCCAGATTATTTTCTTCACACTTGAACTACAGAAAATGTTGGTTTTACTAGGGGCTCTCAGGCTCTTTAAATAAAAATATCAGGACTTTGAGGGCAAATAGGCAATAAAAGTTATATTCCTCTACCTGCCCCATACAGTTTTGCTAATGTATATTACAAGTTTTGTATTATCTAAGTAGTCTTTCATTGGAAGTGCTGCTTTTTTTTTTTTTTCTTCCTCATAAGGTTTGTCTATTGGTGTATTTGAATTATCTGTGAAAACTTTAATCATATTCTTCTAGTATGCTGCATTCACCAGGGCAATATTTAAAATCCCAATGAATGGAGGAATAGAGTCACTTGCAGTGCCTAGTTATAGCCATGACCCTCCTAAGAAAGGGCCAAGTTATGGGACATTACTATCTGCAAGCTGATTTGTTATTAATATATATATAATATCTATCTATATGTATATAGATATTATATATTATATATATTTTTTGCTCCAGCAGCTCTAGGACTCATTTGGGTAACAGAGATAGCTGAAATAGAGCCTGGGCTGGTAGATGATCATCTTTAAGAAAAATTGTAAGCTTTTGCATCTGAATTCTTTTCCTGTTAATGAAGATGAATAATTTTCTAAACTGAGAAAGTTAGAATAAATTTGTTAATCCTTTGAAATTATACTGAGCTCACCATTTAAAAATATCTACAACAGCAGCTTTCTGTCTACATGTTAAGAGACCAATCTAACCATATCAAGATAATCCATTTTTATTCTCTGCTTTATGGGCCTTGGGTCCCCAGAAACTGAAATTATGAGTATGTATTAATATATTATTGATACTCAGCAGCTGATGTATTTTACATGTTCATTCCAGGAGTTAGAGAAGCCCAGACGTCAATTGAAGTATTTTTATACAGTAAGTGGCAGGTTTTTTTTTTTTTTTTTTTTTAGACAGGGTCTCACTCTGTTGCCAGGCTGGAGTGCAGTGGCGTGATCTCGGCTCACTGCAACCTCTGACTCCCTGGTTCAAGCAATTCTCCTGCCTAAGCCTCCTGAGTGACAGGTTTTTAAAATAAAACAAAATGTGTATTTCACAATTAATATGTTGCACAATTCTGCCACAAATTAATTATTAATTAACATTTTAATTTGGGGACTCTAAGAGGACATTATTTGAACTTTATCTTTAGTTTTACTAACAGCAAAGTGGGTGAGGGGGATATCAAAATTTCATAATTGAGTATGAAACTATGAGTCAGGCCTGAATATGCTATTTATATCTGATAGTATTACCTGTTCTCCTAGTCCTCCCCAATCCCTGCTGCTTTAAAGATTTTATATTTGATTTTCACAGTTTTACTCTGATGGCTCTTAGGTATATTTTATTTATATTTCTCCTAATTGTGGTTCATGGAGCTTGTTGGATCTCTGGCTTGATATCTTTCACCGGTTTTGGAAAACTCTTGGTGGCTGTCTCTGTAGCTATTGATTCTTTCTCATGGTTCTCTTTTCCTTTTGGAAAATAGTTACACGTATATTACTTCTTCATGTCTTAAATGTGACTTAAGCTGTTTCTCGTATTTTCAATTCTTTTGTTTTTCTCTCTGTGCTTCTGATTAGATTTTCTTCTACTGACACCTGTTTTACTCCAATAAAACTTTTCTGTGTCTACCCTTTTAAACCTATCTATTGAGTTTTTAATTTCAATGATTGTATTTCAGTTTTCCTCTTTTTATAGAGCCTAGGTGTCTGGTAAGATTATCTATCTTTAACATATTTTTTGAATGTACTAATTGTAGTTATAGTAAAATTCTATTTTGATGAATAAAATACCTAGATTACCAGTGAGTCTATGTATTTTCAGTTTTTTATCTTGGTTTTGGTCATTTGATCTTGTTTTCTGTCATGCTTTGTAATTTTTCATTAAGCGCCTCATACTCTATGTGAACATTTTTAGGCTCTCTAGATGCTGTTATATTCCTCCAAGGAAGATCTGTTGTTTTCTGTTGGCAGTAGGATAAAGATGTTCATCTAGATTGAATCAACAATTATGATAATTGGAGTGAAATTTCAAGTTATTCTGTTTTCATTTGGTTTACTTCTAAGGTATAAGCCATTGAGAGTCTCAGCAGAAAGCCTGCAGTATTTACCAGGACTGTCCATAGGAGGCCCTAAATGTCAACTCCTAAGTTGAGTGGCATGGTCATAAAGTCAGCTTAGCTTTTTAGCCTCTTAGCAGAAGCTTTCTGTTTATTTTCTTGTCTGTTTACAACTCAAAGCTTTGGAGTGCAAAGGCTGGAAAGAATGTTTGGTTCATTTTTCTGAAGCTGTCTTTCCTCTCAGATCTTTGTGCCTCGTGTTCTTGCTGCATTGGTAGTCCTAGATTTCATTTTTCATCCCAGTGAGACTGCTCCAGGCTTTGGGCTGCAGCTGTCTGGTTGGCCAATGTGGCCTGGCCAGAAATCAGTGAATGCTCTGAAAAGAGCAAGCAGTACAAAGGAGGGTCTCCCCTCAGGGTGTTTTCCTTAGTCCCTAAAGTTTTGCGTGCCTTGATTGAAGACCAAAGTCTGCAAACAGCGAACAGCAGCTATTCCTCCTTCTCTTCCTCCTCCTCCTTTCTGTCCTTTCCCTTCCTCCTTCTTCATCCAGCTTTTGTAATTGTTCTCAGTTGGAGACTTAGTGTGGTATTACTGTTACTTTCTGTAATTTCTGTGCAATCCAAGTTTTTCCATGACTGCAATACGTATGGTAGTATTATCTGTTCATATCATGGTTTTCCTATGGGAAAATAGGATAGGCAAATACCATAACAGTTTTTCAGTTAAAATCATGTTATATGCTATTAGTATTCATCCTTTAACTTTTTGTTTATTCAGTGTTGAATATGCTAGAAGCTGAGGACACTGCTGTGAACTAAATAGGCATAACCCCTGCCCTTGGCTGAGGATCTTATAGTATGGTAGAGGCAAATACCTATGTGTCCATCTCTATCTCTACTTAAATCTACATCTATATATAATTACATATTATTGTAAGAGCTACGAAGGAAAATTAAAATGAATTATGAAAGAGACTTAGAACACTGACTTAATTTACACCAGGGGAAAGGTTTTAGAGAATGTGGCCCTTTGGAGGTGTTGGCTGAGACCCGTAGTGAAAACCAATTAGCCAGAGCTTTCTAGAAGAAACAGCACATGTGCTGCAGACCCTTTCAGCCAAGAAGTTGGTTCATTTAAAGAATTGAAAAGATGCCAGTGAGGCTTTCAGCAGTGTAGAGGACATGGAAGGAGTGGGAACAGAGGAAAGTGATGTGAACTGAATTTGAAGCTGGGGCCAGATCAAAGTGGGCTTTTTAGTCTGAGCTAAGGATTTTGGAATTTCTCCTAAATGATGTGGGAAGCTGTCACAGGATTTTGAGTATGGCAGTTTCATGGTTGACAGTTATCACTCTGGACTGGGTGTGGTGGATAGGCTCAGGTTCATTTTTACATAAATGTTTTTGGTGTTAAAACTTCCTGATTGAGTCAGGGTGCTGTGACTCATTACTGGATTCTCAGCACTTAAGGATGTGAGGCAGGAGGATCACTTGAGGCTAGGAGTTTGAGACCAGCCTGGTCAATGTAGCAAGACCCCCCAGAGAAAATACAGAATACAGAAGGAGAGGGTGGTTTGCAGGGTCGACATGATCTTGATATCAGATAGGATGCAGATTCAAAAATGTTGGGATTCAGCAGCATGGAAGTCAGGGGTGACCTTCAGAGGGACAGTTTGAGTGGAGTGGTAGAGGTGGATATCAGAAGTCAGACTGAGTCAGACTGAGGAACCAGGAGAGAGAAAATAGAGACACCTTTTTAAGAAACTTGGTGGTGTAGGCCTAGAGGAAGGTGTGTAGCATAGTTTTGAGTTGTATCTAACATACACACAGAGGTAAGTTCACAGCGAATACAGGGATGGTAGGATCTGCAGTCTTGCAGGTCAGAATCTAATCATTTTGCTTGTGTATTGAAGTAGAGGCTAAGCTACCCCCAAATGCAGTTGCTTAAATGAAAGTTAGTATTTCTCTCTTAAAGTCAACAGATGATGATTGACTCCACATGCAAGAGAGGCTATAGGAAAATAAATGTCTTCTTCCTCCAGGCAGCAGGATCACAGGTGGCTGGCTCCTAAGTACAGGAAGGATGTACACAAAGTCCCAGAGCATGACAAATGGTCACTCCAGTGCGCCATCCTAAAGTCCTCTCACTTGACTTTGTGCTGGCCTAGCTCACAGAATAGGGCTGGACTTTTGAGAGTGATAATGCTAGAAATGGTGACAAATTTTTATTTGAATTGCAAGTGGCATAGTGAATAGCTAGGGGGATAGAATTTGAGGATGGCATCATCGGTAGCCGACGTGTTGTCTTACACTTCGGGACGACCTGTAGTGCCACCTGCACCTGGACCATGAAGGTTGGAGCTGATCTGGAACATGTTCCAGCCCATCTGCTAAGTGAAAGCAGGCTGCGGCACTGGCGTAATTTTTTCCATTGCTCCAGTCAGTGTGGCCACACCTATGGGATCCAGTTATCCCGCATGCCAACCAGCTCTTTATTTTTCTTTTGAGTTAACTGTGGCAGAGGGCTGGACTAATGTCTCATGTGATGTGATGCCAATAGCTTGGCTCGGCCATTGGCTGAGTGCTCTAGGGGACCTGGGAGGCATCTCAGCCGCCTCTCTAACTTTACAATTAAAGACACAGTCTTAACTGCAAAGTTGCTGCAGCTTGTTACTCAAGTCAGACGGCTGGAAAGCAGCAAGTCCTGGACCGAAACCCATGCCTTGTTATTTTAAACCCAGTGGGAGTGAGTCTTATCCACCCTTATATTTTCATTGTCTGGCGTGCTAACCTGATACCTGCTAGATGCAACAGGATAGTTGGAGTTGCTAATTAAAATTTTCCTTTCTTGTTTATTTTTAATTTTTTTTTGAGACAGGGTCTTGCTGTCACTGAGGCTGGAGTGCAGTAATACCATTAGAGATCACTATAACCTTGAACTCCTAGGCTCAAGAAATCCTCTCACTTCAGCCTCCTGGGTAGCTGGGTAGCTAGGACTACAGATGTGTGCCACCACACTAGGCTTTTTTTTTTTTTTTTTTTTTTTTTTCCCAGAGGTGGGGTGGGGCTTTGTTGTCTAGGCTGGTCTCAAACCCCCGGTCTCAAGCAGCCCTCCTGCCTTAGCCTCCCAAAGTGCTGGGATTATAGGCCTGAACCACTGTGCCTGGCTACTAATTGAGATTTTCTTATGCCCCATGCCTCAGTCCCAACAGTAGAGCTAGTATCGTGTTGAGAACAAAATTATGAATTCTCCAAGACCAACTACAGCTCTCAGTCTATTTCCAGGTGCAAGAAAGGGCACTGATTTGTCAGACTTTGATTAATGACAAATAAGAAGAGACCTGGGATAGAGGAGAAAATGGGCTCTTTCTTTGTGAATAAATACATGTTACCCCTCTCTCTCCTTCCCAAAGGGAAGTAAAGAGTCTAATGGGGTTTGGATGTTTCCATGCTTCTGAGGTGGGTGTGAAGGGCGAGAGGGTTGCTCGTGTCGTTTGCGGGGTGTCTAAGAGGGGAGTAAGCGAGCTGTGTGCTTTTTTATTGGATGACTACTGATTGCCCTTGCCGACCTGCCCCAGTACTGATAGAGAGCAGTAAGGTGTGGCAGTATAACCACCTGCAGAGGAAACAAGTCAGCCTCCTCAAATTCATGATCTCTGAGAGATACACTAGTAGGACCCCACTCACAAGCAGGCCCAATATTGGCTCTGGCCTACAGAGTTTAGACTGATAGGGCCATCAGCAGGTGGGGTAGAAAGGCTCTCATATTAAAGCGGTATAGCATGGGGCTGCCAGTGGGGGTCTGCTGAATGATGTGGTCAGATCTAATGAGAGATCATTAGTGCCCAGAGGAGGGGACTGAGGTCCCTGCCAGTAAGACTTGATGGGGGTCTCCATCCATATCATCTGTGGTGACCACCGAGGAGGTGACAGCAATCTTAGCACCACTGTGACAGGTTCATATGAAAGATGGGGAATAGGCCGGGTGCAGTGGCTCAAGCTTGTAATCCTAGCACTCTGAGAGGCTGAGGTGAGCGGATCACCTGAGGACAGGACTTTGAGACCAGTCTGGCCAACATAATGAAACTCCGTCTCTACTAAAAATATAAAAATTAGCCGGGTGTGGAGGTGCGCCTGTAATTCCAGCTATTAGGGAGGCTGAAGCAGGAAAATCTCACGAACCCAGGAAGTGGAGGTTGCACTGAGCTGGGATCGCACCACTGCCCTCCAGCCTGGGCGATAGAGCAAGACTCCATCTCAAGAAAAAAAAGGAAGAAAGAAAAAAAAAAGTATAGGGATAGCAACAAAGAAAATGACTACTTACTACTGAGGGAAACATCCTCTCCAGCCTTTCTGGGATCTATGATCAGAGGAGCATGCACAGAGAACAGGGATGGGGTGTGGTGAGCAGACAGCACCTGCCCCTGTCTCTCGGCCCACGTATGTCTTCCTGTCTGAGCCATTAGACCACCTGCTCAGCCTGCTCTGCAGAAAGGAGGGGAACTTAGAATTGGGTATAAGATTGAAATGTGGACCTTTTTTAAGAAAGAAGGCTCTTTATTATTAAAATCTCTCAGTAGTTAAAAAAGTATACTACAATGAATTCTGATGAACCTATCACTCAACTTCAACAGTTACTAACATTTTCCCAATCTTACTTCATCTAACCCTCCCCAACTTTTATTTTGTTTATTGAAAAATATTAGGGGAATATTTTAAAGTAAATGCAAGCCATTCTACTGTTTCACATGTCCATACTTTTGTTTATACTTCTAACAGATAAAAACATTTTTTGATAAGTCATTATACTATTACTACTTCTAACAAAATTTCTTAATATCCTAGAATACCCAGTCAATATTCAAGTTATCACAGTTGTTTCAAAGGTTGCTTTTTGTTTTGTTTTGTTTTAACAGTTGCTTTTCCGACATTGATTTGATGGAGAAGCAGGATTATTTGTCCTATGGAAAGTTTTACCCACTTAACTGATTACTTCCGAAGGATGTCTATTTAATGTGTTTCTCTATCTCTGGTATTACCTGCAAGCTAGTAGGTACATTTAGAAACTTGAGTAGATTCAGCTTCAGTTTATTTTTAGGCAAGAATACCTAATAGTTTGTGCTGTATATACTGGACTATTTTCATAACCCAAAAAATTAACTAAAATGTTCTGGGATGGACTGAGAATTAAGGTTGCTAACTTCCCACGGGGGAGAGGGGACAACCAGAGTGCAGCTAGTGGTAGCAATTACTGGAAAAAATAAAACCACTATGTACAGCCTCTTCAGATACTCTGGTTATAGAGGCGAGGTGTAATGGAATTTTAAAATTGCATTTTGCACTAGGGATCCAAATTCAATAAATGTGTGAGTTGGCAGAGAAGGCAGTTTTGAAAACTGCTCCACAGCTCTAAAACGGTCAGATTATGGAGAGGATTTTTTTTTTTTTTTTTTTGAGACGGAGTCTCACTCTGTTGCCAGGCTGGAGTGCAGTGGTGCAATCTCAGCTCATTGCAACCTCCACCTCCTGGGTTCAAGAGATTCTCCTGCCTCAGCCTCCCGACTAGGTGGGATTACAGGCGCCCGCCACCATGCCTAGCTAATTTTTGTGTTTTTAGTAGAGACGGGGTTTCTCCATGTTGGCCAGGGTGGTCTTAATCTCCTGACCTCGTGATCTGCCTGTTTTGGCCCCCCAAAGTGCTGGGATAACACGGGTGAGCCATCACACCTGACCAGAGAGAGGATTTTAAGATATTTTAGACAGTCTGCCATCTTATCTCAAACCTGTGGGATGGTCGTGGGACTCCTTGAAGCACAGTTCGGTGGTGCATAGGGCTGGAGGGCACGGCCAGGGTCAGACTCCTGAACCTCAGGCAGCGAGAGGTGGGCCAGCTGTGGCTTTGGTGCCAGTTCCACACCATCTGTGTGGCTGCCCTGTTAGTATCCACCTGCCCTGCCAGCATTTGTTGAGCAAAATGAGGCTATGCATTTATTGTCCCTGCATGATAGGTGAGCCTCATGTGAAAGAGCAGCATAGCTTTTTGGTTCTGTCTGATACATTGGGCTGCATGGAGGAACCCTATGAGTAAGAGGCTGGAAATGGATGCCAGATTCCAAGAGGCTGTGGAAGTTGTTGCAAGAGACCATTGGCACTAGGTTGCATTTGCTAGGTCCAGGGGACCTGCGGGAGAGATGGTTTCCAGGGCTGAGAGTCTCCAAGTCCCCCCTAGAGCAGTTCATACAAGAGATAATGAACTTTAAACATCTGCCAGCTGGGCACGGTGGCTTGGGCCTGTAATTCCAGTACTTTGGGAGGTCAGGGCTGGAGAATTACTTGAGGTCGGGAGTCTAAGACCACCCAGCCTGGACAGCATTGCAAGATGCCATCTCTACAATACCAGCCAGGCATGATGGTGCACTTGTATTCCCAGCTTATCTGGAGGCTGTGGTGGGAGGGTCGCTTGAGCTCAGGAATTTAAGGCTGCAGTGAGCTATCATAGCACCACCACAGTCAAGCCTGAGTAACAGAGACTTTTTCTCTAAAAATTAAAATAAGTATCTGCTAGGCCCAAAGAATGGATTGCCAGCTTATGATGGAACCAGTCCTGTTAAGGACTCTTACTCCTTTTCTTCTTCCTGCTTTATCCCCAACACCTTGAGGGAGCTAGCAGTTGTAAAGAGAGAAGCCTGATACATCCCTTTCCCGAAACTAGCCTATTCCTAGAAGGAGAGATGGAACTCTTCAATTAGGTTTGCAGTATTGATTATTAAAAGAGATTGGTTTGGGAGACCGAGGCGGGCAGAGCACTCGAGGTCAGAAGTTCAAAACCAGCCTAGCCAACATGGTGAAACCTGTATCTACAAAAAATACAAAAATTAGCTGGATGTGGTGACACACACCCATAATCCCAGCTACATGGAAGGCTGAGGTAGGAGAATGGCTTCAACCCGGGAAGCAGAGGTTACAGTGAGCAGAGATTGCACCATTGCACTCCAGCCTGGGCAACTGAGATGGACTTCATGTCCAAAAAAAAAAAAAAAGGAATATTTTATGACATTAAGTGACTGTTAGTTACCTAAGAGTGAACAGAAAGGTCCTGGCACCTGCCAAGGTTTTCATCCAGAGCCGAGGAAGGCCACCCACCCACTGCTGATTTTTTAAAGGGGCAGAGGGAGAGCAAGATGATTTGTTTGATCACGTTCCAGCAGTTGTGCTTGTTCAACATTCTAGTTGCTAAGACAGTCAGTTTATGTTTGAATGAAGAAGTGGGTAAGGGCTAATTTGCAGGGTACAGCTGGATGAGGAGAGGATGAACCAAGCTGACTTCATCTTTTTCATGTCTTGAGATTAAAGTAAAACCTCCGAATGCTACAGCCATGGGAGTGTATCCTTTTAAATGATCTGCCGGCGGGAGGTGAAAAACCCACTTCCAGTTCATTTCATCCTTTGTCCCCTGTGTATTTGTCATTTAGTATCATTTCCACCAGTTGTAACAAGTATAATTTTGATTCTGAATCCCTCATACTGTCTTCTTGCTTTTCAAATGTTATTTTTAGGATTTTTGGGACTGCAGCAATTTTCTGGAGAAAGTACTCAATTATATCTCATTATGGCTTATTTATCTTCACTGGAACAGAGTGAAAAATAGTCTCTTTTGTGTTTTGTGGACATTCATGAAAAGTCTCACTGTGAATTATCTGTGAACCCAGATAATACACATTAAGTGTGTAAACATTTAATAGTGCTGTGAAATGCCATTAGCGTTTGCTACCCAATTTCCACCTTTAGCATGGGAATCGTGCCTTGCAACATTACCACCCAAAGGAAAAAATAATTTTATTTGCAGTTGGGTAAATAGAATTAGTTTGAACTACTAGAATAATTTATTGTAGTTGCTGAATAAAAACTTCTTTGTCAGTAGTATGTACACAGAAAGTGATTTATTTGCTGGCCAAGGAAGCCTTTCCCTTCATTGATATTTGAGCCTTGACCCTAGGTAAGGCTAGTTTATCTAAAGAGACTCTTGAGTCCTGTTGCTTTTTGCTTTCTTGATTTCTCATGTTAAGCTCTTCTGAAAATTACTGTTATTTTTCTCTTAGAATCGGTGTTAAGCCTACAATACTGCTGTTCTTTCACTGAATATCCATGAAGAATGGCAAGGAAGGGTGAACATTAATGGCATGAATTTGAACGTTTTCATTCGTTTCATCTAGGCCGATGAGTTTGATAGGTAGATAAACAAGTAAATCTTTTGGGGAAGTGGCTCTGATGTTACGGGTTGGGGAGATGGAACTCTAAAAAGTTTAAAAGCGTATGAAAACACGATTATTATTTTAGGGGAAGTATGTAAATATTTTTGTTGTTGCTGCCAATGTTTTTCTGGTTGACGGGCAGATTTTGCTGTTTTCAATATGAGAAAAACACTTGATGGCGGCTGATGTTTTCTAGCCATTGAAAATAGGAAGTGATTGGCTTGTTCCATTGATGTGGGAACCCCTCAGAAATAATGTAATGACTTACTTGGTGAAAATGAGGCAGGCAGTTTTAATCCAAATAATTTGAAATAAATCCATCTTATCTTTGTAGGCCCTACAGAAAACTTACAGTAACTTCTTTTAGGAAATACAGGCATGTCATACATTAGCTTTCCAGGTAGCCCTTGTCTGATAGCAAAGAGGGCAGAGGTTTCTGTTCCCATTTTGCTGAGGGACTGCAGATTTGCTTTAAAGCTCTGAAAAGTCAGTGGCTAAAACAGCTGAGGCCGTTTTTCAGTGGGCTTTGGCTGGGAAAGCTGAAAGTAATGCCTTTCTCTGTCACTTTCCAATGTAATTTTTTTCAGATATTGGTAATTTTCATCCAGAGTTACTTTAAAAAGCCCCTTTCTGCTTTAGTCATTAACTTAAAATATGTGTACTTCCCTTTTAGCATAAATGCTGTATTGGCCGTATTAGTTGGGGAGGAAGAGTGGCAGCTGACAGCTACTCTTTCCCTGATCCTGTTTTTTTCGGTTTTTTGGCTATTCTTAATTGTTTTCTGAACTTTGACCAGATAGGCAGCAGGCTGAAGTCAGTAACAGTTCTCAGGTGCCCCCTACTCTAGAATTCTAGGACTCCCTTAGTCATAGGTTTTGAGGTAGGGACTAGTTCCTGTAGGATAGCAGGTTTGTCAGATGCATGTCTTAGGCATATCGAATATGGAGCTTCAAAAATCAGAGACCTGTAATCCCGGTGCTTTGGGAGGTTGTGGCAGGCAGATTGCTTCAGCCCAGGAGTTTGAGACCAGCCTGGGCAATATAGCAAAACCCCATCTCTACAAAAAATACAAAAATAGCCAGGCGTGGTGGCACACATCTTTGGTCCCAGTTACTTGGGAGGCTGAGGCAGGAGATCATCTGAGCCTGGGAGGTTGAGGCTGCAGTGATTATGCCACTGCACTTCTGCCTGGGTGACAGAGCAAGACCCTGTCACTAAGAAAAAAAATCAAATCAAATAAATAAATAAATAAAAATCAGAGGCATCTCTGTACTTTCGTTTGTTTGTTTGTTTTCCCTTTTTTTCCTTTTTTGAGACGGGGTCTCGCTCTTGCCCAGGCTGGCTGGAATGCAATGGTGTGATCTCAGCTCACTGCAACCTCTGCCTCCTGGGTTCAAGACTTAGCTTGATTCTTGTGCTTCAGCCTCCCAAGTAGCTGGGATTACAGGCACCCACCACCACACTTGGCTAATTTTTGTGTGTTTAGTAGAGATGGGGTTTCACCATGTTCGCCAGGCTGGTCTCGAGCTCCTGACCTCATGATCTGCCTGCCTCGGCCTCCCAAAGTGCTAGGATTACAGGCGTGAGCCACCAGGCCTGGCCTGTACATGTCTTCTTAAATTAGAAGAACCCTCCCAGCATGAGCCACTGCCCTGAACACCTTGGAAACCCTGCAGCTGTGGAGTCAGAGGTACCACTCATTTCTGTCCCTGTCCTCCTTACTTCTTGCTCTCCGTTTGTGTCTGGATTAGGTTATGGCTCCTTTTAGGTGTTAATGAGGAGTGGACTGTTGAGACAGTTGGAATAGCTTCTGTACCTTTGTAGGGGGAGAGTACAATTCTTTATTGGATTGGTTAAATGATCCTTTCAAGTGTTCAAGCATTCAGATTATAGCCAACAGCAAAAATAATGCTTAAAGAAAATTGGCTTCCCATAATTAAAATGATTAAAACAAATATTAAACCTTGGGAAACAGCCAACACGTTTTCTTTCTTACCTTTCTAATGAGGTATAATTTACATAAAGTACACAAATCTTAAGTATACAGTTCAACAGAGTTTTACATATGAATACATCTGGTTAATCACCACACAAATCAAGATGTAGAACACTTCTAGAACCAAAAAAAAAATAGGCCCCCGATCTATGCTCCCTTCCATTTAACATCCCCTGCCCCAAAGTGCACGACTATTTGGACCTCTAATCTAACCAAACATCTTGGATTACTTTTGCCTGCTCTTAAACTTCATACAAATAGCATCACAGAGTATGTCTTCCTTTATGTGTGACTTCTTTCATTGTGTCTCTGAGATTGATCTGTATTGCTGCATATAACAATGATTTGTTATATCATTTTTGATATAATTTTGGATAATCCTGGTCCACTATCAGAGCCTATATTGCACCCATCTGATCAGAATTCTTATACAGCCATGCACCACATTATGATATCTGGGTCTGTGATGGACCACATATATCATGGTGATCCCATAAGATTATAATAGCATATTTTCCCTGTGCCTTTTCTGTTTTTAGATCAGTTTAGATACACAAATACTTACCATTGTGTCATAATTGCATTCAATACAGTAACATGTTTTACAGGTTTACATCCTAGGAGTAGTAGGCTACACCATGTAGCCTAGGTATATAGTAGGCTCTATTACCTAGGTTTGTGTCAGTACAATATATGATGTTTGCATGATTAAATCACCTAAGAGTGTGTTTCTCAGAATGTATCCCCATTGTTAAGTAACACATGACTGTATAGCACATCAAGATATCTCTACATTGCAAAAAACCAGTGTTTGAATGAGAAGATACAGTGGATGATTATATTCAATTTGATCTTTTTTCATTTGTTGAGACTAAAACCTATATATACACATGAGTTACTTTTAGAAAACTCAGTGAAGTTACATCATTTTCATAGTTACATTTTATACATCTTGTATTAAATTCATTTCTAGATACTTTATATTTTTGATGACATAGTAAATGGTATCTTTTTTAACATTTCATTTTCTAACTCTTTGTGCTTATATTAAAATGTAATTGATTTTCCACATTGCATTTTACATCTAACAACCTTGTTAAACTCTTACGAATTCTGATATTTTATATGTGTTTTCTTCTGGATTTCGGATTTTTCCTATTTTCTACACACAGAAAATAGACACATCAGTAAATAATGACATTTTTATTTTGTCTTTTCGAATCCTTATATTTTTAAATTTATCTTCCTTGCCTTATTGCATAGGCTCAGATCTTGAGTACAGAGTTTAAGAAAAGTGATGGTAGTGGGTATCCTTATACTACAGATCACAAAAGGAGAAGTTTTAACATTTCCACAATAAGTATAACGTCTGTTGTAGGGTTGCCGTAAATACCTTTCATAAGATTAAGGAAGTAGTCTGCTATTTCTGGTGCATGATGAGTTTTATCACAAACTTTGTTTGTCATACTGTCTCTTAAATGTGGAAAATGGCAGTCCTGACCCAGTCTCATTAACATAATATTTTGGATTGACTTTTATTACCTAGGTTGGGTTCCAGGCTGATCCTTCTACTCTTTCTTCTGGCTAATGAATGTTGGAAGAATTGACGTTTACAATCACCTAAGTCTCCCTCTTTGTGCTGGCGTACATCTGGTTCTGAGCAAGTACTGGCTCATCGTCAACTCAGGACATTGGGGGTTTTTGTTTTGTCATTTTTCACTCCATCAGGTCTAGGCTTGAGTCTTTTCAGTTGAACCAATCTGAGCCCTAAGCCTGTATTTTACCATTAGCCCTAAAGGTAACCGACTGTTTGCATTGACCAGTGAAAACTCATCCATTAGGAGAGGAGGAAACCACAGTATGAGTGAATTGTAGGCAGCACAGAGCTGTTCAGAGGGCTGTGAGCCAGAATCCAGGTACCTAGAGTCTCGTGGCTTTCTCATGGCAAGCACCTCACCCTCGAGAGCCTTTGCCTTCTCATCCTTAGAAAAAGGGGGGTTGGCTGTAAGTACTCATCAAGGGCTGCTTTTGCTCTAAGACTCTGAATCATTAAGGGGTAGCCCATTGTTATCCTATTTTACGTTATCTCTTTAACCCTGAAGGAGTTGAGAATTTTAATCTTATATTTTCAGACGGGGAACTCCCTTACAGAGACATCAAGCAAGGGACTTCAAATCCTAACAAGAATGGAGCACCACGTTTTAGATCTGACCTGCAAAATGGGGATTGAATATATTTAATTACACTTACTTAAAATGCAAAAGACCTATTTTCTTAGAAACGGAAACATCTTTTTGGTAACTAATATTTGTTGTACCAGGTTTTTTATAATGTGTAGCACATATTAAGCAATCCATTAAGGGTGTATATCAGTTTCCTGTGGCTGCTGTGACAAATGACCATAAACATAAGACTTTTAAGCTTATTTAAGCTTATTGTTTTAACAAAAAAAAATATTTTCTCATGGTTCTGGAGACTAGATATTCAAAATGAAGTTGTCAGCAGGGCCGCATTTCCTCTGAAGGCTCCAGGAGAGAACTAATTCTTTGCTTCTTTTAGCTTCTGGTGGCTCCAGGCCACATCACTCCAGTCTCTGATCATGGTCACATTGCTTCCCCCTTTTCTGTGTGAAAATTCTATCTGCCTCTCTCTCTTACAAGAATACATGTGATGACATTTAGGGCCCATCCAGATAATCCAGGATAAATTTCTCCTCTTAAGGTAATGAACTCTATTACATCTTTTGCTATGCAAGGTAGTGTTCACTCTTTTTGACATAGAAGACAAAAGGTTTTATGGATTAGGAGACAGACACATCTTTTTCGAGGCCACAGGCCATTCTAGCTACAACATGGAAGCTGTTACTATATTTTGATGATGATGTAACTCGACATAACTAGAAATGGGCATTTAAAGACTAGATCAGCCTTGAAGTTTTTTTTTTTTTTTTTTTTTTTTTTTTGAAATGGAGTCTTCCTCTGTTGCCCAGGCTGGAGTGCAGTGGCACAATCTCGGCTCACTGCAACCTCTGCCTCCTGGATTCAAGCGATTCTCCTGCCTTAGTCTCCCAAGTAGCTGGGATTACAGATGTGCACCACCACGCCAGGCTAATTTTTGTATTCTTAGTAGAAACAGGGTTTCACCATATTGACCGGTCTGGTCTTGAACTCCTGACCTCAGATGATCCACCCACCTTGACCTCCCAAAGTGCTGGGATTACAGGCCTGAGCCACTGTGCCCAGCCTGAAGTTCTTTAATGTAGAAATAGAGGTGCTCTATTTTTAGCACTACAAGCAAAGAAGCTAGAGAAAATACTTGACTATCTCTCAAATTTATCCTTTGAACTTCCTGTTTGTTTTTATTAGAATTGATCATTAGAGGATCTTGAGTTTGAAAGATATCTCTAAGTACCTGAGTTGAATGAATGTCATAAATACAGGTGAAGAGATTTACTTTAAAAAAATGACATGATAGTTGAGGACTGTATTAGTTTTGTACTGTGCCAAGTAGGCAGTCCTACTACACTGCCTGGAGAGGTGACATTTTATGCCAGAGGAAACTGAGAGGAGTCCTTTATTTTACCTTTACTTACTCAATCTGGGAGTCAGATTAAAATTTTTTTCTATGATGTTCATTGACTTTTAGAACTTTTCCGAAAGTTGGATTTCGGAAAAGTTAGAAAGTCTTTTATGAAAGTTGGATTTCAGAAAAAGTTGAAGAGTCTTTAAAGTGATACATAATCTCTTCTCTCCATATACAGTAGGAAAAGGATATTTTTCAGCAAGGATGCTTGTAACCTTTAAAGTTTGGCCAAATTGGTAATACAGTGGATACTTCAGTTCCTGAAATGCAGTGCATTCATTGAGGTCCTTTTATATGCAAAGCACAGCACAGCATGATGGAAGTGACCTAGATATGTTCACTCACTTGTCACTCATTTATTCCACCAGTATTTACTGAATCCCTGCTGTGTGCCTGGCACTGTTCTAGGAGCTTGAGAAACTGTGCTGAACAACCCAGGTAAAGGTTTTGCTTTCATGGAGCTTACATTCTCATAGGGCGAGGCCGACAATTAAAAAACCAGAGAAATACTAGAGAAAAAGTGCTATGCAGAGAATTAGAATGAGATGTGCTACAGAGTGAGCAATGGCTTCTTTTGATTGGATGATCCAAGAAGGCCTCTTGAAGGAGGTGATTTTAAGATGAACTGTGATTGGACACGAAGGAGTGAGTCCTGTGGGTGGACTGCACAGGATGCAGAAGCATATAGGGGTGCTGTTCCAAGGTCCCCAAGGCAAGAAGGAGTGTGGCAGCTTCGAGGAGCCAAAATGTGGAACACTGTGGCTGCGGAACCTGTGGTGGGAAATGAGGTTACAAAGGACAGTTCGGACCTGTCACCTAGTTGCGTGGATCCCCGTCTGGGTTTCCCATTAGAAACATCTTGCAGGAACTTAAAAAAAAAAAAAAAAAAAAAAAACTACCTGAATCTCACCTGAGAAAACAAAATTGGAATTTCTGAGGATGGGACTAGGCATCCCTTTTGTGGCTGTTTTATTTTGTTTTGTGCTATGCCCAAAGGGATTCTAATCTAACAGGAAACCACCGTGGGTAATTCAGGATTTTGGAAAGGTAGGACATTTAGCTTTTGTTTGAAAATCAACGGATTGATTTTAAAGTCCTTTAACGTAGGGAGTGATATGACCTGTTTTCGTCTTTTAAAACTTTACAAAATATTCAGTGAGATAAGTTCAGTGAAAGAAACGTTTTCACTGAAGTTTTAAAGCAGTATCCTGTGGGAGCATCGACAGTGGAAGGATCAAGTCAGCCACAGGGCAGTTCTCAGTGGCAGAAATGGTATTTGAAGGAGTAGGTGTGGTGTGCAGAGCCGTGGAGACAGAGCGTCCAGCTTCAGAAACAGCCGCAGTGTGGTGTGTGAGTGTGCATGGCTGAGGGAGGAGGCCAGTGTGGTGGGAGTCTAGGGTTGGGGAGGATGTGGCTGGGGGAGAGGCTGAAGGGGAGGTTGGAGGCCTTTGAGTGTTATGCATGGAAGGCTAGACTGAGTCACTGGGAGTTAGTTAAGACACTTGAGGCTTAGAGGGATCTGAGCAGACTTGTGTTAGGAGGCTGGATCCACTGACTTTGAAGGGTGGATTAAAGATCTGAGTGGGGTGGAGACTGCTTAGGAAGCTACTGTGGTAGTCATGATGTAGTTTGTGAATGAGTACCTGAAGTAAGGCAGGGATTGTGGGAATAGGAGGAAGCAGGCATATTTTAGAGCAGTGATGGTGACCATCAGAGTGGGTTCTTTTGACATAGATGTGGAGGCAGTGGGTGGGCATTGATAGAGTGGGAGTCGGTAAAGGTGACCTCACAGCTATGACTTGCCAGTTGTCTCTGTCTGCTGAAAATAATATTTTCTGTTTTTTAAAAATTTTAAATTCCAGGTTACACATGGAGGATGAACAGGTTTGTTACATAGGTCAATGTGTGCCATAGTGGTTTGTTGTACCTATCAACCCATCACCTAAGTATTAATCCCAACATGCTTTAGCTACTATTCCTGATGCTCTCCCTCCCCCTACCCCTCCTGATAGACCCGAGTGTATGTCGTTCCTCTCCTTGTGTCCATTGTTATTGTTCAGCTCCCACTTATGAGTGAGGATATGCAGTGCCTGAATTAGTTTGCTAAGGATAATGGCTTCCAGCTCTATCCATGTCCCTGCAAAGGACATGATCTCCTTTCTTTTTATGGCTGCATAGTATTCCATGGTGTGTATGTACCACATTTTCTTTATCCAGTCTATCATTGATGGGCATTTGGGTTGATTCTATGTCTTAGCTATTGTGAATAGTGCTGTAATGAACATACATGTGCATGTATCTTTATAATAGAATGATTTATATTCCTTGGATATATACCCAGTAATGGGATTGCTGGGTCAAATGATATTTCTGGTTTCAGATCTTTGAGGAATCACCACACTGTCATCCACAGTGGTTGAACTAATTTACATTCCTACTACCAGTATAATAGCATTCCTGTTTCTCCAAAGCCTCGCCAGCATCTTTTGTTTCTTGATTTTAATAATCACCATTCTGACTGGCATGCAGTGGTATCTCATTGTAGTTTTGGTTTGCATTTCTCTAATGATAAATGATGTTGAGCTTTTTTTCATATGTTTCTTGGCCACATATCTGTCTTCCTTTGAAAAGTGTCTGTGTCCTTTGCCCACCTTTTAACGGGGTTATTTTTTTCTTGTAAATGTGCTTAAGACTCTGGGTGTTAGACCTTTGTCAGATGGATAAGTTGCAAAATTTTTCCCCATTCTATAGGTTGTCTGTTTGCTCTGATGACAGTTGTTTTTTTCTGTGCAGAAGCTGTTTAATTAAACCCCATTAGTCAGTTTTTGCTTTTGATGCAATTGCTTTTGACATTTTTGTTATGAAATACTTGCCCATGCCTATATCCTGAATGGTATTGCCTAGCAAAAATAATATTTTTTTTTGTTTCTAAGTCATTACTATTCTATGTAAAAGGGCACTTCAAAATGACTTCCTTGCCTAAGCCTGAAGAATTTTTATGAAATAAACAACTCAACTTTCAATGACCATGAAGGGCCTTTTCAAAGTTGAAGATTCAAGATAATATCTTTAAGCCTGGGTTCTATTTGATACGGCCTATCAGGGCCCGAGCCTCTAGTTTGGCTGTGGGGGGTTTGCGGGGGTGGCAGGATGGTGGTGCTCAGAGTGGGACCATAGCAGCTTTCCTCCTCCAGGACCCATACTTGTCAGGTGATGCCTCAGTGCAGGCTTGGTAGGAGCTCCATTCAGAGGGAGTAGGAGAAGGTGGAGGCCAGGATGGAGGATGGGGGAAGGTCAAGGGTATTCTAGAGGATCAAGGGTGAGAAATGCGGGCATGATCAGGCCTCATGCTGGAATAGCAACCCCTCCCCACCCATCTGGGCCTGGCTTGGGCTCAGGTGCTCCTCTTACCCTTCTGGCACCACTGACTTCCCCTCTTCTCTTCTCCCTGTAATCACTGCTGCTTCCACTGGCCTTCATCACTATTGGTTCACTGTCGGCAGAATTAGCTTCACAGCATATTCCCTTTGCTCTTGTTCTTGTGCTAGTTTCTAGTAACAAGGCCAGTGGGGTTAAAGAGTCATTCTCTGTATGCCTCCTGTGCCTTCTGCCGTGTACCTGTTTTCCCCTTGTAAAGGGAGACAAGGCCTGCACATGGATCCTAATCATCGCACTTGCTGCAGGACAGGCCAAGGCCGCCTTCAGCAGTAGGTGTAAGCCACAGTCAGATTTGAATTTTTTCACAGGATCTGGGATAGAGCAGAGGATTTGAAAGTGAAGACCCTGTGGTGGGGCCTCGGAGAGGGGCTCATACATAGGAAACAACCTCCACCGTTATTTTTCATCTGTTTCTTACTCTCCTAGCTTCTTGTGTTTGTTGGTCATGAAGCACTCATCCAACCTATGCCCAAATCAAGCTCTGAAATTTACACATTTGTTTTCTGTCATTGTCATTATAAGACCAAACATATGTACAAAAAAGCCCGTAAACCATAAATGTAGAAGTTAATGAATAATTTGAAAGTAGATACCTATGTAACCCAGAACATTGACAGACTGTCCATAACCTTCCATGAGTCCCTTCCTGATCACACTCCCTTCCTCTCCCACAGACACCCAGTCTTCTCATTTTTATGATAATAATTGTCTTGCTTTAAAAAATCTCACCACTCTTTAGATAATTATTTATGGTTATTATTGAATTATATGTAAATGAAGTCAGCCTGTATATGTTATTTTGTGTCTTGCTGCTTTGTTCTATATTAGGTTTGTAAGATGCATTTATTCTGCTATGTGTATCTGTGGCTTCTTAGATGTTGCTGCTGTATAGTGAAGTATTTGATTGAATGAAAATATGAGTGTGTTTATCCACCTTAGGGTTGTTAGCAGTTTGGGGAATATAGATTTTGCAGCTGTGAATATTCCTATGCCTGCATTCCAGTGCATACCAGCATGCCTTTCTCTGTCAGCCTAGAGGTAGAATTACTGGCTCCTGGAATACGCATCTCCGCATCTGTCCTGTGTTCCAAATGGTCTTACGTCTTTGTCAGCACTTAGTAGTGTCATACTTTGTTTTGTTGCAGAATGAAGGTATGTATTTGTATCTCTTTGTGGTTTTATTTTGCTTTTCTCTGTTTACTAGTAAGGTTGATCCCTTTTTCATGTTTGTGGTCACATGGATTTCCCCTTTTGTGTGAAGTGGGTCATTTTTCCATCATGTTGTCTACCTGTTTAATTGTTTGCAGAATTCTTACACATTCAGGATCCAAGTCTTCTGTTGATTATACATGTAACTCATCCCTTTCCTACTCTGTGGCATGTCTTTTAACTCTCTTTATGGTATTTCGTAATAAACAAAGTTTTCAATTTTGATGTAGTCAT
Organism: Rhinopithecus bieti; assembly: GCF_001698545.2. Taxonomy (NCBI): domain Eukaryota; kingdom Metazoa; phylum Chordata; class Mammalia; order Primates; family Cercopithecidae; genus Rhinopithecus; species Rhinopithecus bieti. The sequence continues at coordinate 4,260,115 of NW_016804209.1, read as the reverse complement.
ATTTGTCAGCCACTTCCTTTATGGTTGTTGCCTTCTGTCCCTTTTTAAAGAAATCCTTCCCTAGCTCAAGGTCATGAATATATTTTATAAATTAAAATTTAAAAGCTCTAGAGTTTAATCTTGCAGTCTTTACACTTAAAGTCCATCTGAAATTGTTATGTGTGAAGTAAAGATGCAAGTTAATTTTTTTAATATGGATACTCTAGTTCCATTTAGCAAAACCACTTCACCCTCTTTGTGGAGTCCCTCAAGGTCCGTGCAGGTTACGTTCTACTTACTACCTATGCAACATTCCTAAGTGTTTGTAAGTGTGGGTCTATTTTCGAGTGTTCTAGTCTGTGCTGTTTGTCTGTTCTGTATCAGTAGCACACTGGTTTAATTACCGTGTCTTCTTAAGTGAGTCTGAATATCTGAGAGAACAGCCTTGTACTTCAAGAGAGTCTTAATTATACTTGGCCCTTTGCATTTCCATATACAGTTTTAGAATCAACGTAGTCAAGTTCCATAGCACCTCACATAAAGTCTTGGGGTTTTTATTGTCATTGTATTGAATCTATAAGTTCATTTGGAGAGAACCAACGTCGTTACAATATTGTCTTTCTCTACTGAAGTCTTTTAAAATGTCTTAGTGAAGTTTTATTGTTCTCTTCCTCAGAGGTTTCTGCATGTCTTTTGCTAGATTTATTGCTAGGCACTTTTTGATACAGTTTCAAATGGTATCTTTTTTTTTGGATTTCATTTTCGGTTTGCTTTTATATACATAGAAATTTAGTTTTTCTACATTGCTAATTGAATTTTCTACATTGCTAAACTCTTCTATTCTAACAGCTTGTCTGTAAATGCCTTTGGATATTATATCATTTGTGAATAACGACAGTTGTTTCTTCCTTTCCAGTCCTTGTACCATTTATTTATTTACGCTTATTAATACGCTGGCTAGGTTTTAATTTGATGTTGAACGTTGAAGAGAAGTGCGGATGATAGTCATCTTTGTCTTGCTTCTGATTTCAAATGGAAATTGTCAGCATTTAAGTATGACGTTTGCTTTAGTATTTTTTATGGTAGATAATCTAATGGGAAAGAAGTGACCTTCTCTTCTTACTTCTCTAAGAGTTTTAAATCATAGATGTTCAATTTTATCAGCTATATTTTCTGCATTTATTGAAAACATTATGATCAACTTGGTCATGATGATATGTATTACCAGATTTGGTTTGCTAAAATTATGGGATTTTGTATCCATGTTCATGAGAGACGTTAGTTTGTAATTTCCATTTTAGATACCATCTTTGTTGTTAAAATAGGGCATTGAAATGTTTAATTTCATTCTGAAGTTTCCTGAGGAATAAAAATTAAGCTTTTTTGATGTGAAAGCCACAATTCCATTGAAATAGAACTATTTACCTATGCATGTAGTTCAAGGAACATCAAATATTTGGAAACGATCTTCCTTTGGAAAAGTTCAAATTAGGTTCAGAATGTTTCCAGTTTAGCTAATAATGAGAAAAATTGCTTTATATGACTTGTTTCATGGAAAAAAATACCTCTTTTCAAAATATCTTCCCAAGAATGTTGATGACATGTAGGTAGTGGCCTCATCCCTGAAACCATTTTTTTAATAACTAGATTTAAAACTTGTTCAGTATTCTATTTAAATCTCTAAATTAAATGTCAGTGTGAAAAGAATTTTTTCTCTCTTGGATAACCCATGACACTAATAGTTTAAGCGTTCAGTCATAGTTGAGTAGTGCATTTTCTAAGAATAGTTTTTTACTTTTGGAAGCAAAAAATAAGCCTTTTAAGTTAAAAAAGTAAACATCTAGATAAAACCCACATGATATCAAATATAGGATATAATTTTGATTGATGTTAATTAGCTTTCCAAATCCATACATGCTTTTTCTGTATTAACATACCCTTTTCAAGAATGTTCAGAAATCTCCTAGACACCCTATTAGTATGACTTTCTCAACTATAGGCACCCTTGAATCCCTAATTGTAAAGAACAAGTTTCTAAAATAGTGTTAAGAAGGGCAAAGAGCCAAGTTCCAGCCATGAAAATGGTTCCTACTTCAGAAGAATGGTTGAAATGTAAAACACGATATTGGCAATCAAATCACATTGGATATGTTAAAGAGCCACGAATCCGGCCGGGCGCGGTGGCTCAAGCCTGTAATCCCAGCACTTTGGGAGGCTGAGACGGACGGATCACGAGGTCAGGAGAGCGAGACCATCCTGGCTAACACGGTGAAACCCCGTCTCTACTAAAAAATACAAAAAAATTAGCCGGGCATGGTGGTTGGCGCCTGTAGTCCCAGCTACTCGGGAGGCTGAGGCAGGAGAATGGCGGGAACCCGGGAGGCGGAGCTGGCAGTGAGCTGAGATCCGGCCACTGCACTCCAGCCTGGGCGGCAGAGCGAGACTCCGTCTCAAAAAAAAAAAAAAAAGAGCCACGAATCCACAAGAAGACCCAAAGTGAATGTAAAAGTGTGCCAAAAGGTAGTTTTAATGTATACTTGATCTGTTAATAACACTTGAAGTAAACATGATAAACATTCATCAAAGGGTAGCTTCACAGCGTTCTGTAGTGGTAATCAGCTGATTAAGGAAATAGTGGAGTTTTAGAATGAGATGAGACAAAAACAACCATGCAACCATGCAGTACAGTTTCCTTGTCTAAGAGATGAGATGGGTGACTTTACTAAAATCAGAAAGGCATTTGTTATTAGAGTTGGGACTATATTTGTTTATTTGTTTATGTTTTCATTTTTACATGTCTTTTGTTAGATTTATTGCTAGGCACTTTTTGATATGGTTTCAAATGGTATCACAAGTTTCTGGAAAAGTTACCACATGTGAGATACTGTTATGTACTGAGAAGAATGGTGTGGTGAACAAATGAAGTTCCTTCCTCATGGGGTTTATGTTCCAGGATAGGAGATTGACAACAGACAAAGAGCTTTATAATAACATGATAGGTATTAAGAAGTGGCAAGAAGAAGAAGAAAAAAAAAGCAAGGGAAGGAAATAGAGATGACAGGGGGTGCTGTTTGGGTAGAATGGTCAAGAAGTTAGTGAGATGACCTTTGAGCAAAACCTGAATGAAATACAGGAATAGGCCCTATGGATGCTTAGGGGAAGAATGTCCCAGAAAAAGAGAAGAGAAAATACAAATGCTTGGTGTGTCTCCAAAACAATGAATAGGCCTGTGTGGCTAACAAGGCAAGCAGGGGGAAATGTGGAGGGTTTGAGGTGGGGAGATGAGGCTGAGCGCAGGGACTCTTAGGGGCTTGGAGGTCCTGGTCCAGGATTTGGGATGTATTGAACGGAAGACATTGGAGAGTTTGTAGCTGGAACATAGCAAAATCTGACTTTAGTTTTGCAATGATCTTTCTGCTGCCATATAACAGTCTGAAGAGAGACAAATACAGAAAAGAGGAATAGCAGTGAGGAGGCAACTGCAGTTTTAAGGCAAGAGATCAAGGACAAGGGGATTATGGGTAGATGGGGATTCTGGGTAGACCAGGAGATTCTGGGTAGGATGAGGTTGTGGCAGCTCGATGGTTTCCTGATGTGTCTAAAAGAGGCAACTAAATTTACAGAATTGGATCTGGGTTGCAAGGGAAATTCCAGGCACCTCAACAGTGATGCCAATCCCTTTTCACCTGAATATACCGTATTAGAATATGTTTCCATGATTGAATTTTGCTTCTCTTCTCTGAAGGATGTTCCAGTCGAGATTGAAGACTTTTGTTTTTCTCTTTTGCTGGGCAGAGAATATGCTCCTTCTCATCTGCAGTGGCGTGGTTTGTTTATAGCACACCTGCCCACAGGTGTCACTAACTTTGTATCTGATATACTTTAAATGTCTACACCTGGTTCAATTTTAGTTTACTTCTGGAAACTTCATCCTGTTTTACTTTAATGTCTGTGTTGACCTGAAAATTGCTACGTCTTTTTGAGATTAAATTTGTTTCAAGATCCATGGTGCATTAATATGACTCTGGAAGCTCTGGGTGTTGTCACTGAAGAAATTAGCCTAGGAGAAAAAAAAAGAAAGGAGAATCTATTATAGCTTGTGCCTGCTTGCAGCAGATAGAAGCTTGCATACAGAACAGTCCCAATAATGCTGAGTTCTGATTGTGCCAACTCATTAAATTGACTAGAGCACAACACTATTGGTCAGCAGTCTTGGTTGCCGTGGTGCAGTGACACTGAATATTGACTCTGAATTGATGCCAAAGCCAAATCCATTGGATTTCATTAGCACTGATTGTCGTCCATTATTTCTCTCTCTAAAATAAAAGGAACACATGTTAAAGTAGGATTTTGTTCTATAATAAAATCATCTTTTTTTTTTTGAGAGATGGAGTTCACTCTTGTTACCTAGACTGGAGTACAGTGGTGCAATTTTGACTCACCGCCACCTTTGCCTCCCAGGTTCAAGCAATTCTCCTGCCTCAGCCTCCCCAGTAGCTGGAATTACAGGCGTCCACCACCACACCAGGCTAATTTTTTGTATTTTTAGTACAGACAAGGTTTCACCAGGTTGGCCAGGTTGGTCTTGAACTCCTGACCTCAGGTAATCCTCCTGCCTCAGCCTCCCAAAGTGCTGAGATTACAGGCATGAGCCACCATGCCTGGCCACAATCATCCTTTTTATGTTGTGTTAATGTGAGATGTTGCTTGTGCTTGTCATCACAACTTCCAGTGTTATTGCTCTTATCTCTGAGAGAAACAAACACACCATAGAATGCCCATTCCTGATGGCTGTTTGAAAAAGGGGACTCGAGAAGCCAAATAAAGAGGAGCATTTTACTTCTTCAGTTTCTGCAACTCTGCTAACTGCTGAGTTACCAAGCGGATGCATGTGTGGAGTTGGGTATTTCCATAGAGTTGTGTTTCAGTCGCTCACGTACCAGGTTGAATATTTCCCACAAGACAAGCATCCTGTATGTTTAGGCACAGGCGATCAGGGTGACGATAGATTTCATTTTATAAGCAATTACAAATAGAGATAGAACTCAATAATCCTGGAACCTAACCACCCGTAAAGTGCTGAATAAAGTCTGAAAATGGATACTTGGGAGCAAAACAAAGCATTGCAACCACAGAGATGTGTTTTAATGCTCACAGGCGTTTCCAGTTAGCCAGTGTCAAGGTTTTGTTTTTGTTTGTTTGTTTGTTTCTAAATATATCGGATTTATGTTTCAGTGTATTGGATATGCTTCCAATAGGTCAGAAAGTACTATGGGAAGCAGGTGAAATCTCAAAAAGTTTGGGAGTTATAACCCTTTAAAGTGGACCTCTCTTATTGCATCTGATAGTTTGTCATTTTCTTTCTTCAAACTCTGCCTCCTTCGCTTCCATCACAACAAACATCCCTGGTTCTCTTTTGTAGCCCATTGCCTCCATTTGATATTGATGGTCCCCCTTAGAAAGTCACTTTTAACTCCTGTAACTGACCTTTCTTTTTCTTTTCTTTTCATTTATTTATTTATTTATTTTGAGACAGAATCTTGCTCTGTCACCCAGGCTGGAGTACAGTGGCGCGATCTCGGTTCATTGCAACCTCTGCCTCCCGGGTTCATGCCATTCTCCTGCCTCAGCCTCCTGACTAGTGGGGACTACAGGTGCCCTCCACCACACCTCGCGAATTTTTATATTTTTAGTAGAGATGGGGTTTTACCATGTTGACTAGGATGATCTTGATCTCCTGACAACATGATCCACCCGCCTCAGCCTCCCAAAATGCTGGCATTACAGGCATGAGCCACTGTGCCCGGCTCATTTCTTTCTTTCTTTCTTTCTTTTCTTTCCTTTCTTTCATTATCTTTTTTGAGAGAGAGTCTCACTTCATCACCCAGGCTGGAATGAAGTGGCATGATCTCGGCTCATTGCAACTGCCGCCTCCCGGGTTCAACTGATTCTCCTGCCTCAGCCTCCTGAGTAGCTGGGACTACGGGTGTGTGCCACCACACCCAGCTAATTTTTGTATTTTTAGTAGAGATGGGGTTTCACCATGTTGGCCGGGCTGGTCTTGAACTCCTGACCTCAGGTGATTCACTGGCCTCAGCCCCCAAAGTTCTGGAGTTACAGGCGTGAGCCACCACATCTGGCCTTTATAACTGCCTTTTCTGATGTTATTATTGTAGCTCAAAATTTTATGCTTACAGTTATTTCCTGATATATCGTTTTGCAAACTGTCTACTGGTTTCCTGCCACACTCTTCCATCTCTCTTGCCTGCTTTGCTCGACATAGTTGCATCACACTTTTAGTTCCTCTATTTAAGTAACTTAATAGTCTATTTCTATTTTATGTCTTACTTCATTACCCAGAGGTGGCATCACTTGGTCCCTGACTCAGAAGATGAGGATCTTGGCCCTGCATTATTTCCTATAGCTGCTCTCACCGTCTGCCTCTGTCATGTATACCTTACTCTCCAGGTATCAAAAATGGTAATACTGATTCAGTAAGTTTACCAACTTATTTTCCCTCAGAGCTTTGAAGACATTGCTCCATTGACTTTTGATGTCCAATGTTGCTGATGATAAATCTGTTATCAGTCCACTCTCTTCCCCTTGCAGGTGATTTGTGCTTTTTCTTTGGAACCCTTTAGGATATTGTTTTTGACTTTGGAGTTGTGAAATCTTCCTGTGTTATGTTCAGGTGTTGGCTTTGTTTTCAATTCCTTCTCTATTACTCTCTTACTGATTTTCTTTCATTTTCTTCTTCACTTTTCTGGGGCTCCAACTGGATGTTGAACAATGGACAAGCTGGAAATTCAATGGTTATATTTTCTTATTTTTCTCTGTTCTGAAAGATATCTTCAGGTTTGTCTTCCAAGCTTTTATTGATTCTGGTTGTGTATGTGTGTGTGTTTTGCATGCTCTTTCTTGTTCTGTGATTATTTTCCTCATGACATTCTCTAGTTATTTTATCAATGCAGTGTTTTCTCAGCTCTCTGAGAAAATAATTACATTTCAAAAACTTACTTCCTCTGACCTTTCTATTATCTTTGGGGTCCCATTTGTTTCTCTTTTACATTGAAATTTACAATTCCTCACGGTTTTGTGCCTTAGTCATTCTTGGGTGTCTGCTCATTCATAAGGAAGAAGTAGTAGAAAGGCTGCCATATATATATATATATATAATATTTGTATCTATGTATATATACACTAGTTAAATACACTCATAGACATTCTTTCTCTGTCAGAGGCCTAGAAGCAATGACACCCCATTGCTTCTCAAATAACAAAAAACAGGTCTCCTTGAAGAAATGG
>NW_016804209.1:4201588-4252718 GCF_001698545.2 Rhinopithecus bieti | reverse complement strand
TATATATTTATATATAAAATATATGCACCATATATATTATATATACACACCATATATATTTATATATAAATATATTTAGATATATATGGTTTGAGCTTTCTGTATTTAAATGGTTTGAGCTTTTTGACGGGCAGGCTTTGTTCTGAGTGATAGGAGCTTGGGATGTGGGGGAGAAGCTCTTGCATTTTGGGCCCCTCAAATGCCAGAATGTAGAGTGTTTTCTTCTCAGGTGCTGATTCCCCACTCACAGAGCACTGGGTGCAATTTCGGTTCACTCATATGGGAAGAAGGCACATTTTTGGCCCTCTGCCTTGCCTTTTAATTCCTTTAGGGTACCATTTATAAACAGAAGGTTTTTAAAATTTTATTTTAGTGTGGTTCAATAGACCAGTCTTTGGGGTTAGCGCTTTTCTGTCTTGTTTAAGGAATCTGTTTTAACCTGAGGTCGGGAAGATATTATCTTACACTTGTTTTTAGAAATGTTTTGTTTCTCACATAGAGGTCTTCTGTCTGTCTGGCATTGATTCTTGTGTGAGGTCAGGCTCAAATTTCTGAACTAAAAACAAATGGGCACAAACCTATATTTCTTTAACAAAACAGTAACGTAAAATCAAATGCACAGTGGAGGCAGACCTCATGTGGTTGAGCCTTCCTTATGTTCTCCAGGGTGTGTCTTCCATCCATCCTGAGCCCAGCCTTCTCTGCCTCTGTTTCTCCTCATGGCCCCTCATCAGCCACCTTCCTGTTCTTAGTACATTTTTGAAGGACTAACTGCAGTTCACTTGGGAGGGTGAATGGCAAAGGAAAAGTTCTTGACGTTCTTTTCTTACAAGCATTCTGTTTAGCTACAGTTAGACTTTCTTTTCATGACACTTTTCACACAAGGAAACTAATACTTTTTAACAGTGCAATCTATTGCAAAGAAAAATAGAAAACATCAGCAATATAAATTTTGATCTCAGTATTGAAGTGCCATCCACATTTTGAATGTCATCATGTTTTCATGTATAAAAGTCCATCTTTAATTTCCCTGAAAAGTGGTGGGAGCTTGCAAGTATATATCTTGAAACTGAGCTGAGCTTGCTTTAAAAATCATCTTTCTTATCCATAGAAGAATGTTTCTATTAGAAAAAAAAAGAAACTTGGAATAGGAGTGATTATTTTCTGCATACAGGTCTGTTGGAAGGGAAAAATGCAGCTGGAAGGAATTCGAGATGTCAACTTAGCCTTTTACCTTTAAGGAGTGGCCCATTTCACTTTTAATATTATTCCAGAAAAGAAAACTCCACACCCTCTTCTGGTAATATTTAATATATTCACTGTCAGTAAATTTTCCTTATGTGATATCTTAAGTCCATTTTCTTACTGTGTTTGAAATGGAAACAGAGAAATTGGGCCAACCATCTTGTGTCTATAATAATCCTTCATCTACTCAATGGCCATTATTAAATCCCTCATTAGTCTTCTTTTCATGGTATAATCTAATCAGTTTGTTTAGCTTTTTCAAGCCAGTTTCCAAATCCTCTAATTACTATTTTTTATCACATCTGAAATCTCTCCATGTCGTCTATAAATTATGATTTGTGGACTAAAAAATTGATGTAATTCTTTTGCCAGGGTATGCCCCAATGCTACCTCACCTAAAGGAATGATACCCTATTTTAGAGAGTTATCCAACCAAGACTTCTAACCTGAATTTTTTTCATAATGAAAAGATTTTTGAATTATGGTTGTATAGGACAGTTGGAACACCTTTATTTATCTCTGTGTCCTCCTAAGACTACTGAACATGATAAGAAATAAGATATAAATTCACATGGACAAAGAAAATGCAACATAAGGCTTGGTGGGTGAGAATGTCAACAAATTTTTGGGAGATGGCAAGCAAATGGGTGAGTGGGAATTGAATTAGCAGAACGGAGAGAACCGAAAGGCAAGTGCCCACAGGGAAGAAAGCCAACCCGAAGCAGATTGTTTGGTGGTCAGAACCAGGAAGGTTTCAGACTTAGAAATGTAAGCAAACCAGACTGGATCTATTTGCTTGCACACAATGGGAAGCCAAACACTGAAGCATGGTTTTTCCAGGGAGAGACGTTTTTTGCCAGTGAACTGACAAGGAGACAGGAGGAAATGCTCTAATCTATGTCACCCTACTGCCTTTGCTGCCCAATTAAGGGAGAGATTGTGCCGTGGAGTTTCGGGTCTGCACAGTGATTGGCTTGAAGGGAAGGGGTTGGGAAGGGCCCTTGGGCATGTGCTGTTGCCCCGACATGCTTCACGGGCTGCTTGCTCAGAAAATGGTGGAATGAGCATGATCTGAAGGTGGAGCTTCCGGCTCTCTGAGGTGAAAGGTCACTCATCACTGAGTGTTTCCTACCCAGACTTCAGTCGGACATGTTGGTTCCAGCTGGGGTCAGCCTGTAAGCCGACTTTGTTGTAAATAAGGGAATTGTAACAAACTCTTTTCTTCTTCAGTTGTTTTTTTCTTCACGGTTCTGCAAAACAAACTCTTGAAATTTTGCTGGTTAATAACTTTTCTAACCCTGGAGCATGGTTTCAGAACCACAAGCTCTGCCAAAAGACAGATGTGACGGGTGAGGCCAAAACTGGTGATTTCTGGGAAGTCAGAATAAGCAGCAGTGGGAGCCCATTCCAACCACGTGTCTGGACGAATACCCTGGCAGTTGTGTTTTCCAGAAGCCTCGGACTTGGAAACAGCAGATACAAATGAGAGTAGGGTTAAAACATACTAGAGAAAATAGGAGTTTTCTGTGAAAATCTGTTTGGAATGGTGCTCTCTTCCTTCTGAGCACCCAGAACTCTGACAATGGGACGTATCTTCCACCATCCCAGAATTAGAGGATTCACATCTGAGAAAGACCAGTTGAAGACATTTGAAGGCGCCCTCCCCCCTCAGTAAAATGGCTGTGTCCTCACCCAGTGACATGGCTTAAATGCATATTTTTAGATCTCAGGGTGGACAGTGAAGGATCACTACACATTTGAGGATCGTCACCAACATGAAGGAATGAAACCAAAATAAGCAGAAAAGAAGTATCAGAGGAAATAAAGAGAAAAGCAGGGAAGAAAAAACTTCAAAAACTTCAAAAACGTATGATTGATACTCTGTGAGGTATTAGAGAAGATATTGCATCCATGAAAGAGGGCTTGGAAATGAGAAGCATGATGACAGAAATTAAAAATTCAGTGAGGAGTTGGACTGTGGATGAAATTGCCCAGAAAGTAGAATAAAAGCACAGAGATGGAAAACATGGGAGAAAAGAGGAGGATACAAGAGGCTCACTTTAAGAAGTCCAAAATCTGATTTTCTAATGAGTTTCACAGGCAGGTGCAGTGCTGTACATCTGTTGTCCTGGCTGTTTGAGAAGCTGAGGTGGGAGAATTGCTTGAGCTCAGGAGTTTGAGGCCAGCCTGGGCAATGTAACAAGACTCCTTCTCTTAAAAACAAAAACCTAAAAAAACAAAGTTTCAGAAAGAGAACGAAGAAAATACAGAAGAGACAACTGTAGAAAAATGGTACAGCAACAGTGGAACCTAGAAGAAATACAGCTGTACCTTCCAAATCTAAGGGAACATGATCACCAATCTGAAGCCTTTGTATGTGACCTACCTTTTCTCTGTTAAACATTTTTGGTCAAACTGTCAGCCATATGCAAAGGTAGAATAGGGATATTTTCAGACAGAAATGCAAGGTCTCAAAAATTGGCCTCCTTTGCACCCTTACTTGGGAAGTTTCTGGAGGAGCTGAATGAATAAGCGAAAAAAAAAAAAAAAAAAAAAATGCGGAAAGTGAAGAAAGTTCCCTGATGGGGAGAAAAGGGGAAGTTTCAGGGTGACCTCTGAGCATCACCTGTGTCAGGCCTGGAGAACACCCTTTCTCAATTGGACCAGAGTGTGAAGTGTCTCAATTGGACTAGGAAGGATGGCCCCAGGAACAAAAGAAACTGGAAAAATTACCTAATTGTTTATTTATCAGTTTTCTAGTTCTGTGTTAGAGTGTAGGGAAAATTAATGTTAGGTACATAGAGAAATCAACCAAATGAAAAATTGAAGCAGTTATTAATAGCAAGAAAAAACATAACATTGTCTAAGAAAACTATACAGTGTATCATTGGGCCTAGTTATGAACAATATTTAAGATATAATACTGTTATATAAATATTGCTATTGTTATCAAAAATTGTAGTAGTTAAATTGATTGGATTGTGGTAGAGGGGAGGGGATGGAGAGGAAAAGTGTATTGAAAAGGTAGGGGAACTAAATCCTGATCTTCCACAAGTGGGACACTAATCGTTATTTAAAAAAAAAAAAAAAAAAAAAAAAAAAAAAAAAAAAAAAAAGGATGAGCAGCTGGTCTTGGTGACTTATACCTGTAATCCCAGTACTTTGTGAGGCTGAGGCAGGAGGACTCCTTGAGGTCAGGAGTTTGAAACCAACATGGGCCACATAGTGAGACACTATCTCTACAAAATTTCGAAAAGTATCAGGCATGGTGGCATGCGCCTGTAGTCCCAGCTACTTGGGAGGCTGAAGCAGGAGGATCATTTGAGCCTGGGAGGTAGAAGCTGCAGTGAGCGGTGATTGCACCACTGTCGTGCAGAAGGAGCAAAGGGCAAGGCCCTTTCTCAAAATAGATAAAAGGGTAAGTATGGCCAGTTGAAGAATATTACGTACAATATGAAGATAAATACTAAAGAAAACAGCTTAGAGAGTTGAAAGTGCTTGTCTTTGATCATTTGGACTCAGGGAAGTTGGAGAGCGCAAAACTGCTATTTTTAATTGTCAGTCTTATAGTACGATTTGATTTTAAAATCATGTGCTCGATAAAAGTTAAATCCATGTATATAAAAGTGTATTTACACATGTAAAGTTTTAACATATTTCACAAAATGTTTTAAAAATAATACTTGAGAAACATAGCAGTGAGTTTTTGGAATATATTGAAAAGCAATCTATTGTTTAGTTTCATGTGACTAACACGTTTCACAAAATATTTTAAAAATAATACTTGAGACTAACAGCAGTGAGTTTTGGAATATATTGAAAATAATCTATTTTTTAGTCTCACATGAACCATGAGTTTAGAGTCATGGTTGGTTTGATGTTTGACATTGGAATTTGTCAGAAAAGAGCTTATTCATACTTAGTGTCTAACTTAATTTTAATATTAAGCATTTTAGTGTCTAACTTGATTTTCAATATTAAGCATCAGAAAAAAGTGCCAGAATCATTGGAATTCAGATTTGCTATCCTTGAGGAAAATTCCAGTTGCACTGAAATGGGCAGGTTGCCTTCTCTCTCTTTAATGATTAGTGTCTGGCTGAAATACAATCCAAATTCAGTATTTATTTGAAACATTTAATACCCAATCCAATAGTAGTCTACTTCCAGCTTTGGACATTTCCAGACTTTCAACCTCACAGAGTTAATGCGAGCGATGTTACATCACTCGTATGAATTACTTAATGCAATGCTGGGAATATGGTGGAAACTTCGGAAAATGGCAGTTGCTCTCACCTCTTTCTCATCCATAACTACCAACCCACTGGCAACACACCCAAGTCCCTCAGGATCTGGCAGTGGCCATCTGGTCCTCATCACCTTTTATATAAATGTTCCTCTTTCTTTCACTTCTCAGTATTACTTACTGGTCAGGAATTTATTTTACAAATCAGTGATCCATCTCCCTTTTTCCAAGTTTTTAACTATTATACTTGATGTAAGTGAAAGTCTCTGGAGTATATTTTATTGTATTCTACTGTATTAGTCTGTTCTCACACTACTAATAAAGACATACCTGAGACTGGGTAATTTGTAAAGAAAGAGGTTTAGTGGACTCACAGTTCCACTTGGCTAGGAGGCCTCACAATCGTGGTAAAACGCTAAAGACATGTCTTACATGGTGACAGGCAAGAGTAAAGAAACAAGAGCCCAGCGAAAGGGGAAACCCCTTACAAAACCGCTAGATCTCGCAAGACCTACTCATTACTGTGAGAACAGTATGGGGGAAACCACCCTCATGATTCAGTTATCTCCCACCAGGTCTCTCCCACAACACGTGGGAATTAAGGGAGCTACGATTCAAGGTATGATTTGGGTGAGGACACAGCCAAACTGTATCATTCAAAAAACACTGAAATGCATTCTGATTCCAGTTAATTATCAGGCTTTGACCATAGATGAGCAGTTAGAGCTTTTACTTGGCTGTGTGTTACGTTACACCTCAAAAATACCAGCAAGGGAGGAGCAGACTTGTAACAAAACAGTACTGGCATTATTGCCTTGTCCTTTGACATCTTGGAACCCTTCATGTCCTGGCCTTTTTTTTTTCTTGCCAGAAAGACTCAGGATATCACTTTGTATTTGTTATATTCTTGGGTATAGAAATCCCAGGAGAGTCTACAGTGAGGCACTGGTAGGTTCTCACATGGTGTTTCTGGAAAATCCCTTGTCAGGTATTTTCTGATGGATGATTCAGCTACTCTCAGCTCCCTCTGGGAAGAGCATCTTGACATTCAAGAGATATTGTGAAGCCATAGGGTCATTCTGTGCCCTGAACCTTACGTGACCCTGATCCAGAGACCTCCTTTGTGGTGGCAGGATCTGAACTTGGTCTAGATTCAAACTCTTTATAAAGAAGAGCCTTCCTAGTCACTTGTGTTTGCTTTTTCGGTTTCATCTGAGTTTGGAGGGGTTTCATATAGGTTTTTGTTTATTACATTTCTGTGCTAGTAGCAACAGGAGTACTTAAGGTACAGTTCAGATATTCCCAAGAATGACTGGGTAGGGGGAAGGAACAATTTTCATGAGAATACTGACCTGGGAGAATGGATGTGACTGTGCATCATCAGATTGTATTCCAAGTATTTATTTTCTCAATAATTTGATGCCACATTTGTTTAAGAAACTTCTAGTTAACTTTGTGTTCCATCCTTAATTCTTAATCATACTTCCCTATTTCACTGAAGAGTAGTGAGGCATAGTTATTTCAGTGTTCTGTTGAGGTCCATGATCGCAAAGTCCTTAATATTCCACAGAGGTTAATTTCCACTTAAGCTGATGATTGTAGTAGCAATAAGATCAACAGATGAGTATTTATTTTGTTGCCATTTTGAGAGGGGGAAATAAAAGCTGTAATAACAAAGCACAGCCCTGTAAGCATGTATGAAAGCCATGTTTAACTTACGTACAAAAACACGATTAATCATGTTTTATATATTGATATACTTGACAGATAAATGTCAGTGAATATAGAAATTGGGCAAAGCATACTAAAAATATACTCTGCTGAATTTGCGTACATCTATTTGTGCAATTGAATTGAGTATGTAAAATACATTGAGCCTTGTTTCCTTATAAATCATCTTTCTTGTTTTAAGTGAAAAGGACTATTAAAATTTGATCTAATGCTATGGCAACCATATATCCTAAATTTTCTTGGGCTATTTGTGGAGGAATCACACACTGTAACTATACATGCAATTTGCAGATTGTGAGCTTTATTTTACTTTTGTGCATTTTCTGCTATTTTAGAAAATATATTTATGTATAAACATATAGTATATAACTATATTATATAAATATATATAATCTGTATACATATATATTTGTGTGTATATATATATTGTGTGTGTGTATAAAAATATATATACTTTTCTCACCAAGTCTTCTTAATGTCATCTAACTTTAGCTGACTGGAGACTTGGGAGGAAAAATTGCAGTTTCTCTTGAATCATTTCTTTAAGGTTTTCCTCCCTTATTGTTGTACTCCTTTATATTTTTAGCATACTCATTCATTGACCCAGAAACATTTATTGAATGCCTATTATGTTTGAAGCACCATACTAGACATTGAGGCAGAATAAAAATGGAAGACAAAGTCTTTGCTATCAGGACACTTCCCATCTACTCATTCATCTGACAGAAATCAGTGGTCGTGTTTTATGCTTTCTCTGCATCAGTTATTATCAAAAATAAAAGTCATAGACAAGAGGTGGCTTTCCCTAGATAAGTCTGCAGGAAAATTTTCCCCATCTCATTTTTCATGAAAGGGTTATCTATGAATTTAAATGTTCAATTAAACATTAATTGTTTTATAGAAACATAATCATTTTTCTGGGATTTCACTGATCTCATTTCTGCTCAACCACAAGGGGCATTCTCATTTTGCTACAGTAGGAGATATCAAGTATGGCAGCCACCTAACTGCTATGAACCGGCCTCCCTGGTGACCAGCAAGACTGGGTCAAGTACAGAGATAGAATTTTAAAAGTTTTATTGGAGAAAAATGTATTTTCTAGCTTCCAGGGTGACATGGAGTGGCGTCACTGTGCTTCAGAGCCACTCCCAGGAGTCGCTGCATCATCGTGGTTTATCCTGGTCTTTGGAGTTATTGAACAGCAACGACAACAAAAATGTCTGAAAGGATGGACTGACTGGCTTCTCCCCTGGTTCCCATTCTTTGAAAGCTTCTCCTTTTTGAAGGGAAAGGAGCTTCTGGTGTCCCATCTGTAAACGATAGCCTCTTCGTTGTCTTCTTGGGGAATTTTTTTGTATTTTTCCAGCAAGATAAATGAAGATTGGACTAATTATGTAGTTACAACTCTACGAAAGAATCATTTAAACTTAAAGCTACTAGAGGTTTATCAGTTCACCCCTGGAATTTAGCATAGCTAAGCTCAGCATAGCTATGAGGCCCTGTTCCACATTACTGTAAGAATTATAACAAAATAGTTGGATAAGGCAGTTTCAGATCTTCTCTAGAATTCTGAACATCAGAGAGGTTAGAAAGCAAAAGGGTCATTCAATCAGGTGGATATCCATTCAGAGTTATCTTTGGTTTCATTTAATGGACTTTTCAAGTAGTTAAAAAAAAAAACAACAGAATTCTTAGCTTTTTCCTTCAGCATGGGAAAAAAAATTAAAATTTCATACTCTTAAACATCTAAGTTTCATGTTTAGTATGTTCAATATTTCAATAATGGAAGTTACTCGGTGGTTTGTTCCCAATGTCTTTTAAACTACATAGATATTTTTAAATAGTAGCGATTAGTTATATTAAATTATATTTCCTTAGGATTGAATTAGAGAAATAAAACTGTGGTCTCAGGAGTGGTGGCACATATTCCAGCTGTCTGCTCAGTTTTATTTTGTTGCCTCTGGCAAGGAGCAGATTTATTATTCAGGCTCTGTCTAAATCTGTAGTTTGACAGCCATGTCCTTGTGGTCACCAAACTGTTCTTTTCCCAGAAACTAAAGAGCAGCAAAACAACTTGTTAAGAAAAAAAGTTACGTCCCCACAATAGAAAACCCATTGCATTAGCAACATAAGGCTATGATGTATTTCATGAGGGAAGAACGAGCATCTTTATGTCTCTCTCCTAAAACTCTAAACTGATCAGGCAAAATTTAATACTGGCACCATCTTTTCCTCTTTGGAGAAATTAACAAATGCTAATGATTGACTGGTAAGAGGTCATACTTTGTTTTTGGACTTGTTTCAGGGGTCCCCAAGGCCATCTACCCTTCGGGTGATTTCACCAGAAGGACTCAGCATCAGCATTTAGTTGCGCTTACGTTTACTATTAATTGCAGTGAAATAGCAAGAATGCGTAGCAGCGTCACCAAGGGAAAAAGACATGCATGTAGTCTGGAGGAATCTGCGTGCAGCTTCCTGTGCACTCTATGTGAAAGGCTATGTAGAGGGCGCACCTTCTCCAGCTGGCAAAAATGCAGCCACATGTATGCAGTTTCTGCCCACGGAAGCCCATTGGAGACTGAGAGTTTAGGGTTTATATTAGGGAGATGGTCATGTAGGCATTCTCTGTCTAGCAATCCCTACTAAATACCAGGCTCTTAGAAAGAAAGTGGATAACCGTAAATCACAGTTTCCACAAACAGTCTAGGCACAGCAAAACAACCTTATCAGTCAGAGAACTCCTCATTTATGTATAGAGAAATTTTTACAAGCCCCCTTCCCAGACATTGTCAAGGGCGGATCTTGCAGGACTTCCTAAGCATAGCCTCAGGCGTGCTATGTTAACACTTTCCTGCACAGGACTGCATTTCATCTTGGTAAACAGTTTGCAAAAATATACTGAACCTTAAGAATAGGATGGGAGAGGGCAATGTGATCATTTTTCTGTGCTATCAAGATTAGACTTTGTATTTGATAAAGGCATCTGGAGCTGAAAATGATAATATCTGGGGATTCTCTGTATAATATAAATCTATTTTTAAAAAACTCCACAAGCCTCATTTGTTAATTACAATTCAGTCCTAATCTGGGTTATATTTTGCATATGTAAGTGACTGCTTCCAAAGTCCTGACTTAGGTTTCATACAGTTTAAATTGAGTCTTACTGTTGGTAGCTTAGTCTAGACCATGCTCTCTGCTTGTTGATAGCTCATACCTCTCTGATACTTCATTATTGAAGTAAGAAAACCCAGTTGGATTTATCAAGAAACAGTTGGAATCTAGAGAAGGGCTTCTTAAAATTCTTACAATGTTACTTTCATAAAATTAACCCCACTGCTTTAGAGTCATTTATGTTGTTAAAACAATGAATTACGTTTTCTGTGACAGCTATCATAAAAAAAAATGAAGAGGTTTTGGATAGGTAAATTAATAAAAATGATGAGATAATGAAGAGATGGCTGGCAGAAGTGACTGCCTATTTACCTTTCTACTAGGAGACAAACATGTTTTGCTCCTCTACACAGATTCTTAAAACTCCCCCATAAAAATGAATCATCTCTTGTCTCGGTAACTCCATTAGGATTTCACAGGGTGTCGCTCAAAACCTGGGAGGTTGAAAAGAGTGGGGGCAGCAGGCACTTGTGGAGGAAAGGAGAAAAATAGACCGAGGGCTCTGGGACTGGGAGACTGTCACAAGGAACCCCACTATGGAGCCTCTTATTTAAAATGTTTAATGATTCCTTTGCCACTAATACTGTTCCAGTCTTCGTTGAAATGAACATTCTTCCCTTCTTATTATGGCTTAAGTGACACACAGTCCTGGTTTGACTGACAGTATTTTCTTTATAGGGAATTTCAATGGCTTTCCTTTGGGCTTAACTAATAGGCTTCAGTGAATAATAACTGTGTGTGTGTGTGTGTGTGTGTGTGTGTGTGTGTCCCTTGTGCTGTCTCTCTTCTTTCTTTAGTACTTGGAATGAAATTTTGTCT
This sequence comes from Rhinopithecus bieti, assembly GCF_001698545.2. NCBI lineage: Eukaryota > Metazoa > Chordata > Mammalia > Primates > Cercopithecidae > Rhinopithecus > Rhinopithecus bieti. The sequence continues at coordinate 4,241,509 of NW_016804209.1, read as the reverse complement.
AAATCAAGGCACTCATAGAAGAAAGCATTTGGAAAACAATTCCTTGTCATTTATTCCTTTTGCTTCCATCAAGAACTAGACAGTCTCCTTGGTTAGAAAATATTTTTTATCATAAGCTCTACCCATGACAAAGTTTTCTTTTCTATAAACACATCTTGGCTCCATTCCAGTATTTGTTGACAACTGAAGACCTTTTCTGTCAAATGTTATGAGATTCAAATAAGAACTGCCAAGAGCAATATTTGACAGGAGCCTACGGGGACTTTTTCTAACGGTGGCCCTTCATTCTTCCATTGCACACGGTTATTTTAAGAATAGGAAAATAGAAACATTGACGAATTACATGTTTTATTCCAAACTACATTTATTAAGATAAACATTGAAAGCTTACAAAAGCCAAAGTAACAATAGTAAGTTAGCCAGGCCAGGTGCGGTGGCTCACCCCTGTAATCCCAGGACTTTCAGAGGCCAACGCAGGATGCATCACCTGAGATCAGGAGCTCGAGACCTGCCTGGTCAACTTGGTGAATCCCTATCTCTACTAAAAATAAAAAATAAAAAAATTAGCCAAGTATAATGGCACGTGCCTGTGGTTCCTGCTACTTTCGAGGCTGAGACGAGAGAATCACCTGAACCTGGGAAGCAAAGGTTGCAGTGAGCTGAGAGCATGCCACTACATTCTAGCCTGGGGGACAGAGCGAGACTCCATTAAAAAAAATTATCACCCAGAGAAAATACGTAAGTATAATTTTGCCACATGCATCATGAACATAATTTACAGTGGAGGTAATAAAGAATTAAGACATAATTCTTTCTTTAAATGGCCTACAGTCTGGGGACGGGGTAGGGGCTTGGAGGGAGTTGAGAGAACAGGCAGCTACTATAGCTCATTGGAGAAGTGCTACCTCAGGGCATGTAACCTGGACTCACATGAGTTGTCCTGGCAGGTGACATCCATGCTGATGATGAAGGATGTGTGGGGATTATTCCAGCAAAGGGAGAAAGATGATCCGGTGGAGGGAGAAGAAAGGCTTCCTAGGCAAAGGGAGCAGGATGAACAAAGCTCTCCAGGCAGGAAGACAGTGTGACCCATTGAGAAATCTGCAGCATACAGCACTGTGGCTGAAGCGTAGAATCTAAGATGTAAGGGCTGAGAGTTGAGGCAGGAGAAGGAAGTAGGGATCAGATCACAAAGAACCTGGCCCACCACATTAAGACATTTGAAATTGTTCCTTATGGTGCTTTTCCTTCCAGTCTCTCACTCATGCATAAGGGTCTCTGCTAAGTTATAATCACAGTGCAAACATTTATTCAAAACAAGTATTTATAAGCAGATACTGTGTGTCAGAAACTGTGAACTCAAATTTTAGTCACTTTTGTATCCACACAGTGAGCCCATGAGGTAGGAATCCAGGGAGCAAGGGGAGGGGTGTAGAAGATCTACTTTATAATCCCGACCCACGTAACACTAAAGCGTAAATACTATTTTCCATGTTACCATGCAGTCCCTTTAATAGCCCTTTTAACATCTGCATGATAATTCAACCAACAGAAGGGGCATAATTAACTGGATAGGACATGATGTTCTGGTCATGTATTTAGGTCATTAGACTATTTTGGTAGCAAGGAATCGATTCCCAAATAATGTGAAGCACTGGGGTATTGAAAAACACACATGAGAGAGGCAGGAATGTCATGGGAATGGCCGTTTTTTTCAGGATTAGGGACAACTGGAATAATGTTGTTTAGCATTAGGAATTCATGATCTTTAGTCTTTTGTGGCTCTGCTACTCTCTGTGTGTCTGTGTAACCTCCAGCAACTAGTTGACTAGTTCTCTCAATATTTCTTCTGTGAAGAGGGAGGAGTCTGATGGTGCCAGCTACTCACCCCAACTCCCCTCAGGCAGAACTTTCTTTCCAGGCTACCTCATAGGTATCTCCCTTCATACCCCCTTCCCTCCAAGGCAGTGTCACTGCCCATCTGTGGTTCATAGCCCAGGACTGTCCCCTCAGCAGGGGTGTAGGAGGGCCATTGCCTCTGGAAGGGGTTGGAGAATCACAGTCAGTGTGGCCACCATTTTTAGTGTCACTTGTTTCCATTTTTTTTTTTGCAAGGATAAATATTGCTGTGTGACATGTCACTATGCATACTCCCGTTGTGGCCTGACAGTGCAGTATTCACTAGGACTGCCGCATCCTTTAATCTGGAAAGTGTACATTTATCAGGACAGTCTTGGTTGCATTATATTGCTTGGCATTTTTTCTACTTAATTCTCCTGATATTCATGACTTACAGAGAAGCCTTGCTTTAAATTCCCTTCCAGTCAAAAACGTACTAACTCAGTGCCTTCTTTATGCCAGACCCTGTGCTGAGGACAGAGGTTACGGTAGAATATAGGACATGCAAGATCCCTGCTCTAATGGACTTAACTTTATTGAAGGGACGGCAGATAATAAATGAGAACATTAATAAGATTAATTTCAGATAGTTTCTTTCTATGAAGGTCAAAAGGTACACACTTGTAGTTATGTAGAATGAGCAAATTTGAACATCTAATATACATGAGGACTACAGTTGATGATATTTTATTGTGCACTGGAAGTTTGCTAAGGGAGTAGATGTTAGGGATTCCTAACCACACACACAAGCCGGTGACTCTGTGAGGTATGTAAATTTGCTTGACTGTAGTAATCATTTCACTTGGTATATGTGTATCAAAACGTCACGCTGTACATGTTAAATAGATACACTAAAAATATAAAAAGAAAATGTAACAAAATGTGATAGTGTCTGGTGGTGAAGTTCTAGTTTCTCTGTATGCCCAGCACAAGGTCTTCTAGGAGAAAACATCTCAGCTTACACCCAACAAAAGAGAAGGAGCCAGGAGGGCCAACATCTCGGCATGAGCAGTCCAAGCAGAGTGAAGGGATACACACTAGCTCAGAAGCAAGATTGACCTTGGTAGACTCAATGAAGAGACAGTGAGTCTGGTGGGGGCGAGGAGGGTGGACATCTAGGAGTCAAGGGAACAAGGATAGGAGGCCTACTTTATAACCTTGACCCAGGTGTGCAGAGTGAAGTCTACAAATCCTGCTGTTTCAATTGATCTTCCAGCCATCTCCAGCTTGTCTTGCCCAAAGTACAACTAATTGTTGTTTCTTCCTAGCCTGTAGCTGCCCTGATCTCCTTCAGTTCAGGAAACTAAACCTTTATGCACCTAATGTTGACTCATGTTGTCCTGAAGGCCTCCTCCTTCTCACTTCCCCATGCGAATTACCTAGTCCTTCAATCCTGCATTCAACCTCAGGTCAGGTTCATACATTTCTCTCTACTTTATTGCCTCCATTCTCATTGCAATTACTATTATCTTTTGCCTGCATCATTGTTTTGGCCTCCTGGCTGATTTTCTACCACAGTGAATTGTCCGTTCATGTCTTCTGCCCATTTTCTAATTACTTGACTTTTTTTGTTGCTGTTGAATCTTGAGGATTTTTATTTTTTCCTTTTCTTTTGAAACAGGATCTTGGTCTGTCACACAGGATGGAGTACAATCATAGCTCACTACAGCCTTAACTCCTAGGCTTAAGCAGTCTTCCTGCCTCAGCCTTTCGAGTAGCTAGGGACTACAGGCACATGCCACCATGCCTGGCTCACTTTTTAATTTTTTTAGTTTTTGTAGTAACAGCATCTTGAACTCCTGGCCTCAAGCATCTTCCTGCCTCAGCCTCCCAAAACACTGGGATTAGAGGTATGAGCCACTGCACTTCGCCAAGGGTTCTTTATATCTGACTAAAGGTTGGTGCTACTCCTTTGTTAGATACATAGTTGGCAAATATTTCCCCCAGTCCATGGCTTATCTTTTCATTATCTTAACAAGGATTTTTTGCAGAGCAAAAGTTTTTAATGAAGTCCAATGTATTTTTCTTTTGATAGTTCTTATGCTTTTGGTGTCAAGTCAAATAGTACTTTGTCTACTCTTAGATGTCAAAGATTTTGTCCAGTGTTTTTTCCTAAAAGTTTTAAAAGTTTAATCTCTTGGACATTTAAATCTGGGATCCATTTTAATTTGTGTATGAGATGTGAGACTTAGTTTGACGTTCCTTTTTCTTTTGTTTGCTTATGGATTTGTCAACTGAAGAATCACTAGGTTGATAAATTTGGAAAGGGGAGCTTTATTTTGCATAAAGGGTTGCAGCCTGCAGGCTTCCCATCTGTAGGCTTGGAAGGGTAGCCTCTGGCAGAAGCCAAAAGGAGACACTTTGAGTGAGGGGTAAAGGGAACAGGAATTTATGCTGAGTGGACTGGTCAAATGTACATATTATTGAATAATAAGTTGTGAATATTTATGAAAGGAGAAACAAGCAATTGAGATTTATGCCTCTTCAAGATTCACATGCTTTAAAAAATGGCAGCCTTACCATAATCGAAAGGTGGAGTTTTCAGCCCTCTGAGGTCATGAAGACCATTTACTGCACGTCCTCTGCGAGTCAGACAAACTGGCTTAGAGATTGAGATTTTAGGAGGGGATGTATTGTGGAACTGGTGAGCTTCCCATCAAAACTGTAAAGAGGGAGGGGGAGTGTAGTTACAGCCTCAGATGATTGGCTGAAGGTCATAAAGGAACAAATTACCCATTTCTTATTTTCCAGAGCTAGTTTCAGCTTACTCATTACTGAAAGAATTCTGCTTAAAGGTTAATGAGGAAGGGGCATACTGAGGTGTGTCTGACCTCCCATGCTGTCATGGCTAGGAACTCAGATTTTTAAGGTTTCTCCAGGATCCCATTGGCCAAGAGGAGATCTGTTTGTCAGTTGGAGGGGGATTTAGGATTTTATTTTGTTTCTCAGATTGGGTATTCATTTGCTCCAGAACCAGCACCTTTTGTTGAAAAGGCTGTTTATCTCCCATTGAATTACTACTGTACCTTTGTGAAAAAGCGGTTGGGCATACCAGCTGTACCTGTTTCGGGTTCTCTATTCTATTTCATTGTTCTGTATATCTATCTCTCTGCCAGTACTTCTGCCAGTCTCGATTGCTGTAGCTGTACAATAATTCTTGAAATCAGTGGACTGATGTGTCCCTCTTCATTTTTCTTTATGAAATTATTTGCTGTTCTAGCTCGTTTGCTTTCTCATACAAATTTTATAATCTTTATATGTACAAAACAATCTTGCTGAGTTTTTTTATAGGAGTTGTATTAAATTTATATATCAATCAAATTGAAGAGAATTTATGTATTGCCTGTTGAGTCATCTAACCTGATGATGTTTCCCAATCCATGCATCCATTCATTTAGATTTTTAAATTTTCATCTGTGTCTTGTAGTTTTCAGCACATAAAGCATGTACATGTCTTGTTAGATTGACACCTAAGTATTTAACATTTTTTTAGTGATTATAAATGTTCTTGTATTTTTAATTTCAGTGTTCATATGTTGATTGCTAATGTGTGGAGATGCAGTTGATTTTTTTTTAAATTTTTTAGAAAATTTTTAAGTGCAGAGCAAAATGAAGAAGGTACAGAGATTTTCCTTATACCCCTTGCCCTTACACATGTGTAGCCTCCCCTGTTATCAGCATTCCCAACCAGAGTGATATATTTGTTAAAGTGATAAATCCACATTTTACATCATCATCACCCAAAGTTAATAGTTTACATTATACAATTAAGTGTTGTATATTGATCTTATATCCTTTGTTCCTGCTGGACCCACTCACTTACTCTAGGAGTTTTCTGTCGATTACTTGGGATTGCCTATGTAGAAGATCATGTCTTCTGCAAAATGGACAGTTTTACTTTTCCTTTCTAATCTGTATGCCTTTTCTTTTTCTTCACTTGCATAGGCTAGAACTTCCAGTACTAGAGCTATCAAAAGTTGTAAAAATTAACATCCTTGCTTTGTTCCCAGTCTTAAAGGAATGTGTTTAGTATTTCACCATTAAGTATAATGCTAGTTGTAGGTTTATTGTAGATATTCCTTATCAGGTGGAGGAAATTCCCTCTATTCTTGCTTTTCTGAGAATTTTAAATTATGAATGGATGTTGACATTTTTCAAATGTTTTTTAGCATCAATTGATAAGACAATGTAATTTTTTTCCTCCTTTACCTTGCTAATATGGTGTGTTGCATCAGATTAAATGCATGGGTTCAGTTCATCATCTTACAATCGGAATCATATTTGGTTTTTAAATTTCTAAAAATTGACTTGGAGCACTGTGTTTGTCTCAGTTATTAGAAACAAAATCTTACCTTTCACTTTTAACCTGAATTGGTTGATCATTGTTTAAATGATTTTAAATATTCAAAATTTTATTGTTTTTAATGGACATTTAATTGTTGTAGTTTATATGTCGGTAGCAGGGACAGAGATGATAATTTGGAAACAGGTTTAAAGGTTTAAAATGTTTCAGTGTATTAGGAACCTATATCTTCACACATTCTTTCTCTCAGCACAGATGGTTTTAAGCCTTTGCTGTTCTTTCCAAATACTCCCTGATCCTCACTGCTAACTCTGTCTTTGTATTTACTTCTTCAGTCTGGCAACAGCTTTTGGTGGTGTCAGCCACTACATATATTTCGGCAGTGGTCAGGGATTTGAAGGTGCTTGTGGGAGGAGATATGGTGAAGTGCGATGGATAGACACAAAATATATTGTTATAATCACCAAGGCTGTTTGGATTACAAACTCCCCAATTGACTTGAGGAAAAAATATTACCAAAGGCGAGATTAGTCCTAACAAATGCTTATGACGATTATTTTATTTCTTCTAGGCATTTTTACGCCTCTTTAAACTGCGATTCGCTGAGCATTTTAGACATGTGTGAGCCAGTTTAGGTCACTTGAGGCTTTCTCATTTCTGATTCGGTTTTCAATTCTCGTCTGCTTTTAGTCATGCCAAGAAATAGTTCTTGGTGGATTTCATTTAATTTTCCCTGGCCCCTGGCCGAATGGCATCTGCAGGGTCACGATCGGTGTGTTTTCCCTACTTGTGCACCACCATCTACAGCAATGCAGTGGATGGGTGTCTGATTCCCCAGGAATCTGCTTCTTTATTAAATAACTACTCTTAAACTGCTTTGTTTTTTTCCTTGAGATGGAGTCTTGTTGTGTCACTTAGGCTAGAGTGCAGTAGTGGGATCTCAGCTCACTGCAACCTCTGCCTCCTGGGTTCAAGCAGTTCTCCTGCCTCAGCCTCCTAAGTAGCTGGTACTAATGGCACCCACCACACCTGGCTAATTTTTGTTTTTTTTGGTAGAGATGAGGTATCACAGTGTTGGCCAGAATAGTCTCGAACTCCTGGCCTCAAGTGATCCACATGCCTTGGCCTCCCAAAGTGCTGGAATTGCAGATGTGAACCACCACACCTGGCCTCTTAGGCAGTTTAATATTACATTGAACTATGAACTTGCTAACATCAAATATTCTTTCAAACTTTATTCTATGTTTCACACATCGCTGAATGTATTTTTAATATTATACTTATTTTAAATTTAGACTTTGAAAGGAAATAAGACCAAATTCTGCATCTGAGTACCTCAGAACAATTGATTCAGCATCGGGTGGGAAGGTGGGGGAGACATGCCAAACAATCTGGGGAGGTGATTTTGCTGTAATAGTAAAGATTCTCTTTTTCTTCCCCTTATGGTTTTAAACATCTTATTATTTTGACCCTTTTGAAAAGTTCTATCTAAGTTTCGTTTTCCATATATCCAATGTTAATTTTCTCCCAGTTAGACTGCGTATGTTTTGAAGAAAAAGAGCTGTCAAAAGCTCTTCTGTATGCCTACAGCAATGAGCATTATGATCAGTGTATCATGGGAGCTCAACATACTGAAACTAAGCATCTTTCTACATTGTCTATGCTGTTGATATACAGAAAGAGGAAGAGCCATTCCTTGCTCTCAAAGAGCTTACAGCATATTAGGAGGATCCAAAGTACCTGAAAAGATATGGTCAAAAATATACAACATGAGCCATAGAAAGGTTAAGCTCTAGTGCTTGAAGACCAAGCAGGATAGAAGGCACACTAGTGAAGAAAATCTTCATGAAGCGTTTGATATTGATAAGTCTTGGAAGAGTAGGATTTGGAAAAGGATAAATTAAAAATAGGGAAGGGACTGTGACTCATGCTCATGACTGTAATCCTAATGCTTTGGGAGGCCAAGGCAGGAGGATCACTTGAGACCAGGAGTTTGAGACCAGCCTGGGCAACATAGCAAGACACTGTCTCTATAAAAATAAAACTAAAAAAATGAGCTGGGTGTGTTGGTATGTGCCTGTGGGCCTAGCTACTCAAGGGGCTGAAGTGAGAGGATCACTTGATCCCAAAAGTTTGAGGCTGTAGTGAGCTATGACAGTGTCACCACAATCCAGCCTGGGTGACAGAGGGAGACCTTGTCTCTCAAAAAAAAACAAAAAAACAAAAAAAACACCAGAAAACAACCGGCCGGGCGTGGTGGCTCACGCCTGTAATCCCAGCACTTTGGGAGGCCAAGGCAGGTGGATCACGAGGTCAGGAGATTGAGACCATCCTGGCTAACACAGTGAAACCTCGTCTCTACTAAAATACAAAAAAAATTAGCCGGACACGGTGGCGGGTGCCTGTAGTCCCAGCTACTTGGGAGGCTGAGGCAGGAGAATGGCGTGAACCCGGGAGGCGGAGCTTGCAGTGAGCCGAGATCGCACCACTGCACTCCAGCCTGGGCGACAGAGCAAGACTGTGTCTCAACAAAAACAAAACAAAACCAAACCTCAAACTGCTTTAACAGTAAACAGGATAGAATATACAGTAGAAAAGAAAAGCTTCATTAAAAGTTCGATATTTAATATTTAAGATAAGTCTTGAGTAGGATTAGGAAAGAAAAAATTAAAAGTTGGGATGGAAGAAGAGACTATTTTATATCTCTTCAGGCACCTTCTGCCATCTGAGCACTCCTATGACTGGAATGTGGTAGGAGCCAAGGCTGGAAAGCAGGGAGAGGGCCACATTAGAGAGATTTTGAGGGTCAACGCAAATAACGACTTTCCAGGTCATTATTCTTGAAAATCATGATTGAAGCTGTGGTTTAGTAAAACTATAATGGCAACTGTGGCGAGGATTTGGAGTGGGAAGAGTGGTTAGGGAGCTCTTTTGTTGTAATCAGAACCTAAAGCAGAGAGATGTTTAAGGGAATAGAAAAGAAAAGACAGACGTAAAAGGCTTTTGTAACATGGCTCGTGTTTTTGAAAACACTGGGCTCATATGTCTTCATCCCCAGTCACCCCTAATTGTTCCTCACTGCCCTGCAGCTTTGCATCCATTGAAACTGGAATAATTGTTTGGGGAGGAAGGTGGGTATAGCCTGGATAAAGAAGCCATGGCTGCTGGCTTCCAGGATCAAAATGAGTTTGTTTTATGGTCCAGAGTGAGACAATAATGTGCAAACAAACATTTAAAAAAAAAAAAATTTGCAAAAGCTAAACTTGTTGAGAGACAGAAAGAAGGATATAGCAACACAGGCTCTGCTTTCCTACCAGCCAAGACTGACAGAGCCTAGAATTTACAGTACACCATAGCATTAATGCAGGATATGATGTCAGGACTATTTTCCTAAGAATGGGAAAGAAAAATTCAAGCAGCAGGCAGGAAGTAGAGAGATTCAGAGGGACCAGTCTCCTCTTTTCCCTTCCAGAAGCCCAAGTATCCAGGGAAAAGGGAAGGGGCAGGCAGGAGAAACCCAGAGGCCCTGTCTGCTGGAAAGATGTTGAATTTTGGACTGGGCAGTACCTGCCTCTGGCCAGAAAGAACCGCTGGATCGCAGTGAGTAGAGCAGAACAGGCTATGATGGTTGGTCTGCTCCCTGCAGACGGGGGACGTGAAAGCGACGGTGAATTCGCTTGTAAACAACAAAATTCTTTTGTTCCATGGAAGTCACTGATAAAAAATTTCACCTTGGCTATACTCTGAAGAGGTGAAGTGTTCAGGTCTGCTGCCTTGAAGTCATGAGATTCTGTCAATTTTCTTGCACCAGAGAAGCTGAGACCCAGAGAACTTCAGTGATTTGCCAAGGTTACTTAGTTGGTAAGTGGTGATGTTGGAAACAGGACTTGGAGATGCCATTGAATTGTACATTTTGATAGTATTTTCTAAATAAGGGAACTTAAATAAGTGATCCACTCAAAGCTATGGCTCCAGCTAAGGCTGAGCTGGGTGTTCTGCCTCCTGGCCCGCAGTTTCTTTACCAGTCTAGAATATGTCTCATGGGAATGACAATATTAATGTCCATCCCATTTGACTTACACTGACTTTTCAAATTATGTGGAGCTATGAGTGAAAATTCTGGCAGACTGATTATGTTACATTCTTCTAGGAAGCTTGTGCTTTTGGGGTTTCAATGTTTCCAACTCTAAAATAAAGATGATGGATATCTGCCTCCCTTGGTGGAATGTCATGAGGATTTAGAAAATAGTTTTGTCTCTGAAGAGTTTCAAGCTCACTGGAATTGGTCTAAGGTTTTAATTTTTTAAAAAATCATCATGATGTTTTCATGTAATAGGAAATGGAAGCTTTACGAAGGAACCCCTGGTTCAGATTCTTAGGCGTTCATACTTGAAGTTCCAGGCTTGAAGATCAGCTGATACTGGTTGCCTGATGTCAGTTTCTCTGGGGAGTGGCCTGTAGGTTCAAGACAGTGGGGCTAGAGGCAGTAACTCCACAAACTCCAGCCTCAGCCACTTGAACAACTGGGACTACAGCTGTGAGCCACTGTGCCCGGTGAACAATTTACTTTTTTCTGCTGTGCTATTGGTTTTATATGTGTTTTTAGAAGCAAGAGGTTAGCAACTGAATTCTAATAAAGTTTACATGTCATGATTATAATGTAAAAATGTTGAGACTAAGTCATAAATGCAAAATCTGTTACTCATCTATGTTAATGAAGGAGTTATACATATTATAAAATTATATATACACTTACATATATACACCTACACACTCATGGATATTGAGTGGATTCAACCAACCATGGATTGAATTTTTTTTTTTTTTTTTTTTTCCAAGGTCTCACCCTTCCGCCCCGTGGAGTGCAGTGGCATGATCTTGGCTCACTGCAACCTCCACCTCCTGAGTTCATGCAATTCTCATGCCTCAAACCCCGAGTAGCTGTGATTACAGGCATGCACCACTATGCCTGGCTAATTATTTTGTATTTTTAGTAGAGACAGAGTTTCACCATGTTGCCCAGGCTGGACTCCAACTCCTGAGCTCGGGCAAGAGCTCACCTCGGCCTCCCAAAGAGCTAGGATTACCAGCATGAACCTCTGCGTCGGGCTGAGAATATTTTTAAAAATAAAATAAGAGAAATAATTTTAAAAATTATACCAATAACAAACAGTACAATAGCTGTTTACATAGCATCACATTGTGTTAGGTTATTATAAATCATGTAGAGATGATTTAATGTATACAGGAGGATGTGCTTAGGTTATACGCAAGTACTGCACCATTTTACATAAGGGACTTGTGCATACATGGATTTTAGTATCCATGGAGGAGTCCTGGAACCTGTCCCACATGGATACCAAGTGACAACTCGTGTGTGTGTGTGTGTGTGTGTGTGTATTTGGAGTTTTAATGAATAGACACATTTTCCCTTTTTTTCATTCACTATTTTGATATTGATACATATTTAATAAATATTATTGATATTTATTAGTAATGGGGAAGGAATTGCAGTAATGATCAGTGATATTAAAAGCCCAAACCTTAAAGTCAAGTGAAACAGGAGACAAGACCTTCTTCTTGATTTAGCTCCTACGTGTTTGCCACCAGCCTTGGGTAGGATTCCAGGAGCCAGGAGGAAGAGCTGATGCCCAGTAGTGGTCAAGGCCCACAGGTCTGGTCAGTTGCACAAATGCCCTGGTCTTCTCCCTGATACACACCCTTCCAGGTACTGCTCACTCACTGTCACTCTTCTGCTATGCAGTTAAACTTCTGAAGAAAAATCTGCATATTCACTGTCTCCATTTCCTTCCCACTGTGTCTTTAATTCACTTTTCTTTGGCACTCAACAACTCACCAACAAAGCTTTTAAGTTACCATAGACCCCCATGTTGCTCAACTCACTGGGCTTTATTACATTTCTCAGCTTACTTGATTTCTCAGCAGCGTCTGACGTTGCTGAATCCTTCTTTTTAAAGGTATATTCAAAATTTGAGACCTCAAAATTTTGCGAATGACAGTCCCATCTACTCGTCATTTGGTTTAAGAAATAAAATCTTAATAACATTAACAACCGTTCCCCATAGAGCTTCTGGAGGCTGTGTGCCCTTCCCCAGTCACATCCCACTTCTTCCACCCAAGAGATAACTGTCGTCCTAGCCTTGGTGTTCAGAGGTATCTAGGGACTCAGTATCTTTATCTTCTACATCTGAGTTCTGTCAGTTCCCTCCAGCCAAAGACCATTAGGCACACTCTGTAGCTGGACATGCTGGGTTTATTACTTGTTGCTGCAGAGGAGAATGCATGCCATGGGAAGTCGTGAGGTACCCTAGTAAGAGGGTATTAAGAGAGAACCTATCATATAGATTTGGGTCTCGGTTGGATGATTTAGGGGTGGGTCTAAGGAAGAAGATATTTGCTCTAGATCGAATCTGCTCAAAAAGAGTAACTTTCAGATTAGGTATCTCAGTAAATCTTACTATAGGGGTCTAGAATGAGAATAAAGTTGTAATCAGTAAAGAGTCAGTCACTTTGGCCAAGAGGAGGGGGTGTTTGGTATTTTGTGGGTAAATGTTGACTTTGTTTTTGTCTGTGTTTAGACTAAATTACGGAGTGGCCTTATTTTGTCTCTCTTTATCTCTCTGTGTGAGACTGGTTTTCTTTGAGACGGTTTATGTCTAATAGCAGAATAACATGACCTTGTTGTGACTGTCAGGCATGCTTCTGAATATCAGGGGCTGCTTGGTTTTTTTTTTTTTCTTTTTCTTCTCAGTCCTGAACAACTTGGGAAATGGTATTTGGGCAGATGGAAACACAAATATTGGCTAATTTGGAGAACGTGACTTGGGTACATGGCAAAAATGGGCTTCAGAATTAGCCAGACTACCTCATTCAGTTCTGGATAGCCTTGGAAATGCCTAGGTCAAACCCACTCAGGCAGAGCCTCGGGCCCCAAGTTCATAAGATTGTGGGTCCTCTCCAGAAGTTCCTTCTCCAGCTGCTTTGCATGCTCATTTCTGCTTCCTGGACGTTTGATGTTGGAGTTCCTATAGACTCAGTGCTACCTTTTCTTCCCACTCGATGTTGTCCCTGAGGTTATATCCTTCAGTCTCATGGTTTGATTCCTATCAGTAGGCCAATGGCCCTGAATGTACGTCTCTGGCCTGCAGCTCTCCTTTTCTCTGAATTGTTGAGTCACCATCTCAGCCTGGATGCTTCAGAGGCACTCTGTCTTAACTTGTCCAAGGCCACACTCATAAACCCTAAATTTGGTATTTTGGTTTTGTACAGCCTGACCCTACTGCTCCAGCTCAGCACCCCACACTCCAGCTACCCTGACCTTCCTACATGGTTCTCATGCACAATGTCACTTCCAAGCCTATGCCACTCAGTTACTTCTACCAGAAAGTCTCCTTTATCCTTTATTTTTTTGAGATGGAGTCTCACTTTGTTGCCCGGGCTGGAGTGCAGTGGCACGATCTCAGGTCACTGCAACCTCTGCCTCGCAGGTTCAAGTGATTTTCCTGCCTCAGCCTCCCAGGTAGCTGGGACTACAGGCACCCACCACTGTGCCCAGCTAATTTTCTGTTTTAGTGGGGCGGGGGGGGCGGTTTCACCATGTTGGCCAGGCTGGTCTTGAACTCCTGGGCCCAAGTGATCCACCCTCCTCAACCTCTCAAAGTGCTGAGATTACAGGTGTGAGCCACTGTCCCTGGCCCTCTTTCATCCTCTCTTCCTGGCTAACTTCCTCCTCCAAGACCTAGCTGAGGTGTCATCTCCTGCAGAAAGCTATTTCTGAACATGCTTATGTTGAATGTTCCTCATCTATGCCCCCTTTGTCCCTTTTGTTCCTCTGTCCTAGCGGTTAGTTTATTGATCGATTTATCCTTTCATGGATCTGTTTCCTCCACTATACTTCAAATTCCTTAAGGTCAAGAACTCTGTCTTATTTATCTTAATATCATGAGCTTTACCTGTCTTTAGCTACATAGATATATAGGTATAGATAGATATAGATAGGTGGGTAGATATATTGAGAGTCATACAGATATAGATATGTAAAATCTTGAATGAGGCTTGGCATTTAACATAGGTACTGAGTAAATGTTTGTTAAACTGGTGGTTGTCTAAAGATTTTGTTAGCATTTTTTCTACTCCTGGAATGGCCAGAGCTTTGATAATTTTAGTTGCAAAAGAGTGAGCCAAGTACTTTTTCTGTTGTATTTTGCCATACTCATGAGCTATCTTTTAGAAAAGTAGTAGTTAGTTTGAAGTTTGGTAAAGGATGGAGCTTTTTTCTGTTAAATTACGTGATGTTTTAGAAATGGTTTATTTTGTTTCTGATTGCCATTGGATTGTGGCTCCTTCGAGTGATATCTTTATCAGTCAAATAAGCATTTCTCTTTTATCTACAATTTATATATATATATAAATATATATATTTTTAAACGGAGTCTTGCTCTGTCACCAAGGTGGAGTGCAGTGGCACAATCTTGGCTCATTGCAACCTCCGCCTCCCAGGTTCAAGTGATTATTCTGCCTCAGTCTCCCAAGTAGCTGGGACTACAGGCATGTGCTACCACGCCCAGCTAATTTTGCATTTTTTGTAGAGATGAGGTTTTACCATGTTGGCCAGGAAGGTCTCCATCTCTTCACCTTGTGATCTGCCTGCCACAGCCTCCCAAAGTGCTGGGATTATAGGTGTGAGCTACTGTGCCTGGCCTTTATCTATAAATCTTAAAAGTTAAGGGCCCTTGAGTAATGGCTGTTCTGCCCCTCTAGTTAAGGAAATGCAAGCCCCTGACTGGAAACCAGGGCTCCTGCCTCCCAAACCCATGTTCCTTTCCCAAGACCCAGTTGGATTTCATGAGAGAGGTGGGTTTGAACAAAGCATAGCGGGAGGGTAGGGTATGACAGCACTGGGCCTTGTGAAGCTGAGGAGCCTTTTGCTTTTTTAACTTTTTACTTGGAAATAATTACGGATTTACAGGAAGTTGTAAAGGTCCTCACCTAGTTTCCCCATTCTTGCACATATGATAACATGGAATGGTAAATGCACGCTAGACCTAGTTTCTGGTTTGGATATCGCACCAGAATTATAGAGGACGGAGCAGTGGAGCAGCATTAACCGACCCTGGTAGTAATCACTCAGGGAGCAGCAAGATAGAGCCACGCCTGGCCTCACGTAGCTGGCACTGCCAAGGTGCTGGTTCTAGGGCCTCAGTTCAGAGGTTGTGCCCCTGTGGATTAGGGCATTCATGTAACTCAGCTGTACTCTAAGGACAGGCTGTTTCCTCTCTGTTCTCACTTGGCAACTTTTCTCTAGGTCATTTATTCCAGCTTTGTGCACAAGGTTTACAGTGGGCTCTCCTGTTTTTTTTTTTTTTTTTTTTTTTTTGAGACAAGTCTCCCTCTGTCACCCAGGGTGGCGTTCAGTGGCACGATCTCAGCTCACTGCAGCCTCTGCCTGCTGGATTCAAGTGATTCTCCTACCTCAGCCTCCTGAGTAGCAGGGACTATAGGCATGTGCCACAAGGCCCAGCTAATTAATTTTTTTGTTTTTTGTGTTTTGGTTTTTTTTTTTTCAGTAGAGGCAGAGCTTCACCGTGTTGGCCAGGTTGATCTGGAACTCCTGACCTCAGATGCTCTGCCAACCTCGGCCTCCCAAAGTACTGAGATTACAGGCATGGGCCACCATGCCCGGTCATTCTGCAGGTTCTCAGCGCCAGGAGAAACAAAGACAAAAGCAGTAATGATGCCACCCACAATGCATGTTTTAGTTTGAACTCTGCAAGCCATTTTTGCATTTGTTTAAAGAAAATTGACATTAGTTTTTCATCAGTTTTGCAACAGGGATTGCCATGGAAGGAGAGCCAGGCCTGGCAGATACATTGGACAAAGAACACAAAGTTTCCATACTGAAGGGGCATGCTTGCTTTTCTGAATTGCTGGAAATAAAGATGTAACAAAGTAGTAAATCATATGCAATGCTGTGGTCAGTGTGTGCTAAGCACTATTTCTCAATTTCTTTGGCTGGTGCTCAGAGATTCTGTTCTGGTTTACAAGGGTCTGTGGTGGGGATGGTCTCTCTGTCTCTCTGTCTCTCTGTCTCTCTCTCTGTCACTCTCTCTGTTTCTTTCTCTTTCTCTCTCTGTCTCTCTGTCTCTCTGTTTCTCTCTCTGTCTCTCTCTCTCTCTCTCTTTCTGTCTCTCGTTTTGTTATGTTCTTGCTTATGTCTGTTCTATCATTGAGCCAGGAAGCTGGAAATAAACCTCTGGGGGGCTTTGGCCATCAGCGGTCCCAGCCCTCTGTAGCTAAGGGCTTACAAATCTTACCACATTATAGGCTTTTAATAGGCATAAGCAATGTTCATTAAAAGTTGAAGCCTCCTTAGAATCACCATTCCACAGGATAATTGCATTTATATCAGTCTTGAGACTCATTAGCTTAGTGTCAAGAAAAAACAAATCCTAACTCTTCCTTCAATATGGAAGGAGCTAATATTAAAAACATAAGGACTATGACAAGGCTCATTGTATTTTCACCTTGCCCTGGGACATATGTAAAGGGTTTGAAAGCTAAAAGAAACAGAATAGAAAAACAAAATCTACAAAAAAATTAGGCATGGTTGATTAAATGGTGAGTTTTGAGTTCTCTATTTTTTTCTTTTTTTTATTAAAATAGCATGCATCCTTAATAGCAGAATTGGAGTGGGAATGGTGGGAATGGAAAATCTTAATTAGATCTGCTGCAGTGTTTTTTGAGAGAGACAGGATCTCACTCTGTTGCCCAGGCTGGAGTGAGATGGCATGATCATCACTGTAGCATTGAACTCCTGGGCTCAAACAATCCTCCTGCCTCATCCTTCCAAGGAGCTAGGACTACAGGAATGCACCGCTATACCCAGCTAAGTTTTATGTTTTTGAGATGGGGTCTTGCTGTGTTTCCCAGGCTTGTCTCAAACTCCTGGCCTCAAGTGATCCTCCCACCTCAACTTCTGAGACCCTGGGATTACAGGTGTGAGCTACTGTGCCTGGCCCTGCTGCCTATTTATATCCATGATGATTTAGGTATTCTCCCAAGTGTTTCCATCTCTACCTAACAAATAATACTCAACTTGAAAGGCCCTGCAGAAGCTTCTGTGATTCCTCCAACCAGATGATCTTTCTCTCCTCTGAACTACGGCACTGTTTTGTTTATATCATGAGTGATTGATCACATTTCCTTGACATAAACATTGTTTTTACAACTGTCCTTGCCACTTACCATTACCCTGGTGAGGACAGGAATCTCAGTTGACCCTTTTCTTTGTCTCCTGTGATAGTTACTTCCATGCAGTAAGCATTTAATAGATATTTGATGATTACGTGAATACAGTTCACATTATTTGTAACGTTATTTACTGAATTCCAGAAAAGTTGTTTTCTGTTTTAATCGTACAATGTAGTAGCCTGGACACGAATAGTACAATGTACTCTGGGCATGGTAGCTCCTGCCTGTATTCTCACCACTTTGGGAGGCCGAGGTGGCCAGATTGCTGGAGCCCAGGACTCCAAGACCAACGTGGGCAACATTGCAAGACTCTATCTATACAAAAAATTTAAGAAAGAAAAATAGCTGGGCATCGTAGCATGCATCTGTAGTCCCTGCTCCTCCAGAGGCTGTGGTGGGAGGATGGCTTGAGCCCTGGGATTCAAGACTGCAGTGAGCCATGATCGCCCCCTTGCATTCCAGCCTCGGTGACAGAGCGAGACCCTGTCTCCAAATAAGTAAGTAAAAATAGCACTATGTAATCATGCTGTTGAGGAGCATGTCACATGCCAGCTTTCCTGTAGAGTGGGGAGGGTGTGGCATGAGGAGGTGGTGCCCCTGCCCATCTTTCACAGGTGCTTGCTTCCATGTAGGTCACTGTTACATGAGATGGAACTGTGATGGTCTTGTTCCTCGGAGATTTTTGCAATGCAGTGGTAGTAATTTCTACAATTGTTGCAGCTTCACATGAGTGTAATCAAAAGGATCATATTCCAATTTACCTTTCACGTGGAGGCATTTTATGCCTCTCCTAGGCAGCCTTGAACTGAGCCTTGTTCTATGTCAGGATAGTAGCGTGCAGTCTGAAGAGGGGATCAGGAAACTCCGCTCAACGGAGACATCTTGCAGCCTTATTTTGGGAAGAATCTTTTATTGTTTAATTTTTTTTTTTTTTTGAGCCTTGGGAATATGTCTAGTACCAGCAGCTGAAATTAGAACACTAGTGTATTGAATCATATTTTGAGCTACTGGAAAATTGCAATTTAAAAATAACTTAGGAAGTTTGGCGATTTCTCCCAAATGTGCTTGCTGCCCTTTGAAGAGTGACTTTGCAGGTCAGGACTTCACCAGGTTGTACCCAGAGTCCTTTGGTAAGTTCCCTGGTGCAGAAAAATGTTTGCACCCCCATGTCTACAATTATGGAATGTGTTGTCCCCAGACCTAATGTCCTCCTCCACTGTGCCAGGACACTGGGCTGAGCGTTTTATGTACATTGCCTTTTAAAATCTCCCAGCATCCCTAATGGAATCTGCCACACTTTGTTTAAATGGAATTTTAGAGTTTTTCAAATTTACCAGTTTTCTTTTCTTAAAATAAATGGATCTGGAGAGGTAAGAACGTGAGTTTATTTTGATTTAATATTTGGAAAGTGCAAATTTAGAGGTAAGAAATGAGGAGTCTTGAGTTCTGAGTTCTAGTTCTTACTGTGCTTTCTACCGGCTCTGTACTTGTATATGAACACCAGCTATTTATTTCTTGATGGTTACTTTTCTCATCAGTAAAGTGATGTCAATGCCACGTTTCTCTTGCTGTTATGGTTTTGACCTTAGTTTAGCTCACTTTGATTTCATATTAACTCTGTTATAGGCACTATGCTGAGTACATCATGAGGACTCTATAAGACGAGCCTGTCTGTGCTCCTCATGTCTGGGAGACAAAGGCTTTAAGAAACCAGACAACTGCAGGGCTCAAATGATCTCAAACTCAGAGCCTGTGCTGTCAACCACTGCATTGACTGCCAGGAGAAAGGGAAATACAAGATGTGAAAGCACCTTACAGAGTCAGAACAAATGGACATGTAAAGTCTTACCACATGTGAAGTCTTACCACATACTCAGGGATTGGTAGAGCAGGTGCTTGCCTATGCAGTAATTTGGAGAATGCAAGGAGAGCTCTGTTTCCAAAGTCCCCCCCTCTTCTCTTCCATTCCTGCAGGCAGAGCAAAGTTTGCAAGTCTATGAAACCAAATTTGTCTTTCTCCTAGATCTTCTTTTGTGTGTGTTGTTTTTCAGTGGCAGCTCCATCTTCTGAAACACACACGTTAAGCCCTGGCATTCTTCTTCTTCTTTGTTTTTTTTTTTTTGGAGACGGAGTCTCGTGGTATAATCTCGGTTCACTGCACCTTCTGCCTCCCAGGTACAAGCAATTCTCCTGCCTCAGTCTCCCGAGTACTGGGATACAATTGTCCACCACCACACCTGGCTAATTTTTGTGTTTTTGGTAGAGATGGGGTTCTACCATGTTGGCCAGGCTGGTCTTAAATTCCTGACCTCAATTGATGTACCCACTTCAGCCTCCCAAAGTGCTAGGATTACAGGCGCAAGCCACTGTGCCAGCCCCCTGGCCCCTATTCTTGATGGATAGCTTTTATTTTTTTCCTCCTCATGTGATTGGTGTACTTCTTCTATCTTTAGTGCTGTGACCTGGGTTCAAGGCTTCCCTGGCCTTTATTTAGAACACTGTAATAGCCTCATATCTGGTGTGCCCAGTGCCAGTCTTTCCTCTCCAGTTCATCTCAACACTGCTTATTTGCTAAAATTCAATTCTGATGGTGTGAGTCTGCTGTTTAAAATTTTAGACAGCTAGCTAACCGTTACCTATAGGATGAAATTTCATCCTATCAGTTGAAATTTTCTGCCTTGAAGTGAGGGCCCTTTGCTATGATGTCTTCCCCCACACCTCCCTTGTGGCCCTTACACTCCAGGACGGTGTGTTGAATGGACATTCTGCGTTTCCAGATTAACCTCCTCTCAGTGCTTTCCCTCATGGTGAACACACATCTGCTAAAGCACCTCTGCAGGTTATAGAGAAGCCATGTGGCGTAGTGCTTAAGGGCACAGACAGCACTGGACTAAAGACCCAGATTTGCTGTGGCGTTTGAACAGGTTAATAACCTCTGTCTCAATGTCCTTGTCTGCAAAATGGTTATAATAATAACAGAACCTACCTCATAGGAAGTATCAGAAAGTTAAAAGGAAGATGCAGATAGAGTGGGGCTATAATTATGAGAGGAAAGTCTAGTGAAAGAGAATGGAATGTTTTAAGAGTGATGCAGAAAGAACATATTAGTGGAATGTTCAACAGTGTTAAACTGTAAAACTTGGATTAAATAACTGTCCTGTGGCATCTGTCTGTGCATAGAAACAGGACAATTTCTACTGCACGTACATTTCTTTACAGGCATGAAATCTTGAAATGTTCTTTAGCTGATACTATAATAATCAGTTATCCCCCCCACCCCCCGCCCAGTAGCTACTGCTGACTACAAGATAGGATTGGCAGCAGGTGCCAGGAGTGAGGGACTCCAGGAGAGGGACTCATAGGCCTGGCGAGGCTGGAGCTAGCGCCTAAAAAATATTGTATGCAATATTATCTGTAAGTCTTACTTTTACCAAAAATAATAATGCATCTTACATTTATGTATTATTGGGCTTCCTCTTGTTATTTTTCCCTACATTTTTTATTCCATTTTTATATTCAGATAAATGGCCCAAAGAGAGAAGCCGTGGTTGATGTAGCTTCATGGAGTTTCTAAAATAATTCTGCACAATACGTGCATTCTGTAGTCCTGTTCTATAATAACAACTTTCTAAAAAAAAGCCCCTCATTTGTGTGCTTATATCTTTTTGTGGGTGGGGAAGGAAGAGGAGAGCCAAGAGGAGTTAGGCTGTTTATTTTGTCTTAACTAAAAGTAACAGTTTCATTCTTAACCCGTCTCACCTTGAACATGCCAATAGAACACATCCATGTACTCACCAGAGCGGGTGCCCGCATCACCAGAGTTGGTGCCAGCACCTTTCAGTGTAGGATGTTTCCACTGTGCTGGGGGTGGGGAAGGGGAGGTCACTGCACAGACTCCCTTCTTCCATGATGCCTGGGGCAGACCAGGCTTCTCCATCATGCTGACTGATGCCAAGGATTGGGGGCGGAGAGGCCAGAATGGCACCCCTGGGAGAAGGGAGCGTATAGTAGCCATTAGGTGACCGCAGGTGCCCAAGAAGACAAGATTTAATTACTAGATTGTCACTCTTGGCACCAAAGCAGAGTGTCTCACCCAGGGGAGCCTGAGATGCAGAGAAGGGAGAGTGTCACACGCATCCTCCAACTCTTACCTCCAACTCTCACCAGTGATTCTCTTTGGAGGCGATGTTTTGTCTTCTTTCCAGGGTTCCTTGCTGCATGTTTTCTCAACTTGCCTGCTCTTTCTCTTTGCCCTGCTGTGGGCATCGCCTTCCCCTGTGCTGGTGTTGTTGAATTCTGTATGTATTGAGAAGTTCTGTCTACTTTGCGCAATGTAAGACCGATTGAAGCAGATCATTTTGGTGGTGCTTCAGGATATGGGGGTCTACTAGCTGTGTGGACAAGTCACCCAGTCTTGCTGAATCCCAGTTTCCTAGTCTTGGAGAATGGGGATCAACAACTCGCCATTAAAGTTATTATGAGGTTTAAGTGAGACAACAGGTGATGGAGAAGGTCCAAGGATTCTCCAGCAGTACTTCATAGATCCCCACCCCCAGGGCTGCCCGAGAGGACTGGGTCACTACCTTGAACTCAGAGTGAACACTTTTACCTGTATCTTCCAATGAATTGGGCTTTTCAGAATGTTTTGTTCTTGGATAGCTCTGTCTAAAGAATGTTTTAAAACCAACACCTCATCCCTGGTCAAGGCATTGGGTAAACATTGTTTCTCATCCTCAGTTCCCCTCTTCTATCTGCTCATGATGTACAAGGATCATTTCATCAGGAAGGAGAGAACTTCATTTTTCTTCTTTCTGTGCTACTTTTCCCTGTAAATAAATAAAATTGAGCCTGTTTCGCTAATGGAGCCACCTTAGCCTTCCCAGCACAGAGTGTGGTGATTCACACCTCTGACCCCGCCTTGTGGCTGATGTCTACACTCAGCACCTCTGTCTGCAATCTGCTCAAGGCCTGTGCTGATGGCTTAGCTCTAAGTGAAGCAGCTACATTGTCTGGGGTATATACCCTGGGGTTCCTCGTGGCGTGTCAGGAAAACGGAGGACATGGACACACATGAGGAGTTTAGGAGCAGAGGTTTAATAGGCAGAAGGGAAGAGAAAGAGAAACAGCTCTCTGTACAGAGAAAGGGGTCTCAGAGCAGAAAAAGGACTGACGGACAGAGAATGCGTAGGATTTTATAGTCTGGTTTGAGGAGGTGGTCTCTGATTTACATAGGGCTCACAGATTGGTTTGATCAGGTATGACGTTTACGTAGTGTGTGGGGAAGGTTGGTGGCCCCACCCTAATCTTATTATGCAAATAGACTTTCCAGTTGATTGGTGCCATTTTGTCTGCTCCTTACAGTACAGGTTGCTGACAAAGAGAAGGGAAGATAGAGCTGCCATCTTGAACGTGTCTAGTCCTTAGTTCCTGCTGTTAATCATCCATGCAAACTCCCAGCTTGCTTATGTATATCTGGAGCTCAACTTTACAGGCTGCTCTTCGTTAGAAAATGATTTGGGACTGCTTTTCATTTAAAAGAAAGCCTTACTGAGGACTCCCATACCCTTACTATCTGCCAACGTGATTTCTTCTTAACTTCTATATCAGAAAGTACTTGGCTGGGGAGCGTTGCTCATTTTAAAATTAGTCCCGTCTTTGTTAATTCACAGCATGCATTTCTCTGAAAGCTGTGTGATGTGACCTCAGAACCTGATCTCCCCAGGTGCTTACTTCCCTGAGTGTTGGAGTCTCCCCCAGTGCCAGGGCTGGTTTCTGCCTGCACAGGAGGATGTCTGTTTGATACACGGCCATTACGTGGGCATCTACTTTTGCAGTGCTCTAGAGGAAAGAAGAGAGAACTCAGTGTGATATCCTTTCGCTGTGTCTCCACTCAAATCTCATCTTGAATTGTAGCTCCCATAATTCCCATGTGTTGTGGGAGGGACCTGGTGGGA
Organism: Rhinopithecus bieti; assembly: GCF_001698545.2. Taxonomy (NCBI): domain Eukaryota; kingdom Metazoa; phylum Chordata; class Mammalia; order Primates; family Cercopithecidae; genus Rhinopithecus; species Rhinopithecus bieti. The sequence continues at coordinate 4,218,082 of NW_016804209.1, read as the reverse complement.
GATAACTGAATCATGGGGGAGGTTTCCCCCATACTGTTCTCATGGTAGTGAATAAGTCTCAGGAGAGCTGATGGTTTTATCGGGGAAACCCCTTTCACTTGGCTCTCATTCTCTCCTGTCTGCTGCCTTGTAAGATGAGCTGTTCACCTTCAGCCATGATTGTGAGGCCTCCCCAGCCACGTGGAACTGTGAGTCCATTAAACCTCTTTTTCTTTATAAATTACCCAGTCTCAGACATGTCTTTATTAGCAGCATGAAAACAGTGTTTGGCAGGAGAGGCTTTCATAGTGATGCCAGCCATCAGTTTAAACCACCTAGAGATGTTCTCTTTTTCTTCTTCTTCTTCCTTTTTTTTTTTTTTTTTTGAGATAGAGTTTCACTCTTGTTGACCAGGCTGGAGTGCAGTGATACGATCTCGGCTCACTGCAACCTCTGCCTCCCGGATTCAGGCGATTCTCCTGCTGCAGCCTTCAGAGTAGCTGGGGTTACAGGCCTGTGCCACCACACCCAGCTAATTTTGTTTTTTTAGTAGAGACAGTTTTTCTCTGTGTTGATTAGGCTGCTGATCTTCGACTCCCAACCTCAGGTAATCTTCCCACCTCGGCCTCCCAAAGTACTGGGATTACAGGTGTGAGTCACCATGACTGGCCCTCTTTCAAAGAACATTTCTTAGTTGCTTAAAAATTCTACTTGCCATGATGCTTTTTAGTTGAGATACTTCAAATTTGATATGTAAGTTTAAACTCCTGGCATCTTATACCCATATACCAGGTTAGAGGCATCTCAACTAAAAAGCAGTCACCCCTCCAGGTGGGCAGTGGATCACGGCCAGAACAGGGAATGGAGAACAGGAAATAACATGGCCTGAACAGGGAATGGAGAACAGGAAATAACTGTGCTTGTAGATTCCAGCTAGAAATGGAAACTCCAGGAGTGAAGGCAGCTCCTGGGCTGCTGGGACTGCCGGGGTCACTGTGTTCACTTTGATCCCCAGAAAGCAGCCACTTCCAGCATCTCACCCCTCCTGGGGGCTCCCATCATGGAAGCCCAAGGGCCAGGCCCAAGGAGTAATGGGTGACATTCCTCCAGCCTGCCCAGAGCCTGGTCTGTGGAGGCCACATGGCTGGAGGGTCTGGTGGAGTTGCTTAGAAACACCTGAATGTTGCAAAGATATTCTGCCTGGCCCCGGTTGCAGGGACAGAGCAAGGCTCACACTGGGCATGCTGGGATGGGGATTATTTGTTAGGATCGTGTGAGTTTGCCTAGCTGTTAAGAGATGTGTAAACACAAATGACAGCTACATGGGGGTACAAAACATTGTAACTAGAGAAGCAGTGATTCATGCCATGTTTGAGGGGCCAGGCAAGTTCATAATAATATTTGAGTTCAGAAACAAGAAAAATTGGACATGTTGGGTGTAGAATGAGGAGCAGTTCTCAGCAAGCAGTTCAGGATTATGAAGGGGGTTGAACAATATGGTCTAGTGGGTAAGAATCAGATGGAGCTGGGTTTGAAGCTGGGCTCTGCTACTTGCCCGCTGAGCATCTGGGGCAAGTTACTTCATTGCTTGAAGCCTCAGTTTCTGTTTCTTTAATGGGGATAATAAGATGTAGCTCATAGGATTGTTGTGAGGATTAAATGAGATATTTGTAAAGTACTTAGTATGATGTCTGGCCCCAAAGTAAATGCTTGTTAAGTACTTGTAATTGTGAACAAGGGGAGGATGTTGGAAGGCTGGTTTCATGCAGTTCTCAGTTTGGGGTGAGAACCAGCCCCAAGAGCCCCAAAGGACTCTGGGAGGCAGGTCTCTCTGCAGAGTTTGGCAGCTGACTCAGCCCCGCAGGTGTGCTTGAGACAACTTACAGCTGGAAGGAGGGTCTTTATTCTGCACACCTGACTTGAGTAGCATCTTCTTATGCCAGTGTCCTGCCCTCATTGCATCCTCTGGGGTCCATGACCACCACCCATGCCAACTACCTGCCTTAGATCTTCCTGAAACAAGGGTGGTGGTTGCAAGGAATGAGACTAGAAGGTCTGGCGTAGACAGGAAGCCCCTCTCAATCAAGCCACCTTTGTAAAGGTTTGCCAGCAAATTAAAAATCAAAATAAAACAAAAGAGGACTTGGGTCTCTTTCTTGGCCTTTTGGTGCTTGTGGTTGTGATCAGTGTGCTTTCATTTTCTGACTAGCAGGTGCCAGTTTCTTTTTGCCACATTTCCCTTTTTCTGTTTCAAAGCAGGGAAATTGAATCAGAATTCTTTTAAAAGACCAACGAGGAGCTGAGGCGGTGGAGGGTCCCTCCCAACTAGGGAATTCCTGGCTGCGAAGTCATCTACCAGCCCGTTCTCCTGGGCTGGGTCAGTGCTGGTCCCTGGAGAACATGCTCTCTGGGCCTGGAGATAAGGGGACCTCACAGGGAAGACTCGAGGAGCATCTTGAAGGCTGAGCCTAAGTCTTTTGGGTGAGGAAGGAAGGGAAGTGGGTTCTGGGTGGAGTCCTGGGCAGTTTGGTCACATGGCCTGACAGCAGGTGCTGGGGACCCTGAGATAGAGACAGTGGGGTCCAGACGCAGGAAAGGCAGTCTGAGGCTGGGTTCCCAAATGAATGGGGGATCAAGGCGTTATCCTGGCACTGGGGCCCTGGAATCAGCCCTGTCCCAAGGACGCTTGTAATGCAGTCAGAAGATCAACTACTGCAAACCTGGAGCTACGTCTCTGTGGGGTCCAGGATGGTCCATCAGGGTGAGAAAATATTATTTAAAAATATTTTGTGCTTTATTATTTTAGATATGTTGTAAATACATAATGTTGTATTATAAAGCTTGTATATAATATTTTATTTTTATTTTCTTTTGGAGAGAGAGTTTTGCTCTGTTGTGCAGGCTGGAGTGCAGTGCAGTGATCTCAGCTCACTGCAAACTCCACCTCCCAGGTTCAAGTGATTTTTCCTTCCTCAGCCTCCCAAGCAGCTGGGACTACAGGCATGAGCCACCACGCCGGGCTAATTCTCTTTTGCAATTTTTTTTTTTTTTTTTTTTTGGTAGAGATGGGGTTTCACCATGTTGGCCAGGCTGATATCAAACTCCTAACCTCAAGGGATCTGCCTGCCTCAGCCTCCCTAAGCACTAGGATTACACGGGAGAGCCACTGTGCCTGGCCTGTATATAATTTTAAAATATATTTATATATGTAGTCTCTGTTCCAAAGTCATTGACTACCTGGAATGTGCTGTTCATGTTTAATTAAAGTTTGGAGACAGCTGATCTTGAGTGTTGAGGAAAGAGTAGGAAAAGCCGTAAAGCTACTAGGGCCACCGAGGCAGCTGCCCGTGCAGATTGCTCTGTGTGTAAAACCCGAGCCAGTGCCTGTGCTAAGTAGCTCAGTGTCAGGACTGGAGGGGTAGGGGAGGAAGGCTTCAGATCCTTTCACAGCCAGCTCCAAGCTCTTGGCATTTAATTGTTGACTCCCCAGTGGGACCCCTGTCCTCTCGCTGGGATTTGGCTCAAGCACCTCTTAGTGCGAACACGGTAATACTGATCTGCTTTAGTTGCTGTCAGGAACATAGCTGAAGATAAAGCACTTGGCCCATATATAGATGCTAATGAAAGTCTAAATGGAAAAAAGAAACCTGCATTCCAGAAAGATCTCTGACACCTGAAAACCCTGCTCTGAAACTTTTGGGTGGATGTGGTTTGGGGAGATGATGAGCCATTCATATTTTCAGGTCATTTTGACTTCTTTAAAAGTATAGTCATGTCATGTGTAACATTTTGTCAATGGACCAAATACGTGTGGGTAGCTCTATAATTATAATACTATATTTTTACTGTACCTTTTCTTTGTCTAGATATGTTTAGATACACAAATACCAGAGTGGTACAGTTGACTGCAGTATTTATTAGAGCCACATGCTGTGCAGGGGTTTGTAGCCTGGGAGCACCAGGCTGTACCATGTGGCCCGGGTATGCGGTAGATCTACCATCTAGGTTTGTGAGAGTACACTCTATGATGTTCACACAACAACAAAATTGCCTGATGATGCATCTCTCAGAACATTTTTCTTTCATTAAGTAATGGCATAACTGTGCCTCAGGCCCTAAACTAATTGTGTACGAGAGATAGATTATTGTGGACTCTAGCAGTTGTAGGTGTTGGTTGTATATACTCATTTTCTTTAAAAGAAGGCAGATGGCAATATATATGTGTATATATATATAGATATAGATATATATATATAGAGAGAGAGAGAGAGAGAGAGAATTCTATGAACAGAATGTACTGGGTGTAGGAGTTCGGAGCTTTAGGGTCTTTCAGTCCTTGTAGTGGTTTTCGTGTGTCTTCTACTATGTTCTACAGTATTTTCCTTTGATGTTAAGACCTTTGCTGTCCTCTTTTGTCCCACATTGTCGCCATCCTCCAATGTCCTGGGTGCCTCCACCCACCTCTAATATTCAGTGTCTAGTGCATAGTCTGGATAGGAGATGATGGAGCCTTGAGTAGGATGGTGGTGGAGGTAGAGATGCGAGAACTGATTTGAGATACTTCTGGAAGAGGAATCATGTTCACGTGGTGATAAGTCAATGGCAGATGATGGAGAAGGAAGGACTGGGGGTGGTTTTCCTGCTTCTGGCTTAAGTAACTTGGTGGGTAGTGCTTCCATTGGCTGTAAAGACAATGACTGGAGGGAAGGCAGACCTGCTGTGCTTCACCACTTCTCAGTTAACTTGGCCCATGTGCTGTAATAGTCAACTACTTCTATGCAACACACCATTGTTGACTCTGGTTTTTGGAAACAGGGTTCCTCTAAAACGTAATTACATTTTAACTTTACAGATTTCCTGAAGTCCCTGACACTTTAAAAAAAAAAAAAAAAAAAACAATTTTTGGATTCATGACCATTGTTCAAGAACAAAATCTTAGAGGGCTTTGGTAGAAAGCATATTGGGCTTCAAGGATGGGTTTGAGTCCCATTTCTATAGCTTGCAGGTTGTGTGGTTTTAGATGAGTCATGTGACTTCTCTAACCCTTATTTTCTCAAACTGAGAAGTGATTACAGTAATGTATTTCTGCTGTCACAAGATTATTGCATCATAGGAGATAAGGCATATTAAAACATTTTATAAAATGAAAAATAGTGTGTGGTAGAGAGATAGCATTTTTATGTAAATCTGAAGTCTGTGGCCCTGTGAATTAGTTATCTATCTGTTGGAATGTAACAAATTATCCCCAAACTTAAAGTAACAAACATTTATTATCTCACAAGGTCTTAGGGTCGGGAGTCCAGAAGGAGCTTAGCTGGATAGTTTTGGTTCAGGGTTGCAATCAAGCTCTCTGGTTGCAGTCATCTTAGGCATTAACTGTGGCTGCAGAACCCGCTTTCAAGCTCTTTCAGGGGGTTGGTGGCAGGCCTGCCTCTGTTCCTTGCTAGGCATTGGTTAGCTGGAGGCTTTAGTTCCTCATCCATGTGTCCCTCCACAGGGCTGCTCACAACATAGCAGCTTGCTTGGGAGAGAGGGCACCCAAGACAGAAGCTGCAGCCTTTTACAACTTAATCTCACAAACGCCATACCACTTCTTCTGCCATATTTGTTGGTCACTGATATGGTTTGACTCTGTGTCCCCACCCAAATCTCGTTTTGAATTGTAATCCCCAGTGTTGGGGGAGGGACCTGGTGGGAGATGATTGGATCACGGGGGCAGATTTCCCACTTGCTGTTCTCATCACAGTGAGTGAGTTCTCGCAAGATCTGGTTGTTTAAAAGTGTGTAGCACTTCCCCCTTCACTCTGTCTTCTGCTGCCATGTGAAGATACACTTGCTTTCCCTTCCACCATGATTGTAAGTTTCCTGAGGCCTCCCCAGCCATGCCTCCTGCACAGCTATGGAACTGTGAGTCAATTAAACCTCTTTTCTTTATAAATTACCCAGTCTCAGGTAGTTATTTATAGCAGTGTGAGAACAGACTAACACAGTCACTCACATCAAGCTCCCAGTACAGTGTGAGAGTGAACACACAGTGGTATGAATACCAGGAGGCAGAGACCATTGAGGACCATCTTGGAACTTGGCTACCACACCCTGCCTACAGGAATTCAGTTGGTGTAGCGGGAATTCTAAATGAAGCCATATGTTCAAATAAAGTTTACAGTGCTAACTTTATATCCATTTTTTGAGAGCATTTGAAAACTCTGAATAAGAATCCTTTCCACACACATCCAGGATGGTATGTTTATCCGAGAGATATGACTCGAGTTTATATTCTGTTGGTACAGCTAATCCTTTGACTGAAGGTTAGTCTGTGCCCTTGCTGTCAAAGAGCTGATTGTATGTGCCCAAGTGGAATAGACTCACACTGTGGTGTTAGGGCTTTGGTCTACCGCTTCCTGACCCCATAGACACTGCTTGTTTTTTTTCTCCATCAAGCCTTTTGGCTGTGTCTGCACATGGGGTGGAGATGTCTTGCAGAATTTATTGCCACTCCTTGAATAGTTTCCTTTATCACTTACAAGGCCTGTCATTGTAACATGTAGTGCTGCCTGCCCTGGCCTCGCGAGGAAGCCACCATCCTTTCTGCATGCTGCTGACCCTGACAGCATTTCATCAGCAGGGCTTGTCCTTGAGTCTTTCTTGATTTATGAGCTTCTTGTGGACATTACTAGGCATATCTTGGCAGAGTACACAGCTCTCGTGACCAAAATGTTCACTGAAATCTGCAGAGTGAAATGCTTACACCCAAACTAAGAGCACCTTCTGTCCTAGTCATAGAAATCCCGGTATGTACTGGCCACATTTGGGTTAAGTCTTAGGCTGTGAAACAAACCTGGCTGCCTTCGTTTTACCTTCCGAGATGAAATGGTAAACGGTACCTGTAACTACTTGGATATCTTATCTTGACAAATATTGATGGCACATAACGTTTATCTTAAACTTTTGTCATTTTAAAATGTATTATGGTTGTACTTTTCGACTCCTCCCATCTCCCACTCCTCACCCATACATTTGGTCGGTGGGAACATGACATTAACACTTCATACCTATTTTAATGGTATTTGTCCGTTTGGGGCTCAAATTATAGTTATCTGAGAAGACATCAGTTCCTCTACAAGCTAGTAAGTTTGTTGAGGTTAGGATTTGTTCTTGGTTCACCTTTTCATCCCCTGTAACTTTTTATACAGTGTTGAACATACTAGGTGCTTAATGCCTATTTGTTGTATGGATGAATAAAGACAGAATCCTAGATAGAGTGGACTAAGACTGTCATCTATTATTTGGCCATTGCTATGTTATTTGGAGGTTGTTTCTGGGTCTCAGATCGGAGTGAGCCCTAAAAGCATCGCTCTGCCGGAGTGTTTTGCCTTCACAGAAGACCACAAAGAAGCCTTCTCCCGTTGTTTTGTTGCCCAGAGATTGTAAGAATGGTAGGCAAGGCATTGCGCTTGGATATCTCCTTCATTCAAATCAATAAATCCACAGTTTCAGAAATGATGCATCACAGATCCATCACTGGGGGTTTGGCCAGGGATAGGAAAGTATTAGGCAAAACAGTTCGTAAGGATGAACATTTAAAAATGGCAGAGTCAATAAACCTGATGAGCACAAGGATTTTCTACAGTTAAAAATAAATAACCCGGGAATATGCATCTCCCTTCTTCCAACGGTCCTAAAATTTGTTGTTGACAGGGACTCGTTTCTCCCTACTCTCTCCATCCTGCAGCCACCCCCAAGAGATTGAGCTGGTCTAAAAATTTGGGTGCCTTCCTAACTTCTTAAAATAGTAGCTCATTGCTGCTGTGATCACATGAAGCTGTGTTTTCCCTGTCATCTCTAACTTCTAGTAGTGCTTGGTAATTACACGGTGGTTTCCATCTACAAGTCTGTAAACACATAAATGTTAGCTCTTCAATTCTCCCACTGCTGCTAAGAGAAGGAGATTGCACAGAGCTTTTGTTGCTTAGGTATATATTGGTCCAGTTATGTCTTATCAAGGTGGTTTTTCATGAAGGTGGCAGAGGTGGTAAGGTGACATCCATTTTGTTTTTGTTTTTTTTTTTTTGAGACAGAGTCTTGCACTGTTGTCCAGGCTGGAGTGCAGTGGTGCAATCTCAGCTCACTGCAACCTCCGCCTCCCAGGTTGAAGCAATTCTCGTGCCTCAACATCCACGTTAGCTAGGATTACACGCCGTGTGCACCACCATGCCTAATTTTTGTATTTTTAGTAAAGGCGGGGTTTTGCCGTGTTGGCCGGGCTGGTCTTGAACTCCTGAACTCAAGTGATCCACCCATCTTGGCCTCCCAAAGTGTTGGGATTACAGGTGTGAGCCACCGCGCCTGGCCAGCACCCACTTTTAAAAATGATGTTTTGTGCTACCGAAGGAAAAGCCTAAAGTCTTTATAGAAGCAAGAATCTGAAGGATAAAATCCTCTCCTGACTTCAGGAAGCAGATACTCCCAGCCTCTTCAGTATAACCAGTTGTTAAGCTTTTGATTACAGATGAGATTGCTGGAACAATTCAGAAATATTTTGTCTGTTAAAGAATGGAGTTTTGTTTCCGACATGTGTTACCTACTTCTGGCATTTCAAAGGAAAAATTGATCACTGCCTCTTTGGTGACAATTCTTACCGCTTTTTGTTATTTCTATAAAAAATGCCCATTCTTCCTAAAAATCTGCCTTTTCCACTTTTGCTCCTTTTGTCCAAAGAGTGGAATACCAAATAAGTTTGAAATTTATGCTAGTGAATTTCAAAAGCCAAACTAGATCTTGAAGAAAATTATAGAACAGAACAAAAGATACTCTAGTTTTAAATTTTCAAATCACAGATTTAGTTTTGAAATGGCATTCAGTTAACCAACATGATTTTCATCTTTATGCAAATACAACAATTTTATTAGAAAACTCAGAAAACTACATAATTTAAGTTTCTAGAACACAACAAAATGTGTTGACTATTCCAATTTTGTTTTTTGATTTGCTTGTTTTGTCTTTAATGACAACGTATTTAAAGTAGGAGTCTTGAAAGTGGCAGAATAGCATGATAACATGTCTTCACTGGTAATTTAATACTTGGATATAATGAGTTTATCTGAGAGACTTCATTAGAAACAGCAAGGTGCCTGAACACCAAAGCTGAGCTGTTTTCAATCACAGAATTATAGTAATTATACAAATCCCAAGATTTTCATCAGATGGAAAAGGCTTCCAGGGCTAAACATGCACTTTAAACCTAGCACTAATAACTGTGTGTTGTTTTAAATTACAGTAGAGAGGATCCTTGGGCCAAAGGAAATATTAGAATGTTAAGTGTTGAATTTCTCAGAAAAGTTGAGAAATAAACTATTTTGATAGCATAGTGATATCACTACGAGGCACTTCTCCTCAGTAATAGAAGAGGAATTGTTGTGTAGACATAGTGCGTGGCAAGTGAATATTCAGGTAAAGTCAAGGAGGTTGTTAACATTCTGTCTTTGAGAGGAACATTTCTCTCTTTTCTCCCAAGGGTCCTGAATGTGCGAATTGACTGGGCTGGGCTCTTCTTCTCATTGGTAAATGGGCTAGGCTACCAGTAAATGAGATGATTTTGGGCCCAGAATCTGGCTTTCTGAGTTGGGTGAAGACTATATAAAGAATAATTTAATTATGAGGATTACTTAAAATGACAAGTTTTTATAAAATGGCAAAAGCATGATACCCTCAGGGAGCTTGTTTGTGAGTGAAGTGATATAGAAAGATGCAATAGCGAGGGCCTGGGCACAGTGCCTCACACATGTAATCCAGCCACTTTTGGGAGGCCAAGGCGGGTGGATCCGAGGTTAGGAGATTGGGAGACCATCCTGCCAATCATGGGTGAACCCCATCTCCTACTAAAATACAAAAAAACATTAGCCCTGCGGCATCCGCGGTGATGTGTGCCTGTAATCCCCAAGTACTCAGGAGGTCCTCAGGCAGGGGAATTGCTTGACCAGGAGGCAGGAGGCAGGGGTTGCAGTGAGCCAAGATCACGCGACTACATTCCAGCCTGACAAAAGAGCGAGACTCTGTCTCGACAAACAAAAAAAAAAAAGGAGGACATTCTGTAAAAAAAAAAAAAAAAAAAAAAAAAAAAAAAAAAAAAAAAAAAAAAAGAAAGATGCATATAGGAAGGTTTCATTTAAATATCTCCAGACAAGAAGTTCTATTCTGTTTATTTTCCATTAATCATTCTTTTTTTGTTTATCTGGCTAAGATGGGTAGAGGAAGACAAGGAAAAGGGATTAAGGAAGGAGCACATCTGAAAAGGAGTGTGCTGTGGAAATGTCCATGATGAGTGGAGGATGAGGAAGGGTGACCCCAGGGGGAAATGAAGAAGGCAGTCAGACTGGCTTCTCATTTATCGAGATTGAAAGTTGAGGTGCAGAGTGTGTGAAAGGTCCTGGGACCTGTCTGAGTATTTCTTATGAAGAATCAGGACACAGAATTCCTCACAGACACTGGAGCAGAGATATAACTGGGATTTGGGTCCCAACAGGACAGTATTTCTGATTCTGATCTCTCTTCTTCTCCCAACCTCATCTCTTCTATGATAAATTCATCTTCTCTTGTCTGCAAGCAGAATCGAAGAGTTAGCTGGAACCACTGTCTCCTGATCCCTTCTGGATGTGTTACTGTCCACATTTATTATTTGTATATTTGAACCTCTGGATGCTTCCCCAGTTCCTCAGCAGAAAGCTTGGAACCATGTTGATCCCCTTTCAGGCCTGCTCAGAGTGAGTGCACACAGGTGAACGCATGTGGACTCACCTGGCTGCATCCACCCCTGCTGGCAGGCTTAGTTCGTTCTTGCCGCTCTAAAGGAATACCTGAAGCTACGTAACTTACAAAGAAAAGAGGTTTATCTGGCTTGCAGTTCCGCAGGCTGTACAGGAAGCACGGCGCCAGCATCTGCTTCTGACGAGAGCCTCAGGCTGCTTCCACTCATGGTAGAAGGTGACAGGCAGCAGGCATTATATGGTGGGAGCAGGAGGGAGTGGGGATAGAGAGAGACAAAGCGCCAGGCTCTTTTCAACAAGTTCTCATGGGAGCTAAGAGTGCCAACTCACTCCAGCAAGAATGGCACCAAGCCATGCCTGAGGGATCCACCCCCATGATCCAGGCACCTCCCACCAGGCCCCACCTCCCAACACTGGGGGTCACATTTTAGCATAAGACCTGGAGGGGCCAAACAAACACAGCACAGGCTCTGACCAAGTAGTCCCCTGCTGGTAACTCCAATGTCATTAACATTTTTGCTTTTCTCCCTTTAACCATTAGAACGTGTGCCACTAGGCAGAAATTACAAGATACAGAAAAATGGAAGCAGAAAGATGACTCGTAATCTTTCCATCTGGAGAGAATTATTGTTCACATTTTGCCATTTTCCTTTCAATCTTTTTTTCTGTGTCCTTTGTTGCTTATTTGCATTACACTGCAGATGCGCATTTGTGTTCTGATTTATACACATTTAACAATACTTAATCATCTATCATAGGCATTTTCCATAACTCTCACAGGAGATCTGTTGGATATTGATTGCCGTAGGGAGCATGACAGAGTCGTTGTCTTGATTAAGTGTTGCTGTCATTTGTGTTTCTTCCCAGGTCCCCTCTTGCTGTTGGCTGCACATCAGAAAGGCTATGATGGGAATGAAGGTGAAAACTTGGAGATTTCACTTAAGTCATTGCTTCTGCCTGGAAGATTATCCTCTAAAAGTAGAGAAGCTGCTCTGTGTGATGGTTAATTCCAAGAGGCAGAACTCATTCTAGAAGGAAATGGATGCAAGCAGCTCTGGGGACCCCAAAAGCATGCTTCCTGTGGTCTAGCCCAGGGAAGCCCTTCCGTGGGGACCCTGGCTTCCAGGGATGCCACCGGTTCTGGACGCATGGCTGATTCCTGAATGATGATGGTTCGCCGGGGGCTGCTTGCGTGGATTTCCCGGGTGGTGGTTTTGCTGGTGCTCCTCTGCTGTGCCATCTCTGTCCTGTACATGTTGGCCTGCACCCCAAAAGGTGATGACGAGCAGCTGGCACTGCCCAGGGCCAACAGCCCCACGGGGAAGGAGGGGTACCAGGCCGTCCTGCAGGAGTGGGAGGAGCAGCACCGCAACTACGTAAGCAGCCTGAAGCGGCAGATCGCGCAGCTCAAGGAGGAGCTGCAGGAGAGGAGTGAGCAGCTCAGGAACGGGCAGTACCAAGCCAGCGATGCTGCTGGCCTGGGGCTGGACAGGAGCCCCCCAGAGAAAACCCAGGCCGACCTCCTGGCCTTCCTGCACTCGCAGGTGGACAAGGCAGAGGTGCATGCTGGTGTCAAGCTGGCCACGGAGTATGCAGCAGTGCCTTTTGATAGCTTTACTCTACAGAAGGTGTACCAGCTGGAGACTGGCCTTACCCGCCACCCCGAGGAGAAGCCCGTGAGGAAGGACAAGCGGGATGAGTTGGTGGAAGCCATTGAATCAGCCTTGGAGACCCTGAACAATCCTGCAGAGAACAGCCCCAATCACCGTCCTTACACAGCCTCTGATTTCATAGAAGGTTAGCATTTTGTGAACTGGGGGGAAAGGAGAAGAAAAGGAATTGGGGAGTCCTGGCACCCAGGCAGGTTCCAGCTGCAGGAGGCTGGCAGCTGGCTCTGGGATGGCTGGTGGAAAGTTTTATGTGTGTAACACCAAAAGGTACGGCATGGTTTTATATTTTTCAGAAACATCTGTTTCCACTTACTTTCTCATGGAAACCACAGTCATTGAGTGGACAGTTTCATTGTTCCTTGGCAGAAGAAGGTAGAACTTCTTGCTTTCATTTTTAAAATAGATAAACATAAAACTTTGAAACCCACATAAAATATGACGGCATTTTTATTTTAGCCCTTCTCACAGGCACTTCTAGTAACTGGACTTGGTTAGCAAGCCCATGAACAGAATAATAACAAGCACATGTTATTGCACTTACATTGTGCCAGCCACACTTACTCTTTTCCCTTGTAAAGACCCCATTAGGGAATGAGGAAATGGAGGTGTAGTTTAATTAATTAAATACCTAAAGTTGCTTAGCTAACAAGTGACAGAACCAGGATTTGAACCCTGGAAGTCTTAACTCCAGAGTCCGTCTCCTTAACCTCTACGTTATATTGTACAGATTGTCAAAGCACATGGAAACTAGTGAGATGATGGCTCATCTTTTTTACATGGGTGCAGGACAGCCTAGTGTTAATTTGTGTTTGTCTCTAATTTTAGAAGACAGCCTTGTCCAGTTTCTTGGAAGTTAGTGTCTTCTTATCTATTGTTACTGGTTCAAAAATCAACTAATAATTTGGGAAAAGAAGTAGCCTCAAGGGCATCTAGTCTTTCCCCATTTCTGAATAGAATACAATTCATCTTGCCCAGAAATATAGCTGTGTCCACCTAACCCTACTCCTTACCCAGAAATATAGCTGTGTCCACCTAACCCTACTCCCTACTTTGGTTATACAACCACTGTCTCACGGGCCTACAGGCAAAACTGACTGTCTTTCATCAAATCAAAAACCCTCCTGCTGCTGTTTATGCCTGTGTTATTTGGACACTTTCTTCTTTTATGCTTTTTTAGACCTGATATGTGAACCATAAATTGTTGCAATTTTAGTGTATCATCAGTTTTTATATGCCTAGAGCCAGGTAAAGAAACCTTTTACAAGATCGCCTTTGGTGTGGTGTGAGATAAAAAACAAAACAAAACAAAAAAAAACCTCATTTATATGAAATAGTAAAAATGTCTAGAATGTTCAGGACATTTGACAGTATAAGCACGTGGTAAGCACACAGTAAGAGTTCAAAATAGAATGATGATGGTGCAACATCACATTTTATAGTACTTTACAGTTTATAAAGCATTTCCATGTGTATTAGTTTGCTAGCCAACCCCCAGGGAAAATCATTAAACATCATTAAAAAAAGATCCTGGTTGTCATCCTCCCTGGGGTGTGCTACATAGAACTGCCCATATACAGAGCAATTTCAAAAGAACTTGATTGCAAATCAGCGTCTGCAATTTGGAATGTGTGACCTTGTGATGTTCAATCTGCATTCATATTTGAAATCTATCTGCTATTCTGTGCACAGTAGTTTAAAACATAAGGTCTATCTTTCTCAATCAGCAGTGACGCCAGCCTCTTGCCCCTGAGTATATTTGCTCTGAGGCTTGGCTGACCTTCTTTTAGAGACAGTGACATCATAGTTACTCAATGTTGATTTCATGGGCAACTCTCAGATTTTTTTAAGGCAGATCAATCCATATGTGTCTTCCATATTTGGTGAAAGTCTAGTCAACTGTTTTTGTCTGATGAGTAAATAAAAGCAAACACTTGCAATATATTTATAGAGACTGCACTATCATAAGGAGTTTATTTCATTTTGAACAATGTTATCAATAACACGAGATTGTGGAGGCAATCTTATAGTCACAGGAAGCAGGGCCTTGCGAAAGATTCTACAGGTCAGAGGAAACTGCAGGGGTGATAGAATTAAGTGCAGTATAAGGAATAGCTTTGAGAATAGTGATGTTTCAGAACAAAGTGGGATTCCTGGCACTACAAGAATTCTATCATCAACTGGGTGACCATTTGGCCAGGAGGTTATAAATGATGATCCAACTTCAGAGAGGTGATCGGACTGAATTACATTTGGGGACCTTTTCAATCCTGGTTCACAGTTCTTTGATCCATACCTAGTTAAGGAGAAAGAAGGGAATGGAAAGGTCTCGTTTGAGGTTTGTCTTCTGTAATGAGCTACAGCAAGTGGCAGGACTTTATAAGGGTGAAATTTATCTTTAAAATAACTTCTTTGGGTTCCTAACCTTAGAGTGATTTGAGGTTTTGGGTTTCAGTAATCCAAAGTTGAAGCAATTTCTCAAAAGTTCATGGGAAAACTTGGTTAGAAACGGGGGTTCTCCACACTTTGAGAGTTCCAAACGAAGAACAAATTTGCTGAACCCTAGAGTAGTATGACCAAGATGGGGATTCTTTGTATTTAAAAAATAACAAGAAAAGTCCAAGGCATGCTTGCAGATGATCCTAGTTATATAAAACTGAAGGCTAATTGTGAGAGAAATGGCATGATGACGCGAGCTTGGGAAGCTATGATTTTGACCAAGACCCTTAAGCTCCTTGAGACTCAGTTCCCTAATCTGTCAACAAAAGACTTAACATATATGTCCTCTGTGGCCCTACCCAGCCCAGCGTTCTGGTCTCTCTCGCCTGCAAAATACAAAGCTTTTCTCCATAGCTTTGCCAAACAACCATCTCTCAGAGATACTCTGCCATTAAGCCTGCCGGGTGATCCAGGCAGGACAAGCCACCTTCCCTTTGGTATCCTCCTCTATAAAAGGGAGGAATCAGATACGTTACTTATAAGGTCTGGTCTCTCTGTGGCCACTTTCTACAGTTCTGTGAAGCTTGCAGAGGGAAAATAACACACAGATGTCTAATTTATCTATATTTATTTCATTATTATCTATCCTCAAAACACAGAGGAAGTGAGTTTTGTCTCTTTTTTTCCCTTTCCCCAGATGTTCCATTGGCACTGATTTTTGTGTTGGATTCTTACATAAGCACACTAATTTTTTACAACCATCTGGGAAGAGAAGTGAGAGTAGAGATGGGATCAAATCCTGTGCTTCACTGTTTATCTCAAGTACACAGAAAATCCCTTTTTCTGTTTGTGGTTTAGTTATTCCTTCAGGATAGGATATGCAAACTAATCCTGATATCTAAGTGGCACATATTTTGGCTCTGATTTCCTGTTTTTAAATAGATCCCTTGGACATAAGTTTGACATCATCCCGTCAAACGAATTAGCTTTCCAAATGCTCTTTCACAACCCAAACATCTGATAATGTGACTCCTATGTGAGGCATTTGTGTCTACCATCTCCATGGCTTTGCTTTTCTGTCACCAGCCTGTGTGGCTCATCCTCCTCCAGCCTCTGCAGGGTTAGTAGTGTGGTGAGAGAGGGCCAGATGCAAAAGGCTTGATTATGAGATGAGATGGAACCTAAGCTATGTTCCACAGGAAAGGGAAGGCTTTGGGGGTGCTATGCTTTGAATGTGTCCCCTCCAAAATTCAGATGTTGCCAATGTGATAGCATTAAGCGTTAGGGCCTTTAAAAGATGATTATTAGGCCATGAGGGCTCCTCTCTCATATATATAAGGAATTAAGGCCTATGTAAAAGAGTAAAAGAGGGCCGGGCGCGGTGGCTCAAGCCTGTAATCCCAGCACTTTGGGAGGCCGAGACGGGCGGATCACGAGGTCAGGAGATCGAGACCATCCTGGCTAACACTGTGAAACCCCGTCTCTACTAAAAATACAAAAACTAGCCGGGCGAGGTGGCGGGCGCCTGTAGTCCCAGCTACTCGGGAGGCTGAGGCAGGAGAATGGCGTAAACCTGGGAGGCGGAGCTTGCAGTGAGCTGAGATCCGGCCACTGCACTCCAGCCTGGGCGACAGAGCGAGACTCCG
>NW_016804209.1:4104269-4201470 GCF_001698545.2 Rhinopithecus bieti | reverse complement strand
AAAGGTTCTACGTAGCTTTTGGTAGTTTACCCTTTCTTTCTTTTTTTTTTTTTTTTTGAGATGCAGTCTCACTCTGTGACCCAGGTTGGTTCAATCTCAGCTCACTGCAACCTCCATCTCCCTGGTTCAGGGGATTCTCCTGCCTCAGTCTCCTGAGCAGGTGGGACTGCAGGCTCACGCCATTATGCTTGGCTAATTTTTGTACTTTTAGTAGAGATGGGCTTTCACCATGTCGGCCAGGCTAATCGCGAACTCCTGATCTCAAGTGATCAGCCTATCTCAGCCTCCCAAAGTGCTGGGATTACAGGTGCGAGCCATTGCGCCCGGCCTCTGCCTGTATGCCTTTTATCCTGGGAGGACACTTCATTCCTCTCCTCTGGAGGTTACAGCCCTTACCAGACAACTGAACCTGCCTGTGCCTTGATCTTGGACTTTCCGGCCTCCTTAACCGTGAGAAAATAAATTTCTGTTCTTTGTAAATAACCCAGCCTCAGGTCGTTTGTTGTAGCAGCACACAATGGACTAAGAGGGCACCCTGAGATATGTTTTAAAGCAAAGACACAGGGAGATAGCTATAAACACTTATTAGCAGGCTGTACAGTCAATGCCAACCTCCTGATACTCTACAACAAACACCTCACAGGGATAGTGAGTTTCTTACTTCACTTGTTGTGGTGTATCACTAAGTAGTCTCTAAGGAATGCTCTGTGACCACTTTGCTAAAGCTTCTCTGGATGAATCAAATAGAATTTCAGGTCCTGCCTGCGCGCTTGGTGAGCAGTGTGCTGGGGATGTTAGGAGACAGGAAGTGGGTCCTTATGTCAGTGTGCCATTTCAGTGATAGCAACTTTGTGACTTGCAGTGCAAATCATAAAACAGCCTTTCAGGTGCATTCTGGACATTTGAGAGGTATCCAGACATCTTGGTGCAGAAATAAGGAAGAGTGGGGATTCTCCATAGTAGTGGGTCTCACTTGCATTTGGGGTGTAGTGGGAGGAGACTCACAGGCAGGACAGTAAAAGGACATCAGAGTCTGAGTTAGGGTTGGGAACTCTGAGCCAGCATCCCCAGGGAAGCCGGGGTGGCAGAACCAGGGTCCTCCTCACTACCATCATTTCACTGTGTTCTGAAACAACCCAGTGGTTTATTCTCCATTGTGGAATAGGCCTGTGTGATATGAGGTTCCTCTCTCACCAGGCCCCTTTATCCTTTTACTGCTCTCAAATATCTCCATGCGTTTGTTGATGCTTTAAGTCCCTATAAGGAAGGATAAATGCTTTTCATTCCAAAATTAGAGATAAGAGACTTAAATGCAAATACATGGCTTGAGGCTATACTTGGTAGAATGAATCCCTCCTTGTGGTGATGGTGAGAAAAGAGTAGCCCAGTCTTGGATTTCTAGCAACTGCCAGGAATCCAGCCCCCAGACCTCCCGTCAGGATCCTGCAACCCAAAGAGCCCCATGCTAGAATTAATGTTCATCTGTCTCAGAATTGACATTCTTAATAGTGTTTAAGGGGCCCCACATTTTCATTTTGCACTGGGCCCTGTAAACTGTGTAGCTGGTCCGACCTCCAAGGTGGAGGGGACAGAAGGAAGAGGTCAAGGAAAAGGAATATTGAATTATGAGTCTAACAGTACATTCCTGATACCTTTGCTGAGGACCAGCTCTGTTGACCATGAAGTGGGGCAGATGGAGCCTGTGCACAGAGCATTTTGTTGCAACTGCAGAAACTGGCAAATCTGGCCTTGCATTGTGGTGATTTTCCTGTTAACTGTATTATCCTTATTCAAAACAATTTAGTTCCCAGGGAAAAAACATTCATTGTTTGTTTGTTTTTATTATTTATTTATTTTTGGCCGGAAAGTTGCACTCATTCACCATACATTACGTGAGTGCTCACTATGTTCCAAAAACTGTGTTAGGCCCCAAACACACAAAGCTGAATCAGCAAGACTGCAAGAATTTTGCAGCCTGATGGTAGATGTAGACACTTATGATATCATATGGTAAATGCTATGATAGAGATATGTCTTGGAGATTTTGTGACTATAATGAAGGGGCATCTACCCAAGCCCAGAATATAGGACAGGCTTCCTAGAAGAGATGGGTGAGTCAGAGGATTTGGGGGTTTCTAATTTTGTTTTGTTTGTTTTTGAGACAGGGTCTCACTCTGTTGCTCAGGCTGGTGTGCAGTGGCACAATCATGGCTCATTGCAGCCTCAATTTCCTGGGCTCAAGTGATTCCCTCACCTTGGCCTTCGGAGCAGCTGAGCTACAGATGTACACCACCATGCCCAACTAATTTTTTAAACATCTGTATATAGATGGAGTCTCACAGTATTTCCCAGGCTGGTCTTGAGCTCCTGGCCTCAAGTGATCCTCCTGCCTTGGCATCCCAAAGCATTGAGATTACAGGCATGAGCCACTGCATCTGGCCCTTTTTGTTTGCTTAATGGAGATATCACTATTTTTCCTGGCTTATGTTTCCTGTTAAGAATATGTTATGAGAGACAATTTGTGATGTTATGGGAGGTCAAAGATGAAGGAACTTGAGTTTATCTGGAGTGGTCAGAAAGGCTTAGGGGAAAGAGGAGTTCTGGCTGGGTTGTACACAAATTGGAAGGACATGTGTTCTGTGTGAGTTGAAGCTGGTGTAGGCTTAGAAGGGGAGATGGGCAGGCAAAGAGCCGCCTGCACATGAATGATGCAGTCCCATTAGTATGGCAGGCACTGCTGCTCATCCTCTCCCATCTCACCTGTGTTGGGTAGGAGGCATTGTTGGGAAAGGATGGAAGTTTTTTAATCAGCATCCCAGTTTTTCCTCAGTTACAGTTGTGGATGTGGTTCTGCACCGAGGCTTAATCAACATGTGTGTTTGGGGCTAGAAAAGGAGGAGAAAGCCAGGTCTCATGCTTGAAAGACCTGGTAACCTGCCTCAGGTAGGAGACAGAACTGTGAATTGTGAACCGTCAATTCTGAGACAGGTCTCAGTTAATTTAGAAAGTTTATTTTGCCACAGTTGTGGATGCGCGCCCGTTGACACAGCCTGAGGAGGTTCTCGTGACATGTGCCCAAGGTGGTCAGGGCATGGTTTGGTTTTATACATTTTAGGGAGACATGAGACATCATTCAACATATGTAGGATGAACATTAGTTCGATCTGGAAAGACAGGACAACTCAAAGCAAAGGTGGTAAGACTCAAAGCGGGGAGGGGCCTTCCAGGTCTTACGTATGTAAGAGATAAATGGTTGTGTTCTTTTGGGTTTCTCATTAGCCTCTCCAAAGTAGGCAATCAGATATGCATTTATCTCAGGGAGCAGCGGGGTGACTTTGAATAGGTTGGGAGGCAGGCTGGCTCTGAGCAGTTCACAGCTTGACTTTTCTCTTTAGCTTAGTGATTTGGGGGCCCGAGGATTTATTTTCCTTTCACAGAATGATCTAGGATTCAGTGGAGGAAACTGACCCTTGTCGCAGGGAGCTTCAGAATTGGTGGCTGGATGCTCACTACCTGGTCAGGGAAGATGTTGGGGGAGGCGGGACCTGTGTTGGGCTTGAAGGGTGAAAGGGCTTTACTGGTGAGGAAGTGAGAAGGGCAGCAGAGGGCGGGGTGCCAGAAAGTAGACTGATTAAGGAATAGGATTCTGGTGTAGGATTTGGGATGAGATCAGCATGACCAGCAAGCAGTACCCAGAGTCACTTGGGAATGTACATCACGAGTGCTCAGGAATCCTCTAGATCTGGAGAGAATTATAGTTTAAAAGTTCTTCCTTCCTAGGAGGCAGTGAGCTCAGCTTTTGGGTTCCAAAGAGCCCCTTGCCCCCTCCTGTTTGCTGTGGTTACCTGGTGCCCAAGGAATTGCAGCATCCTGGAGATCCCGGCAGTCAGTGGGTATTCCTGAGGTTGATGCAGCTGATCTTGTGTCTGTGTGTCAAGCCCTATTTCCAACATTTCACTAGCACTATCAGATTTAATCCCCTCTTCTACCAGTGAGGTGGACACTTGCATTATCTCCACTTTGTCTATGTGTAATAGGAAGTTCAAATCAGTTAACTAACATTTCTGTGGTTCCCTTGCTCAGTGACAGAACCAAGATGGGAAAGCTGTCTCTGCTCTCTGCCTTAGATCTCAGCCACCACTGTGCCATCTCTTATGCTCTGAAGGTCTCTGAACAAATACACTCTTTTCTGGTATCAGAATGATGTAGGGAAATCCTGTAAAAACACAACCAGCACTTGCAAACACCTTGGGGAGAGGTCCCACACTGGTGAGTTGTATACAACTTTCTTGGGAAGAAGTTTTGGTAGGAATAAAAGGAAAAGCATGCAGTCTTGGAGGAAACAAGCAGAAAGAGGCACAGGGAGAAGATGCTGAAGACGAATTTATTAACTTAATCAGGGGACGAACATGTGGTGTCCAGGAGCCTTTAGCAGGAAAAGCATTATTTGAACTCCTCAGACACTGCGTTCATTTTATTTTTTAGTTTTGTTTGTTTGTTTTGCCTCATCTTAGGTTTCTTACAATGCTGTGCTTGTTTCAGAGTCATTACAACATTATGGGCAAATGTGAACGAGTCAGGAGAAAATACTGAACTCAAAACACCTAGTTGATTAAGGTTACAGAGTGGGTTGGCTTGCTTGTCCGTTCCTTAAGCAAAGAGACAGGGTTTACAGTTCTGTGATATTCTCCAAAATATAATACTTATGTAAGTTTGGATTTTATATAAATCCACAGTATAGGCAGTCTTGGAAGACTCCACGATCTGGATGGACCTAATGTACTTTTTCAACTTCATTTCCTACCGCACCTTCCTAACCTTCTCCACCTGCTGCTGAATGATTATTCTTGTGCATGCCCTGACATTCCTACTCTGCAGAATCCTTCGTGGACAAAGCTCTGCTCCCAACTTGTGTGTGTCCAATGTTATTATACATTCCGTTTTCCTGTGAAGTCTTTTTGGATGCTTCCAACTGGGAGTCCCCTCTCATTCTTCTCAAGATAGTACATTGTGCTTGCAGGTACTTCTCATTTCTCTCTCTAGTCTTAGAGCTCTTCACTCAGACTTACCTAGTCTTCACTGATAACTTCTATCAGCAGTAGTTGAAAACAGTAGGTTTTTCTGTTCGATAATTGCATGGCCTTCACAGCAACCTTTGCATTTCATATTATCCCAGGTTTGAGCTGAGCTAAGTAAGATTTCAAGAAATATAGCTCCTCAGGGTGCTGCTGCTGCTGGTCAGTGGAAGAGCCTGCTCTCCTGACTCTTACTGCCCTTTCTAGGCGGTTCATTCCTTGAGCGCAGTATCCAAGTCTCCTTCAGCAGTCGGCCCCCATACTCCTGTGCAATAAATCAGTATATCTGAAATTGCTCAAAACCTCTTGGGAGAAAAGTTTAGGCCTGTGTCATCCGCCATTTTGTGTAAAGCAAGGTGGCCTCCTCATTTCCTGAGCGTCTTCTTTGCTTCTGCCTCGACCGCCCCTTGACCACAGGCGTGTCTTGGAATAGGCTCTGGATTCGCGGCCGTGGCGGCCTCCATGATTTCCGTTCCCGCCGCCCGGCCCGGGGCCTCCACCAGAACCGTGGCCCCATGGGTCCCGGCCGGGGCAGAGCCGTCCCACGCCTCCAATCCCGCCACTGCCTCCACACCAGCAGCAGCAGCGGCAGCAGCCACCGCGACAGCATTTATCACCGTATCCACAGCCGCAGCAGCGCGCCGGCCCCAGGACTCTTCCAAGCCTGTGTGGTTGCTCACGAACCCGCCCCGCTCCCCGAGTAGCCACTGGTTTCCAGCTCGGCCCCGCCCACCACTCCCCTAAACTATGGGGCCCCGCCAGGGTTTGGGCCAGGCCAGACCCTGCTGCCCACAGTCACCTCACTTCAGCCGCCCAGTGGGCGCCGCCACCCAGCCGGATCTCCACCATTGCTCCTCAGGCCGGAGACCCCTGGGTCGGGGGACCTAAGCAGAGCCCAGGCCTGGGCGGTCCCAAGGGTGGCAAAATGTCTGGCGGGCCACAGCCAGGTGGTGGTCTGGGCCTAAGCACTCCTGGTGGCCACCCCAAGGCTGCCATCGAAGCAGCAGGGAGCCCTGCGGGGGCCGCCAGCACCACCAGGTACTCGAGAAGATGATCTCAGGTGTTGGAGGGGTTTGCAGCAAACTTGTCTCTCTTGAGGAAGCCTAGAGAGAAAACGTATACACAGCGATGTCTGTTGTGTGTTGGGAATCTACCTGCTGATATCACAGAGGACGAATTCAAAAGACTATTTGCTAAATATGGAGACCCAGGAGAAGTTTTTGTCAACAAAGGCAAAGAATCCGGGTTTATTAAGCTTGAATCCAGAGCTTTGGCTGAAATTGTCAAAGTTGAAGTTGATGATGTGCCCATCAGACACAAGATGTGCCCAAAGACAACTTCCAGTTCTCTTTGCTACAGATGCTGCTGCATTTCTGTTCGTAATCTTGCATCTTGTGTTTCCAATGAACTGTTGGAAGAAGCCTTTAGCCAGTTTGGTCCTATTGAAAGGGCTGTTGTAATTGTGGATGATCGTGGAAGTTCTACAGGGAAAGGTATTGTTGAATGTGCTGCTTTTTTTTTTTTTTTTTTTTTTTTTTTGAGAGGGAGTCTCGCTCTGTCGCTCAGGCTGGAGTGCAGTGGCGCGATCTCGGCTCACTGCAAGCTCCGCCTCCCGGTTTCACGCCATTCTCTTGCCTCAGCCTCCCGAGTAGCTGGGACTACAGGCACGTGCCACCAGGAATGGCTAATTTTTTGTAATTAGTAGAGACAGGGTTTCACCGTGTTAGCCAGGGTGGTCTCGATCTCCGGACCTCGTGATCCACCTGCCTCAGCCTCGCAAAGAGTTTGGGTTACAGGCGTGAGCTGCCACGCCCAGCCTTGAATTTGCTTCTAAACCAGCAGCAAGGAAGGCATTTTAATGATGCCGTGAAGGTGTTTTCTTGCTGACAGCAACTCTTCCAGTCATTGTGGAACCACTGAAAGAACTAGACGATGAAGATGGTCTTCCTGAAAAACTTGCGTGGAAGAAACCAGTGCATCAAAGAGCGAAACGCCTCCTCCTTTTGCCCAGCATGGCACGTTTGAGTATGAATATTCTCAGAGATGGAAGTCCTTGGATGAAATGGAGAAACAGCAAAGGGAACAAGTTGAAAAAACCATGAAGGATGCAAAAGACAAATTGGAAAGTGAAATGGAAGATAGCTATCATGAATATCAGGCAAACTTTTGCTCCAAGATCTCATGAGATGACAGGAAAAATTAAACCACATGGAATAACTTCACAATCAAGGAATACAGAAATGTAAAGAAATGCAACTGAGGCAAGAGGAGGAACGATGTAGAAGAGGAAGAGATGATGATTCATCCACGTGAGATGGAAGAACAAATGAGGTGCCAAAGAGGAAAGTTAGAGCCGAATGGGCTACGTGGATCCAAGAGAAAGAGACATGAGAAAAGATGGCAGAGGAGCATTGAACATGGGAGATCCCTATGGTTCAGGAGGCCAGAAATTTCCATCTCTAGGTGGTCGTGGTGGCATGGGTTATGAAGCTAATCCTGGAGTTCTACCAGCAACCGTGAGTGGTCCCATGATGGGAAGTGACATGCCTACTGAGCTCTTTGGGTAGAGAGTTGCGGGGCCTGTGGGTGGACAGGGTCCTAGAGGAATGGGCCAGGATATGGTAGAGTGAGA
Organism: Rhinopithecus bieti; assembly: GCF_001698545.2. Taxonomy (NCBI): domain Eukaryota; kingdom Metazoa; phylum Chordata; class Mammalia; order Primates; family Cercopithecidae; genus Rhinopithecus; species Rhinopithecus bieti. The sequence goes on along the minus strand of NW_016804209.1, from coordinate 4,193,763 downwards.
GAAGAATACAAAGGCCCAAACAAAACCTGAATTTAGATGTGGTATCTAGGCTTTCATTCCAGTTTGTTTGTCTTTTGTTTAGATATGAATCTTTTAAATTCTTGCATTTTAGTAAGAAAGTTACTTTTTTATGGATGTTAGCAGTTTATTGACCTAATATTTGTAAATGGTCTATTTGGGCAGGTAAAATTATGCAGTGTTGGAAACAGGATAATTTTTTTTGTTTTATTTCCTTTTCTTTTCTTTTGGCTCTATACTGTCCTTCAAGTTATGGCAGTGTACCTTGTTCCACTAAATTTCCAAAGTGTACCAGTTTTTTTTTCCTGTGCTTCAAATAAATAGAAAATGGTTACTAAAAAGTTTATATAAAATCCTAGATAAATACAATACTCCTTACAAATTTGTCTCATCTTGTAATTTCATTGTAAATTGTTTGGATTGGAGGCTAGTGTCTACAGAAGTGATACTATAGATAGTACCTGGGCTCCTGGGATAAACCTCAAAGCCGATTTAAAATTCAAACTGAAGAACACAAATGCAAGAGGTTGAGAATAAGTGAGTGTGGAGAGTAATTTCTTTAGAAAGTTTTCTTCTTCTGTCCTAGGCATCACTAGTACATTCTCAATGTAGTTGCTAACACTAAAGCCACTTAAGGATGTTTTATTTTTTAATAATTTTAGAATTATAGAAGAGATGCAACAATAGTACAGAAAGTTCCATATACCTTTAATCCAGCTGCTCGTAATGCCAACATTTTACGTAATCGTGGTACAAATGATCAAAACTAGGAAAATAACATTGGGGCAATATGATTAACTAAATTATGCCTAGGCTTTGTTTTGTATTTCTCGTACTGAATTTCTTAGATCTGTAGTCTCCAAGTTTCTTAGATCTATGGTATAGTGTCTTTCATTCATTTGGGGAAATTCTGAGCTGGTAATTCTTCAAATATTTCTTTGCCTTGTTCCTTCTGTCTTCTTTTGGAATTCCAGCTATGTGTGTGTCGTAGTGCTTAGCATTGTCTCATAGCTCTCGGGTATTCTGTTTCTCTGTTTGCACCATTTTTCTCCTTAAGTTGGGTAATTTTAATTGACCCACCTCAAATTAACTGTTGTTTCCTTGGCAGAGACATCTCTGCTAATGAACCCATTAAAAGGTTATTTTTGTTTGTTTGTGTTTGTTTTTGAGACAGAGTCTTGCTCTGTTGCCCAGGCTGGAGTACAATGGCATGATCTCTGCTCGCTGTAGTCTCTGCCTCCCAGGTTCAAGCAATTCTCCTGACTCAGCCTCTGCAGTAGCAGGGGTTACAGGTGTGCCACCCTGCCTGGCTAATCTTTGTATTTTTAGTGGAGGCAAGGTTTCACCATGTTGACCAGGCCAGTCAGGTCAAACTCCTGACCTCAAGTGATCTGCACGTCCCAGCTTCCCAAAGTGCTTGGATTACAGGTGTGGGTCACCGTACCCGGCCCCATTAAAAGATTTCTGTAGGTTGCTCTTACTGTATTTTTTTTCTAGCATTTCCATGTGATTCTTATTTCCATCCCTATGCAGAAGTGACCCATATACTTTTTGTCCACTTTTCCATTAGAGCCTTTAACAGATTATTCATGTTTGTTTTAAATTCTCTGTCAGATAGCTCCAGCATCTGTATCATACCTGAGTCTGGTTCTGATGATTGCTTTGTGTCTTGATGTGGTCGGGGGAGGTAGGGGATGAGTAGGAGCTGGGCTCAGGAGCTGGGCTGGGTTTGAGGTTTGTTGTTGCTATAATTACCACAGACTTCAAATCCCTTTTGAGATACCTTGTGTTTAGGATAGAGGTTGTTTTGCCTGAGTACTGTCTGTCCACCCCTACAATTGAGGTCTCCTCATTGCTCTGCACTTCAGAGAAGGTCTCTGTACTTCTCTCCTCTCCCACTCTCAGCAGTATTCTGCTGTTTCTTGTTATTCACAGCTTGCCGGCTTAACTGTCTGTGCAGGGCAGGAGGGAAGTGGGGTTGTCTCTGATTTGTCTGATAAAATCTCAGTCCTAGGCAGGTACCATGTCACTGGGTCTTAGGGTATTTTCCTGGCCTACCTCAGCCTTCCTCAGCTGCACTTAGTTTTCACCAGTTCGCTAAGGTGAGAATATTTGTTGATCTTCCCCCACCAGTAAGGTTTTTGCTCCATAGAGTGGAGGCAGGATGGGGAGGGTCCAGGAAGAGTGTTTTGCCCCTCCCAGGGAGCTGCTGTCCCCTCCCGCTTGCTGCACGGCATGGTCAGTGTCCTAAGGTTCTTTCTGATCATTTTTATGAGCATCCAATGGGGTTCCTGGAGAAAAAGCCCGCAAAAGGAAGTTCCACTTTTTGGAACCACAGAGGGCTTCACTGCCCTACTCATCTGCACTGAGCCTTGCTTATGTCATTGATTTCCTTTTACCATTAGCCAAGTGCATCTGCCCCACTAAGCAAGGGCTCATGTCTCTTTTCTCCCTGCCAGAACCTGTGACTTCTCAGATTTTGAGCCAGCTGTTTGCTCTGTGACTTCAGGTCTCGACTAAGTTCCAAAAAAGTCTTGCATTTGAAGGTCATGTGGTTCTTTTTCATGATAAGGGATGCATCTTTCAGCTCGTTATATCCTGAAGCAGAAAGAGTCTGAAACTCCTTTATAAAATCATACTTTAAAACCTATTGATTAGTGTGTCTACTTACACTGCTCTACAAATCAATAACGTCTTCCCACAACCTCACGACCTAGTTCCGACTACCACGCAGAGTACCACAGCTTAAAAGAACTGAAGTGTGTTGTTTTTACTCATGAGTGGGAATGTTGTGGTAACACCCCAAATCTGGAAGTCCATTATTACAAGATTTACTTTTGAATGAAAGCCTCAGATCCCATGATCTGATCTGTGTTCTATGGTGATGATTTAAATAAATGGCTTTCTTTTTAAAAACCCTATCTTGTACCAGATTCATATTCTTTAAGTTTTAATGTTATACGTGGGGTTGGGTCCTTGGATTTCCTCTCTCAAATGCCATATTATCTTAAAAAGTAAAGCTATTCTTACTGTGGAAATTTGTATTAACAAGCAAATTACTCCAAATTGGTGGTGTTGAGTCAGCCCCCTCTTCCTCATTGCCAGAATATGGGGTCATTATTTTCCGTTCTTTCTTCCTTTCACTTTAGTCAATCTAGAACCCCTTTTACCCCATTCCAGTTTTGACACAAGTCCTATGTTAGCTGGAGTAGGGGAGTTAAAGTGGGTATTGCTTGGAGAGGTAGAGGTAATTACTTGTTCCCTCCAAAACTGTCCACCTTTTCCCTATATTTCCCTTCCTCCTGCAGGCCTGGAGATAGTGCTGGCTGAAGTGTCCCCTGCTGTTCTCTTTATTATCACCTCACACAAACCCTTGATTCAGAAATAAAGCCAAGACTTGAAACCCTGAGGAGGCTACACATTCTCTTCCAGATCTTGTCATGCTCCTTTCTCTGGCATACTTCCTCTGCCAGTCAGTAGCTTCTGCTTCCTTTGCTTCTCTGCACCCATCCTTGCCATCTGGAGCGTGTGCCCTAAGGACCCATTAGTAGTGACGTAGAGCTCCCTTCTCTCCAGCCTCCTCCCTGTCATGTGGGGAGGGATAGTACCTCTCTCACTGATCCCTGCGAGATGTCTTTCTGACTTTCAAAGTGAGAAATGTGAATGGATTTCACAGTTACACCCCTGGGTCAATGTATATAGCCCTATAAATGCCGTACTGCAGGCATACGATGGGTTAGAGGTTTTTATGGGCTGGTCTGAGGACTTCACCACAACAGACAATACTGTTTCTGTGCTTTCTGAGTAACTTACAAATGAACATTGGAATAGGACCCAAATGAACATTGGAATAGGACCCATTTGTAAATAGAGGACTGCCTCCCTGTATTTCCTGGCATTGTAAATTTCACTGTCAGAAGCTTCCAGTGTTTCTTTCTCTGCACCATAACTCAGAATCAATCTGATTTACCTAAAGAAAGGGAACATATGGATGGCCCTGATGAGGTTATTTTGATTGTAAGCAAGAGATACAGTCTAGGAAGCATCCTTCCTCCCTCTCCATCTGTTTCCATTGAGATTGCTTATCAGAAGTCAACATTCGTGGAGACATTTGGGCTTGTACTTGGGAGTGAGTATCTGCTGAACCTTTGCCCACATGATTTTATTCCCATTACATCTTACATAGGAGCTGAGGTGGGAGAGGGTTAAACACGAGAAGAGGGCTCCATCATCGAAATGCCTGCCTAAATCCTGCCTGGCCCTCCTGCTGACCCCCATTTTCTGTCTTTACTATGAACATAGGGTGGAGGGAAGAAATGGACTTTCCAACCTTGGAGTGTTCCATCTGCTTTCTCTATGCTATGGAAAATGCAGCTCTCAGAGGTGACTTCATCTGAAAGTTTCTGTAGGCAGGGTTCTGACTGTAAAGAACAGAACCAGAGGAAATTAAATTGCAGGAGTAAGTACTTAGGTTAAGTGCAACTCAAAATTTTGTAGTTTGTTAAGTATAGGAATAGATGTGTAATGGGACACAGTGAGATTTATGCTTGAGGTTGTTTAAGACTTGGATATTCAGTGCTCTTTGTTCATTGGATGTGCCTTAGGTATTCTCAGTGCTGGAGATGGACAGAGTTAGACAATATAGTCGCTGCCCCTCACAAATTCCAGAGCCCAAATGGAGGGGCACCCATGTACACAGGTAACAACAGCACAGGATCATATATTAAACAAGTGTACAGGTCAGAGAATTGGCCATGGGGTGGAATGATCAGGAAGGGCATCACAGGGAAGGCTACTCTTGAGCATGTTTTGAAAGATGAGTAAGAATTGGTTCAGGCCAAGGATGTGTGTGTGTGTTGTGGAGGAGGGGAGTGTTTTAGGAGCAGGAATAACTAACATGGGCAAAACATGGATGTGTGTACAACTGGTCTATCTGGAGATCCACAGGTAACAAGATGGTGCTGGAGCATCAAGGAGGAGCATAATAGGTTTAGGTAGAAGGAGGGGGCATGGCAAGGTGATAAACCTGAAGAATTAATCAGGGCCAAGACTACTGTGCATTTTGTATGCTACCTAAGTGTAGGTTACTCAATGGTCTGTTGATCATTTTAAATGTCATAGTTAGATTTGCGTTCTAGCTGGGTCACTCTGATAGCAGGATAGAGGGTTAGATTGGAGGCAGGTTTGGAAAATAGTTTGGCAGTTCCTCAAAATGTTAAACACAGAGTAGCCATATGACCTGCAGTTCCACTTCTAGATTTGTGTGTGTATATGTGTGTGTGTGTGTGTGTGTGTGTATATATATATACACACACACACACACACATATATATACTGATGAGAAATGAAAACACACATTCACTTAAAAACTCATATGTGAATATTCATAGTAGCTTTGTTCATAATAGCCAAAAGGTGGAAACAACTCACATGTCCATCAGTGGATGGATCAATAAACAGAATGTGGCATTGCACACAATAGAAGATTATTTGGCCATAGAAAGAAATGAATTACTGATAACATGCTGCAGCATAAATGGTCCTTGAGAACATTACATCAAGTTAAAAACCAGATGTCAAAGACTACATGTCCTATAATTCCGTGTCTGTGAAATGTCCAGGACAGGCAAATCAGTAGAGACAGAGAGTAGACTAGTGTTTGCCTAGGGTTCTGGGGGTTGGAGGGGTTGGTGGAGATGGGAAGTGACTACAAATAGTTATAGTTTCTTTTGGAAAAGATGCAATAATCTCTAAAAATAGATTGTGGTGATGGTTGCACAAACCTGGAAACGCATACAAAAATTAGCTTGTCTACTTTAAAGGGGTGAATTGTGTGGCATGTGAATTTTATCTCAATCAATAAATAACACAATCTCTGTCCTCAAAAAAAAAAAAAAAAACAACAACAAAAAAGTGGAAACTGGGAGACTAATGAAAAGGCTTTAAAAATAGTTGAGGTGACTGAAGAGCTCCTGGGCGGAGGCTGTTGCTGTGAAATAGAAGGTTGGGGAAGGCTGAATGTGTTCAGGAGAGAGTAATTCTTTAGCTTTAATCTAGTATCTTGGGCTCTTCCATAGACATTTCACAAGAGTGTTTAATAAAGAAGCTATTACAAGCATATTTACAGATAAGTACTTTTTCCAAAAGAGAATTTAAGGCAGCTACCGAATTTATTGATGTCAGTTCTCTGTCTCACTTACGTAAGTGCTTGATCATAACCTTCTCATGGAAGACACAAACATGCCATACAATGGGCAGCAGAGTCAGGGCACAGGCTAAAAGAAAGAAGACCTAAATCTTATTTTTACTATAAGATTAGTTTAACAGACAAAACTATGAAAAATCTGTTCATATTATTTCTGATCATGGTCAACAGATTACTATGAAGATGAATTTTCAGTTTGGGAATAATTTTTCAAAAGTGTTATCAGTAGTTTGAGGCACATTATGCCATTGCTAGGGCGATGGCTGTGGGCCAGTGGCATGGACCAGCAAGAGCAGAATGTGGCTGGGCTTCCAACTGGTGTTGAATGGAACATGCTCTTATCCTGAAAGCCTTGAGGGCAAAATCTACGTCAGACTGGGGTATCGGACATGACCCAGGTGAGGCTTGGCCTGGGTTGGCAGGCTGGCTCCAGCAGGGTGGATGCCACAGAGTTTAAGAGGACATGAGTTGAGGTTTGAAGTTCATACTAGGCATTAGTAAAAAGGCAGAAAATGCGAACTGCATTAGCAGACCAGGAGCAGCGTGCAGGCAACAGAAGAGGTAGATGAAATTTACCACCCTGGGATAATTACTCAACAAACATTCACCAAATGTCTACTACATCCTAGGTGTAGCTCAGCAGTATGCTGTTTGATTTCACCATGAGGGTTTCAACCAAATGTCTACTACGTCCCAGGCATAGCCCAGCAGTATGCTGGTTGATCTCACCGTGAGAGCTGTGTGCTTTTGACCTTAGATATGTGCTTCTCTGAAAAGAAGAGCCTTCTTGCATATAGTTAGCATTTTGTTACTTAAATCCTGTAAATTTTTAGACAGTTTCCAAAGGATTCTCACTAGTTTCCAATGTTCCCATAAGCTGCAGTGTAAACACATTTTTCATTTTCAAGTTCATGGCTGAACCTACTTAAGTTATGAATATGTTTATGGTCAATAAATAGAGCTTATTAATAGCACAGAGTGTACTTTGGCCTTCCATCCATGTTTAAAGAAATCATTAATCTCTGTAACCTCTACCCACATACTAAATTGCACTGGAATGCTTGAAAAATTGCTAATTCTATGGACTCATGTAAAGTGTATGGAATGTAAATGTATATCTTAGTACTCTCGAATTATGTACCAAATTTATTCTGAATCAGTTGTGTCCTTTAAGTCCTATACAATTACTGTACAACATCGAAACACATATGAAGTGCTAAGAGTGAAATGTAAAAAGACCTTGCTTTATTTGGTTCAAGATGCATATGAGCATGACATAAATTATTGCTGAAACTTAAACCCAAGCAAACATCATGAAAGATACATGAGTGAAAGATGAACGGATCGTGAAAGAGATACAGACAGCTGATATACAAATAAAAAACTATTTTTTTCTTACCTAATAGAGAAAATTTAAAACAAATGTAAAATACAAATTTTCACCATTTTATAAATGGCACATATTGTTAGGGGCAGGTGAAACGAAAATTTATATTTAGTATTAAGAGCATAAACTGTTTCTGTCATTCTGTAAAGTAATTTGTATCAGGATCCTTCAAAATATTCATGCCTTTTTCCAGTATTTTCATTTCTGAAAGCTGATTCTCAGAAATGGCCATGAATATTTATATCATAGAAGTATTTATCATAATGAAAAATGAGAAGCAATTTACATGTCTAACAATAGGAGACTGGTTAAATTATGCAGTATCCGTATAGTAGAATATTGCACGGTAAACAAACATCATTTATTCAGTAAATATTAATATAGGACAAAGGTTTGTTATGAGAAAAACTATCATTTTAATTGTGAAAATAATTATAAAGTTTATAGCTATGTAAAGAAAAAAGATTGAGGGGACGAAAACACTGTAGCAAAGCATTGTTTTTTTTTTCCTGAGTGGTAGAATTATGAGTGATGCTGTGTTTTCCAGATATTTTATTTGGAAATTCTGTTGCTGTTACACTTTGCAATAAGATATGGCAATGCTTGAATCCTGTTGACATGACTAAAAAATAAATTAGCGTTTGGCTCTAAACATGACAGAATAGGGTAATTGAAACAGACACAGGATTCGAGTTGGTAGTTTCGGGGGACTTCCTTCCTGCTGCGCAGGAATCACCTGGAGAATCCAGAAGAGAAAAATAAAATTACAGGTAACTTCTAGGTTTCAGTCAGTCTTTATCCTAAATCCCAAGACTGGAGCAGGCACCCATAAAGTTGAGGTTGTTTTGGGGAAGGAGATGATGGGCCCTGGGAAGAAGTTTGAGCAAAGCCTCCTTGTGTCCTGGGCTCCATTTCTGCATTGTGATGGAGACTACAGGTGTCCAAGCTGGAGAGAACCAATCAGCATAGAGCGCTAAGCTGGTGTGGATTTACCAGTTGGCTCTGCAGAAAAGGTAGTTTCGCATGCTCCTGGCCCCTAAGCAACAGTTTGGTGCAACCAGAGGCTCTGGTGTTCTCCATCAGAGTCCCTTTCCTGGTGGCATCTTATGATGCTTTCTTTTTTCCCCTTCCCAGTACTCCTAAGAGATGAACAGGAGTTTTCAAGGACAAGAGGAAAGAAAACAAAACACCTCTTCTTCGTTCCCTTGAAGAAAGACCCTACTGTCAAAAGTGCCTTTTTTTAAGAAGCCTGTCTCTCTCTTTTCCTTTCTTTCCCAAAATACTGTTTTACAGTCAGTCTGTGAAAACCAGTGTGAGTCGCAGCAGCAGCTTCTCGTGTGCAGCCTTCCATCTGTAGCTTGGTCTGAATTATGTGCCGTATATTTAGAATGTCTAAATTAGTGATGTTCCATGTGCTATTTAAAGAGGAGCTGGGAAGTAGGGGGAAGATCAGGGCCATTGATCAGGATTGTCTTCTGAATGTTGCTGGCTGTTATCCTCAAATCCCAGAGTTAGAAATACTTGGGGGCCATCAAGAGAACAGATGGTCCAGGAAGGCACCTGGCCCATGTGGTCATTAGTCCACGGAGGCAATTGGTCATTTTCTGAGCTTGGAGCAGAATTTTGCTTCTGTTGGTGCCATTCAAGATATAGAAGGAGACTTTGGTTAGAACACATAGGGCTAGAAAATGTGTGTAAACGTATCATCCCAGCTGATAGATATCAGCCCAGCTTGGCTTACCTAACAAAAGGTTCCTAACAAAGAAGTTGAAGGAGAGATTTTTGGTTTTAATTTAAAATTGGGGACACTCAGCTATGTTTAACAGGGCTAAGGAAAGATGTCATTGTCAAGACAGCCAGTGAAAAGACAATATGGGACGCTCGATGGTGCAAAGATTCCTTACGCTCCGTTTTCATACCATTTGTGTCCTGTGGTTGTTGATTAATTTATCAGGGTCTCCCCCTAGACTGAGATGAGGGACCATTTCTCATACCACTTTGTAGCCCTAATATGAAGCAGGTTGCCTGGTACATAAACATTGATTAAATGTTTGATGAGTGAATAAATGACATCACAGAGGGGATAGGAAGAAGACCACAGGTTGAGGGATTGGCCTCAGAAGGAGGAAAGAAAATGCTTCCTTTGAGACCAGAGGAAAGGATGGCTCTGCAGAGTGATAAGTACATTTTTGTTTGGTATTTTCCTTTGAGAGAGGGACTAAGAATTTAAAGTCTAACCATATAACAATAACCACCATAATTGGTAGTTGATAAACATGGGATAATAATGATTTCCTATGATGATTTCATTCTTCCCTATCTGTATTTTGATTTAACTCTTTAAAATAGAAGGGCAATTTATTTGTAGGTTTGGTGTTTCTGTTTAATAATCATACTGATTTTCTCATTGGATTCACTTTTCATCTTCTCTCTCTTCTAGGGACACTCTGTGTCTCACTAGGGACTCACAATACACTCTTTGTAATTAACCCTTCTTAGGTGCCCTGGTCTCCCCATCTCTCATCTCCATTTTCTACCTGTGGGAGATACATCTTTTGCCCTTCAAATGGGGGCCATTGTTTCTTCTTGGGCTTATTTGCACATAATAATAACAACTGCATATTATTAATTTTCAAGGATCCTGAGTGGATATAAAACAAAAACCCTTGGATTCTACTGTGACTCATGAGCAGGGAAAATTGATTAGACAATCCCATCCCGATGCTGTTGTCTTCTCTTCACTGTTGAACTGATTGTGTCAGATATATAGGGTTCTTAGCTTCTCTTCTCCTGAGTTTCTTTTTCTGTGAAACCGACATGATTAATATCTACCTCGTCAGATTGTTATAAGCTATAAATGGGTTGTTACACATCATTATAGCAGTGCCTGGCACAATAAATGTTAGTAATTATTACTGCTTTTGTTATTTGTTGATGGAAATTTGCGGAGAGCATTTTTATATCCCCAGAAATTTTTTACACGCCTTCCCTGGCTCTTCATACCCTTCTGAATAGCAGCTGATTTTCTCTGAGATACCATTAAGTAGTCATGGGTTCGTTTCCCTTTCTGGAATCATTTCCAAAACACTGCTTAATATAAACAAAATTATAAAAGTAAATACTGTTCAGTGAAGAAGGCTCTTCACAAAGTTAGAAATCTGATCTAACCCTATACTAATATTTATATGTTATATATATGTTATATATATGTATGTGTTTGTGTATATGTGTGTGTGTGTGTGTGTATTTGAGATGGAGTCTCACTCTGTTGCTCAGACTGGAGTGCATTGGCATGAGCTCAGCTCATTGCAGCCTCTGCCTCCCAGGTTCAAGCGATTGTCCTGCCTCAGCCTCCTGAGTAGCTGGGATTATAGGTGCATAACACCACACCCAGCTAAGTTTTGTATTTTTAGTACAGATGGAGTTTCACTTTGTTGGCCAGGCTGGTCTCAAACTCCTGACCTCAGGTGATCCACCCACCTCGTCCCCTCAAAGTCCTGGAATTACAGGCGTGAGACATCGCACCCAGCCTCCTGTGCTAATACTATGATTATCAGCAGTCACATGGCAAACACCCATAATATATTATTATTTTGTGTGCATACAGTATGTGACGTGAGAGGGTGTCTCTTGGGAGGTATATGATAAGAAGAATTTTGGATCTAGGGTTAATATCACTTCACAATTTTTTAGCATATGTTGAAATGAGAATTTTCATTCTCAGTTGATTCTTTGGGCTGCTGTGTTTCCATTCTAAACCCACAAGCCATCTTTGACTGGGGAGCTCAATGATTTCATGATACCTACAGCCCTTTTCTAATTAGAAATCCTATTAGAAGGTGGAAGGCATGGGAAGGATGTCTCAGTCTGCATGTGGAAAGACCCTTCTTTGTGAAGAACTACCATGAATAGCTGACGTGTACCCAGCACCTTAGCTGAAAGTGCAGGCAAGTGTGTAAGAGAGGTGGCTTTTTGGCTTTTGGAGTTTATCAACAGTTGAGTCTTTAAAAGCCTGACATTTTTCTTCTCCAGGATCTTACTTATTCTTCTTATTGACTTTCCATCCATTACATTAATAGCCACTAGATTCTAGTTTATCGGGCTCAGAGCTCATGTGTCTCATCCTTTGCAGTAGGTGCAGGTTCCATCATGGTGTTGACAAGTAGGCTGTGTCCTGGAACCTCCCTGTCATGGACACTGGGCAACCTGTGCTCTTTGAATCTGGAGCTGGTTTGATTAAGCATGAGCAGCAGTAAGAGAATGCGGCCTTTTATTTCCAGACACCATAGCTGCTGTTGGGAGGTGAAATGTTCTCATTTGGGTGTTGGTTGGAGTGAAATTGTTTGTCTTTTTAAAGCAATGCTGTGTTTTAGGATATTAACATGACAGATGAGTCTCTGGGGCAGAACGTGAGTAAATGTTAAAGCAAAAGCTTTCAGGATAAAATTTAAGCTCTTTAGAGTTGTCAGCATGAGAAAAAAATTGAGGCAATTCTTCAGAAGGGAAGCATTATATAAAAGCATGAGTTGGCACCTGAATGTAGGTTAAGTTTCTTCCCCAAAAATAACGGCTAAAGGATTTCTGTTTGCCTTGGCTTCCTAAGAGGACAGGTAGTAAATCCTGCTGTCCATTGACACAAGCATGAAAGAGTAGGTAGTCTTTTTGGTTACCTTTTCTCCGACTATTTTTGGGCAGCTACTGTGCACTAGGCACTGTCCCAGGCAATGGGGAACCAGGAGTGAAAATTCAGACAAAACCTGCATTGCAGGGCTTGTATTCTAGTTGAAGAGATGATAAACATAAACCTAAATAAGCAAATTCCATAGCGGAGTAAAGGGGATTCCCTTTAGAGGAACAATCAATGCGTTTAAGGGGACTGGGGGCTTCAGCAGAGGATAATACAATCTGACATAAGACAGTCAATGTAGGTCTCGTTGAGAAGGTGACATCAGAGCAGAAACTTGAAGAGAAAGAGGTAGCCAGCCATGCCTATACCTGGAGGCAGAGAGTTTCCAGATGGAAGGAACAGCTGGTGTGCAAGCTCTGGGCGGGAATGCATGAGGGGCCAGTGTGCAGGGGCAGAGCCAGTGAGGGAGAGGAGGAGAAGGAGATGAGGTCTGAAAAGTAGGGGAGGGGCAGGTCATGTGAACCTCGTAGACCACTGTGAGGATTTGGCTTTTACCCTCTGTGAGATGGAAAGACCCAGTTTTAAAGGGTTGTTTTGGAGGTTGTGTTGAGAACAGACTTGGGGAGGTAGGGTAGAAGCTCAGAGGCCACCATTAGGCAGCCATGACATTCACCAGGCAGCAAGTAAGAGTGGCTGGGCCAAGGTGGTAACAAATGACAACCAAAATGAGTGACCAAGGCTTGTCACGAGACATCAAGGCTTATTAAGCCAGCCTAAAGGCACACTTGGGAAAAACGCAAGTCACAGAAGCATCTGTGGCTGTTTCCCCTGCTCCGCCTTCCAAAGAGGCTCTCAGGAGGTTTAGTATTTATATATTTCTTAGAAATCAGAGGCGGCAGCTGAGCACAGTGGTTCACGCCTGTCATCCCAGCACTTTGGGAGGCTGAGGTGGGTGAATCACCCAAGGTCAGGAGTTTGAGACCAGCCTGATCAACATGGAGAAACTCTGTCTCTACTAAAAATACAGAATTAGCCGGGCATGGTGGTGTGTGCCTGTAATCCCAGCTACTTGGGAAATTGAGGCAGAAGATTTGCTTGAACCTGGGAGGCTGAGGTTGTGGTGAGCCGAGATTGCGCCGTTGCGCTCCAACCTGGGCAGCAAGAGTGAAACTCCATCAAAAAAAAAAAAACAAAAAAACTGAGGTGGCAGTGAGACTTTAGTTAGTGCTCAGTAAATCTACGTTTTACATAAGATAGGTGAATATTTGAAGAAAAAGGGAATAGAGGAAGCAGGTGTCTCTGGGAGGGGTGAAGCAATGATTAATCTTATCTTGTCTTTGTTCTGTACCTAGTAAATAAGCTAGTAGGTTTTTGAAAAGGGCTGGCTGCTGTTTAGCCCTTAGAGAAGAAAGCCTAATAGCTGTTAGGAGCTGTTAACATCAACAGAGGTGTCCTTTCTCCTTTCCCATTATGCCTCTGAATTCAGCTTCCAAGGTTTCTCTGGGGATTCCTTTGCCAAGATGGGGTCTGTTCAGTCACTTGGGGCTGAGGATTTTATTTTATTTCTCACAGTGGAGATGGTTAGAAGTGCCTAGTCGGAATCCAGACATATTTTGAAGGTAGGAGCAGCATGGTTTGCTAATGGATTCACAAGAGAAAGAGAAGAGTCAGGGATGACTTACTAGATTTCAGCCTGAGCTGAACACAGAGAGTGTGTTGTGACTGACCGAGATGGGAAGACGCTGGGTGGGGTATACGTGTGTGTAATTTAAAAATATGCATACTTTTTTATGGCTGCATAGTATTCCATGGTGTATATGTGCCACATTTTCTTAATCCAGTCTGTCACAGATGGACATTTGGGTTGATTCCAAGTCTTTGCTGTTGTGAATAGTGCTGCAATAAACATACGTTGCATGTGTCTTTGTAGTAGAATAATGTATAATCCTTTGGGTATATACCCAGTAGTGGGATGGCTGGGTCATATGGTACATCTAGTTCTAGATCCTTGAGGAATTGCCATACTGTTTTCCATAATGGTTGAACTAGTTTACAATCCCACCAACAGTGTAAAAGTGTTCCTATTTCTCCACATCCTCTCCAACACCTGTTGTTTCCTGACTTCTTAATGATTGCCATTCTAACTGGTGTGAGATGGTATCTCATTGTGGTTTTGATTTGCATTTCTCTGATGGCGAGTGATGATGAGCATTTTTTCATGTGTCTGTTGGCTGTATGAATGTCTTCTTTTGAGAAATGTCTGTTCATATCCTTTGCCCACTTTTTGATGGGGTTGTTTGTTTTTTTCTTGTATATTTGTTTGAGTTCTTTGTAGATTCTGGATATTAGCCCTTTGTCAGATGAGTAGATTGCAAAAATTTTCTCCCATTCTGTAGGTTGCCTGTTCACTCTGATGGTAGTTTCTTTTGCTGTGCAGAAGCTCTTTAGTTTAATTAGATCCCATTTGTCAATTTTGGCTTTTGCTGCCGTTGCTTTTGGTGTTTTAGACATGAAGTCCTTGCCCATGCCTATGTCCTGAATGGTACTACCTAGATTTTCTTCTAGGGTTTTTATGGTATTAGGTCTAACATTTAAGTCTCTAATCCATCTTGAATTAATCTTCGTATAAGGAGTAAGGAAAGGATCCAGTTTCAGCTTTCTACTTATGGCTAGCCAATTTTCCCAGCACCATTTATTAAATAGGGAATCCTTTCCCCATTTCTTGTTTCTCTCAGGTTTGTCAAAGATCAGATGGCTGTAGATGTGTGGTATTATTTCTGAGGACTCTGTTCTGTTCCATTGGTCTATATCTCTGTTTTGGTACCAGTACCATGCTGTTTTGGTTACTGTAGCCTTGTAGTATAGTTTGAAGTCAGGTAGCGTGACGCCTCCAGCTTTGTCCTTTTGACTTAGGATTGTCTTGGCAATGCGGGCTCTTTTTTGGTTCCATATGAACTTTAAAGCAGTTTTTTCCAATTCTGTGAAGAAACTCATTGGTAGCTTGATGGGGATGGCATTGAATCTATAAATAACCTTGGGGAGTATGGCCATTTTCACGATATTGATTCTTCCTATCCATGAGCATGGTATGTTCTTCCATTTGTTTGTGTCCTCTTTGATTTCACTGAGCAGTGGTTTGTAGTTCTCCTTGAAGAGGTCCTTGACATCCCTTGTAAGTTGGATTCCTAGGTATTTTATTCTCTTTGAAGCAATTGTGAATGGAAGTTCATTCCTGATTTGGCTCTCTGTTTGTCTGTTACTGGTGTATAAGAATGCTTTCTTTGTAGGGACATGGATGCAGCTGGAAACCATCATTCTTAGCAAACTATCACAAGAACAGAAAACCAAACACCGCATGTTCTCATAGGTGGGAACTGAACAATGAGATCACTTGGACTCGGGAAGGGGAACATCACACACTGGGGCCTATCATGGGGAGGGGGGAGGGGGGAAGGATTGCACTGGGGAGTTATGCATGATATAAATGATGAATTGATGGGTGCTGACGAGTTGATGGGTGCAGCACACCAACATGGCACAAATATACATACATAACAAATCTGCACGTTATGCACATGTACCCTAGAACTTAAAGTATAATAAAAAAATGAAAAAAAAATATATACATACTTACACAAGACACATTCTGGGAAAGTAGACGCTGTGTAACTGATGGTGGCCATCATTGGTTGTATTATTTTGCTCGGGCTGCCATAACGGAGCACCACAAGCTGAAAGCCTGAGACAACAGAAGTTTATTTTCTCACCCGTGGGCAGGCTGGAAGTTCAAGGCGAAAGTGTTCGCGGGTCTGGTTTCTTTGGAGGGCTCTCTCCTTGACTTGCATAGAACCACCCACTCTCGCTGTGTTCTCAGTGAGGACAGGTCAAAATGACCCTTCCTTTGTGAGTGCACATCCCTGGTGTCTCTTCTGTGTGTCCAAATGCCCTCCTTTTATAATGACACCAGTCAGAATGGATTAGGGTCCACCAGAGACGCCCCATTTTAACTTAATAGCTATTTTAAAGCCCACAGCAGTACTTCTAGGTGTTCTCCACACACAATAACATTCTGAGGTACTGGGGATTAGAGTTTCAACATGTGAATTTTGGGGAGACACAGTCTAGCCCACAGATGGGTGAACTTTAGTATCTAGAGGAATTGTGTGATTAGACTGTCCTGCAGCCAGGCACCTTGACTGCTAAAATGAGAATGCCAGGAACATTTCCTTTCTCTTGCCTGCTGTCATGTAAGACGTGCCTTTGCTTCTCCTTTGCCTTCTGCCATGATTGTGAGGCCTCCCCAGCCATGTGGAACTGTGAGTCCTTTAAACCTCTTACCTTTATAAATTAAACATAAATAACATTTCTTACTGTGGTCTACGCTTATCATCGAGGTACATGTTCCAAGAACCCCCCCACCGAGTGGACACCTGAAACTGAAAAGTACCAACCCCCATATATACTAAGCTTTCATCTATGCATACATACCTGTAATAAAGCTTGAGGTGTGACAGCAAGACAAGCACAAATTTCTTTGTCCTTCTTACCAATTTCACGGTAGATTTATTCTTCTCATAGATCTTAGCAACTGCAGCATATGATTTTTTATTCTTAGTCAGTGAAGAACTTTCATCTTTTAACTTAAACGAAGCTCTTTACAGCTTCTCTTTGGCATATCGAAATTGTTATATCACTCCCCTTGTGCTTAGGGGCCATTATTAAGTAAATAAATGTGACACGAACACAAGCACAGTGATACCACAACATTTGATCTAATCACTATGACAGCTCCTAAGAGACTAATGGGGTAGAGGGAGGGCTGTTCAGGGCGTAGTGGCCAAAGCCTAGATATACTAGACAAAGGGATAATTCACATCCTGGGCAGGATGGACTGTTTATTTCTGGAATTTTTCACTTAATATTTTTGGACCTCAGTTGACTACTGGTAACTGAAACCATGAAAAGCAAAATAGTGGGTAAGTGGGAACTGCTGTCTATCAGATTGAGGCATATGTCTATTAAAGGACAATATGTTGGAAGAAAAGCTGTTGCTATATATTCACTTAATTTAATCAATAGTCATTTATTGAGTATTTAGCTTGGTTGAAGCAAAGATGAATACATGAGAGTTTCCCACCTGGCCCTGGGATGCACAGGTGAGTAAACAGGTGATCAGTGATGGCGATAAGGTGGTGTTTAGATGACAGACATTACATAATTGTTGCATGGGGTCTGTAGGAAGGAAGCCGTCAGGCCCCCTCTTAAAGGATGTGGAAAGGATTGATTCCTGGAGGAAGATACTCTGAGCTGAGTGTAGAGGGATAGAAGGGAGCAGGACAGAGAGGGGCAGAAGTAGACTGAGGATGGCCAGTATAGGCTGTGGGGACCAATAGTGGTGGTATGCAGAGCTCTAGGGCAGGGCAGAGCTTGGTGAATTCATGAGGCTAAAATCCATTTTGGCTGGAGCATTGAGTTTGGGGTCAGGGCATGTTGAGATGAAACTTGGGGATATCACTGAGAACCGGACATAATGAAGTGCCCTAACTACACATGCCTTTGGACTTTGTCTTAATGAAACCAGGGAGCCATTGAAAGGCTTAAACAGAAGGGTGACGTTATCAGAATTATAATTAGAAATACTGCTTTGTCTGCTCTGTTGAGAATGAATTGGAGGGACTCAGCCTAGAGGGACAAAGAGCTATTGTAGTGATTCCAGGCTGAGAAGTTACCAGCTTGATTTGTGGAAGTGGAATTAGGGATAAGAGAAGTGGATGACTCCAGAGACCCTGAGGGAACAGAACCCATGGGGCTTGGTAATTGATCAGATAGTAATAGCAGACATCGATATGAGTCTCACTGTGTACTGGACACGGGATGGAGAAGGAGGCGTGAAGGATGAAGCTCAGCTTTAGGCAGCTCATTTAATGCTAGTGCCACTCACTGCTCCTCAGAAGAGGAAGAACTAGACCAGGAGAGATGATCAGCTTAGTTTTGGGGGTGACTTTGAGCTGTCTCTGGGACACATAAAGGGAGAGCACCAAAACAGTTGGAATATGGGTTTGGAGCTCAAAATAAAAATCAAATTGGGAACTAAGGGGTTAGGACTTACTGATGCAAATTTAAACTGTGGAGATGGATGAGATTTTCCATAGAAACGTTGAGAGTGAAAAGCGATCTGTGATCAGAACTCTGAGGACCACCCATAATTATGTCATAGGCAGAGGAAGGGCACCCCTGGTGGAAATTATAAAGGAACAGCCAAACAGGGAGGCAGAAAACCAGAAGGATTTGGTAACTCAAAACCCAAGGAGAGAAAGCAGCTTTAGATGAAGAGAGTGGACATTAGCATCAAATATTGAGAAAGACAGAGCAAGATAAGAGTTTACAGGATCTATTGGATGTAGCACAAGAAGTCATTGCTGGCCTGGATTGGTGAGAGGACATCATTAGTGGAGTGGTAGGGGCAGAAATAAGGTTGCCGTGGGACAAGAAAAGAAAAAAGTCCTCAGATGTTGGTTACATAGCCTAAAACTGCACTGCCCAATACAGTGCCACTACATGTGCTTGTTTTAAACAAAAATTAACGAAAATCATATGCAATTAAAAATGTATAACCTCAATTTCACTAGCCACATTTCAAGTGTACAGTAGCCCTTTGACAAAATGGATTAAGAACATGTCCATCATCACCAAACATTCTGTTGCCCAGCGCTGATCCAGGTGCTCAACACTGAAAGAGAGGAAGGAAACGGTAGGAGCGGTAGCTGTGCTGAGCTCTAGTGTGTATACTCAGGGGTAGGGGTGTGTGTGTATGTAATCGGACTAATGAGCTATTTGATGGAAAGGGCTGATAATGTGAAAGCATCCATGTGTTTGCCTGTGTCCTATCAATTAGCTGTAGTATGTGGAAAAAGCCCCCTGCACTCCTACCAGCATTTTGAAACCCTTAAATTATTTTGAGTACTTCTTTTTTTTTTTTTTTTTTTTTTTTTTTTTTTTTGAGACGGAGTCTCGCTCTGCCACCCAGGCTGGAGTGCAGTGGCCGGATCTCAGCTCACTGCAAGCTCCGCCTCCCGGGTTCACACCATTCTCCTGCCTCAGCCTCCCAAGTAGCTGGGACTACAGGCTCCCGCCACGTCGCCCGGCTAGTTTTTTGTATTTTTAGTAGAGACAGGGTTTCACCATGTTAGCCAGGATGGTCTCGATCTCCTGACCTCGTGATCCGCCCGTCTCGGCCTCCCAAAGTTCTGGGATTACAGGCTTGAGCCACCGCGCCCGGCCTATTTTGAGTACTTCTAAGTATTCAAAAGTTGCTCCAGATGAGAAAATAGTGTTTTATCTCTGTATCTCCATAAGTTTTAGCTTTGTACATAAGATGGGTCTGATACATGTTTGTTGGCTTAAGTCTGTGTTACTCTGGGATGTGTTCTAGTGCTGTCACCTGTGGTATAATCACACAGCAACATGAGCTCAGCACCTGTTTCTATGCCCCAGGTAGAAAAGCCAGAGAGGGAGTCATTGAGGATACAGAAACGACTGTGATGTCATTTTGATTACAAAATTTTGATCATAAGGGTGTGTGCTTCTCCCCAGTTTGGGACTTTCTTTCCACAGGGTGGTTCTAAGGTACACTTGAGTGTGTCCTGCACTGGGATTTTGAGCTTAAGAGGAGGTTGGGGTAGCCTTTGATGAAGATCTTGGGCAGGGTACTTAGCTAAAGACCGATGATCTTTATATAAGGTCACTCCTTTCCGCAGTTGTTTACTGAGTACCCTCTAAGCACCTACCCATTTGTTAGGCCCTAGGATTTGTCAAGGTTTTTAAATAGGATGTAATCCCTACTCTGAGCTGGGAAAATGAGACATTGTAGGCACATGAAGATTAAAACAGGAGCATGACTAGCAAAGTGCCAACCAGGAGTATGGGGCAGACTATAAGGACAGACGCCCAGGGCACAGAGGACAGTGGGCACAAGGCATTCAGGAAACAAGACTGGCACAGTGGCAAATAAAGTTGGAGAAGAGTAAGATGCGATTGGAAAGATGAAGGTTGGTTTTATTAGCTGCACGTGAGAACTGGTCATTATAAAGCTAGTGTCTGATTAATTATAGCCTTTAAAACTTGGATAAAGACTTTCCCTTTGGTGTTTCCAGCAATAGACAACATTTAGGCGCTTGGACAGGCAGATTACCTAATGCAAGTGGAACTTGCGAAGTACACAGACCTAGGATCCCTCACTCTCGTAGGAGACCCAGAACAGCAGGGCACAAGAAGGGAATGAGTCGATCTTGCCTGGTGTTGATGCCAGGTGGAAACTTTAGAGCAACTGGAAGGAAGAAATATTCCTCCTTTTTCCTCCCAGTGTTGTTGGTGTGACTCCTAATCTCAAAGGCAACTCACTGCTGGGGTGAGCCTGGGAGGGATAGGAAACAAGAGAAATGAGCCCTTTGTAAATACACGTTTTACTTCTTCAGCGCTGGACACTCCAGATCACTGAACCTCAGGGAACTAGAAATTCCCAGCGATGAGTCAGCAACTATGCTCTTTGCTAGGTTTGTTTAAAATACTCAAAGGAATAGAAATTATTCTTTGGTAAAGATACATGCACCCATATGTTCATTGCAGCACTACTCACAACAGCAGAGACATGGAATCAACCTAAATGCCCGTCGACAGTAGACTGGATAAAGAAAATGTGGTATATCCGTACCACGGCATAGTATGCAGCCATAAAAAAGCATGAGATCATGTCCTTTGCAGGAACCTGGATGGAGCTCGAGACCACCATCCTTAGCAAACTAACGCAAGAGCAGAAGACCAAATACTGCATGTTCTCACCAATAAGTGGTAGCTAAATGATGAGAACACATGGACACATAGAGGGGAACAACACACCCTGGGGCCTACCTGAGGGTGGAGGATGGGAGGAAGGAGAGGACTAGGAAAAATAATAGGTACTAGGCTTAATACTCGGGTGATGACATAATCTGTACAACAAACACCCAGGGCAGAAGTTTACCTATATAACAAACCTGCACATGTATCCCTGAACTTCAAATAAAAGCAAAATAATAAAATACGTGACTTGTTTCCTATTCAGAATTTAAGAACAAAGGCAACTGAAATATGCATTGTTGTAGTTATTTATAATTCAAACAAAAGAAAATAAGTTTACCATGTTGAAAACTGTTATTTTAGGGTTCTGTACTCTACAAAGAGGTATCTGTCATACCATTATTTACATCACACCTGGGTTGTTAATGGAATCCCAGTATACAGGGAAAAGTTCTTTCCTGAAGACAGGCATTAGCATGATCTACAGAGAGGAATCTTTTTTTTTTCTCCTAAGTCAAGAAATACGGCCTTTCCTTCAGGGTCTTGTTAAATTACACAGCTTCTGAAGGTACTTAATGAGGAATCCTAACAGTCTGGGCTTTCTATGTATCTGCATGAACATCCCTTAATTCTGGGTATTTGCCTGGTGAGAATAGCACTTACTATAACTTTCATGTGGTATCACAACTCCCCCTAAGCCTCCAATACTGTAGTTAAAACATAATCAGTGTATGAAGGAGAATAAGACAGAACTAATAAGGACAATTAAATAGTATCTGGGTTTGATAATAATAATGAAAGGAAAAGAATAAGCCCAGCTGTGTCAAATTATTAACACTGATAAAACCAAAGGCCAGCCTGGACTACTGGTCTGCCAATGGCACTTTGAGAACCTTGGTTCTCACCATGGGTGGAGTCCTTAAGGGACTTTTCGCCATGGTCTATCCAGAGCACAGACTCTCATACAAAGACAGTGGAGTGTGTTTCTTTATAGCTGTGGCCCTTGAGATGTTTTAGTCTATGCTGGTGACAACTGTAATGATTCCGGTTTTCTATAAGGGAACAGACAGTGTCCTGGACCCAGAAGACAACTTTTCCACAAGTTATATAGATGGCTCCCTGCTCTGAATTGTGTTTTCTCCTCTTTCAAATCTGCTTCATCACATAATAACAACCCATATATCATAATAGCAGTCATTAATAAGACCGTTTAACCTTTGAGATTTTGACTTTGCATTCTGGGTCTATAGGACCATCAAATAAGTCACTCTCCAGACATTGAAGATTTCATCCTGCTTCTCAGTATTTCTTCTGCATGTTGGATGGTGTTTTTCCTGCCATCCGAACATTAGCAACCTAAAATGACATGACAAGATCCCTTTAAGGAAGGTAGTGAATGCAGAGTTCTGGAAAGTTCTTGATTTCAGTGTTGTTTGCTTCATTTCATTTGAATATTGCCCTTCAAGGGATAAATAGCTTCGTCACATTAGGCTTTGGCAACATTAATGATTTCTTACTGAAGTAATTTATAGCAATGGAGCAATTCAGCAATGAAGAAAGGGGGGCATTATTTTTATCATCACTTAACTCCTAGAATTGCTTTGAAGAGGAGCAATATGTTATTAGCCAAGTAACAGCATCCCATGACTGCCTGTGAATGATGTTACCTCCATGCAGGAATCACTGGATTATGGAAGCATTGAAATCATACTCCCTCAAGTGATACTTTGCAACCTGAGCTGCAAGTTAGTCTCTTGGAGAGTCCAGGCCACACCACAGAATAATTAAATCAGAATCTCTGCTGGGAGTCGGACCCAGACATCAGTACTTTTTTTTTTTTTTGAGACGGAGTATCACTCTGTCACCCAGGCTGGAGTGCAGTGGTGCGATCGCAAGCTCGGCCTCCCAGGTTCACGCCATTCACCTGCCTCAGCCTGCCAAGTAGCTGGGACTACAGGCACCTGCCACCATGCCCGGCTAATTTTTTATATTTTTCGTAGAGATGGGGTTTCACCATGTCAACTAGGATGGTCTCGATCTCCTGACCTTGTGATCTGCCTGCCTCAGCCTCCCAAAATCCTGTTGGGTTGACAAACCTCATCTCCAGTATTACAGATGTGAGCCACCATGCCCGGGCCAGACATCAGTATTTTTAAAGCTTTCCAAATGATCACACCTTGTAGCCACAGTTACACACCGCTGTTGAACAGGAACCACCAGAACTAGAGCTAGAATCACCTGACATCTAATAGTTCTCAAGCCTGTGCCTGTTGAGGAGGTGGGGTCCCAGGAACTGTGTTAGTCTTCATCAAACATCATGAAATGTATTTGAGTGTCTCTAACTGGCGCATGGCTTTTTTTGTAGTTTGGAGGTGTATGGGAGGAACTGAAGTCTTTCTTCCCACACTTCAGGATGATATTCTAGCTGAAATCCATCAAGTACTTGAAGTGTTTTGTGTATTGTTCTAAGTGCTACATAAGTATTTCAGTCCTCACAACCACCCTTTGAGGTAGCTATTGTATTATGATCATGCTTACTTTAGAAGTGAAGACACAGAGGCAAAGAAAGGTTAAGGATCTTGCCCAGAATTACACAGCTCGGGCTCACATCCAGCTCTAGAGTCTGCACTTCCTTTTAATAGGGATATGAAGACCATTTAGTTTTAAGATAATTACTGATATGTTAGAGTTTATGTCTCCCAAATTAACCAATTACATAACCAAAGCACATTTTTATTTTAGAGTGTGTGCCAAGAGATTAAATTAAAAATAAGTGTCAGTGGGTACTTAACCAGGGGTCTTTGTTTATTTACTTGATTCTATGGCCAAAGTAAGAGTGTGATATCATCCATTGGAAAAGTTTTCTAGGTTGAGTTCATTGTAGCCATGATCCGTTGTGTGGGATTTTGGGATCTCAGCCACCCATTTGTCCATATGTTTAGCGGACCCAGAACTTTTTTCTGAAGAAAATCTTCATCCTATGCAGGGAACCCCACTGCCCAGCTCCATGTGGAGACTGAGTGGCCTTGTGTTCTAGCACGTGCTGGGAGTGGCATAAGAGGATGTCAGTAACACTGAAAACGCAGTAACTGATAATGTTGGCATCTGCTCTTAATGGGCAGCGTAGCATATTTACATGCTGTGAACTTGTCAGGGAACATATAGCAAAACTTCTGCCTGCCAATAATGATCAACTACACGTGTTCCAGTTATTGCTGCATTACAAATTATCCTGGAATTTTAGTGGCTTAATAGTACCATTTTCATATGCTGACAGATTCTGCAACTGGGTTAGGAATTCAGAAAGGACACATGGGGATGACTTGTCCCTGCCTCAGCATGCCTGGGACCTCATGGAAAGGCCTCATGGGAAAGTCTTGAGGGGAGTGAGTCAACAGCTAATGTCTAGAATCGTCTGAAGGCTTGCTCACTCACACATCTGGCATCTGGACAGCCATGACATGAGCACCGGGACTGCTGGCAAGAGTGCCCATGTGTAGCCTGTCCATGTGGCGTGGCTTTTTCACCATGTGACACCCTTAGGGTAGTTGCACTTCTCGCATAGCAGTCTGGGTTCCAAAACAAAATATTCCAGCAAACAAGGTGGAAGCTATGTGACCTCACTCTCTTCTCTTAGGTCATGCAGTTATAAGCCCCTGTGATTCAAGAGGAGGGGACATTGTCAAAGAATTTGGGGGTCATGACTCATTTGGAAAAAAATATTTGGGGAGGCTGGACGTGGTGGCTTATACCCATAACCCCAGCATTTTTGGAGGCAGAGGTGGGTGGATCACCTGAGATGAAGAGTTTGAGACCAACTTAGCCAACATGGTGAAACCCCATCTCTACTAAAAATACAAAAATTTGCCGGGCCTGTTGGCAGGCACCTGTAATCCCAGCTACTCGGGAGGCCAAGGCAGGAGAATCGCTTGAACCCAGAAGGCTGAGATCGCAGTGAGCCGAGATCGCACCATTGCACTCCAACCTAGGCAACAAGAGTGAAACTCCATCTCAAAAAGAACAATTAGGGGAGTACACTCAAACAGGCTACGTGTTATCTATTCTTATAGGCTAAGTTTTAAAAAATTCCTTAACCTATCATCTGAAAAATGACCATATTCAGTTGGCATCTTATGGAATTGTTTTTATTCTTTAGAGAGGTACACCAGTCATAGGATATATTAATAAAGTTACTGTAGGAATTTTGTAGGGGCAGTGGCTGTCAAAATCCAGAGATTACAGTTGTCTTTCTTCTGTTTCATTGCTTCTTGTAGACACAGCAAGTCGTGTTTTGTTTAGTGTCCGTGTTGTTGTGGCAATGGAGGCTTTGAGAATTGACTTTGCCCAGCATCTTAGAGTAAGTTAATGGTCAAATGGAATGGAAATTTAGGTCTCTCTTTCTCCCCTGCCAGGCTGCCTTTGTAAGGACATTGCTTGGCTTTGTCATCAGAGCTGTCACACTATGACTTGCCACAACATAGGAGTTTAGCGTGACCAAAACATAGCTTGGCATTCTGAGCAGATTATTCTATTAAAAAGGATGTTCCTGTTGGGTTGACAAACCTCATCTCCAATATTTAAGTTGTTTGCTCATGTGCTCTTCACCTCAAAGGAAAACACTTTTTACTTTCTTGTTGTGCGTCGTTATCTTCCCTCAGTGATCAGTGGAGGATGTGTCTGTGTTTCCAAAGATGTAGAGGAAAGCATGGCACAAGATTCATGCTTCTGATGGAAAGCTGATCTCTGGGGGCTTTTCTTCAAAACTTTATGGTGGTTGGAACATATTTTTGTACAGCTTAAGATTCAGATTGTTGTAAGTTGTGTTTTAGCTGTAGGGATTGCTGAATATAAAAGCAAACCACCAAACCAAGATCCAAACAAACCCCAAAACCCATGTGGTTGCAAATGGTTAGGCCTCCTTATGTGACTCACAGGCTGTCTTCTCAGCCCTTCAGCTTCAGGTCTTACTGCATTCTCTACCTGGTCTCTCTCCCAGACTTGCTGGGCTTCTGCAATTTTCTGATTGTGCCATATTCTTCGTCCATGCTCTTGTGCACTCTGGCCAAGTGGCCTGGAGAATCCTCCTCATCCAACCCCTGTTAAGTGTCCCTGCTCTGCAGGTCCTCCTCCTTAACTTCACTCTGAGACTCCCCTGTCTGAGTGCCCTTCCCAAAATCTCCCCAGCAGAGTTAGGGGTTTCTCACAATGCCCCCCACCGGCCCTGAACATGGTGTTATAGCTGTTCATTTCTGTTTCTCTGCTGCAAATTTGAGAAACTTCCAAGGCAAGGTCTATGTTTTTATTCATCTTTGTATACTCTACTCTGTTACCAAAAATGGAAGGTGCTTTTTTTTTTTTTTTTTGAGACAGAGTTTTGCTCTTGTTGCCCAGGCTGGAGTGCAGTGGTGTGATCTCAGCTCACTGCAGCCTCCACCTCCCAGGTTCAAGCGATTCTCCTGCCTCAGCCTCCCTAGTAGCTGGGATTACAGGTGCACGTCACCACACCTGGCTAATTTTGTACTTTTAGTAGACACGGGGTTTTGCCATGTTGATTAGGTTGGCCTTGAACTCCCAACCTCAGGTGATCTGCCTGCCTCAGGCCTCCCAAAGTGTTGGGATTATAGGTGTGAGCCACCATGCCCAGCTGGAAGGTGCTTATTGATGGATCTTTGAGTGAATAAGTTATTGGATTGATGGGTCAACAGAAGCATATCTCTCTGTTCATTATCATCTGGGCTTTAGTCACTGCCCTTAAGACCCTACAATGATTGCAAGAAATGATAGGTTATTCAGATTCCACTTAAAACACTGCCTGCTCTATACAAGTCCAAATATAAATAAATAAGTAAATTTTAAAAATACTGCCAAAGTTTTGGTTATAGTTTCAAACTTTCTTTCTATTGGAAAGTAGATATTCAAAGGGTAGAGGAAGAATTGGGTCTACAAATGTGCTTTTCACATCACTTGTTTTCCTAGATTGGTGGGAGTGTTGGTTTCTTTGCCTTTTGAAGACTTCCATGGAACCCACAGAGACAACAAGTCCAGGCTTTGTTATAGCACCCGTTTAGTGGTCATTGGTCACATTTTATCTCTCATCAGAAGTTCCATCGATTGGGACCATTGTTATTATTTATCGTTATGGCTAGTTCTTTTTTACTAAGATTTACTAAAGAGTTACAATGTACCAGTTTGAGATAAATGAATGGTTTCCAAAAGCTAGTCTTCAGACCTCAAGTTAATAGGTCTGGTGTCCAAAAACCTATATTTTCTCAAGCTTACCAGTTTGTACTGGCATAGATGAATACAGGTCAATTCATTCTATTATAGTAGAATATTGTGACCTATTTTCTAGGCTTATAATTCTTTTCTTGATCTTCAGCTTACTGTGGTTTCTCTGTCATTTAGAAGTTTCACAGAAATACATATATATTTTTCCCAAATATCCAGTGGATTAAACTTTGTAGCCTATTTGTAAAGCTAAAATGAATTTCCACCACTAATTCATTAGGTGAGTCGTTCCAACAAAACCAATGCTTTTAAGAGACAGTACTTATGACTTTTCTTGAAGTACAGAGCAGTTGATGGTGAGGCTTTGAACAGACACTGTGATCCAATTTTTAAGATAAGGAAGTAGGAACCCTGAGTCATTAAATACCTTATTTAAGGTGGTAGAAAGTCAGTGGTGAAGCCAGGGTTAGGCTGGCAGTCTGTACCGTGGGTGTTGGTCAACCACAGAAGCCTGTCTGGAAGAGCCAGGAGACTGTGTGTCTGGGAAGGACCCTGTGATAATCATGTTAGTGACTGCGGATAGTGATGTAGGTGTTATATAAGGCAGGGTTTTACAACTGGAACAGATGATTGGGAGGGGAGATGAAAGGTCATGGTAAGTGACAAAGGACTTTCAGTTAATCATTTGAAATTTTCAGTTGATGTTATGCATTAGAAATGGGTTTTTCGGCCGGGCGAGGTGGCTCAAGCCTGTAATCCCAGCACTTTGGGAGGCCAAGACGGGTGGATCACAAGGTCAGGAGATCGAGACCATCCTGGCGAACACAGTGAAACCCCGTCTCTACTAAAAATACAAAAAAAAAAAAAACTAGCCGGGCGAGGTGGCGGGCGCCTGTAGTCCCAGCTACTTGGGAGGCTGAGGCAGGAGAATGGCGGGAACCCGGGAGGCGGGGCTTGCAGTGAGCTGAGATCCGGCCACTGCACTCCAGCCTGGGTGACAGAGCAAGACTCCACCTCAAAAAAAAAAAAAAAAAAAAAAAAAAGAAATGGGTTTTTCAAGCAATATCAAAAAAATCCTAGAGTAATCTTGCTGAAACATTACCTTGACCCGAATATTACATATGCTAATTTGTATATCCTGAGGCTTTTTACCAGAATATCAAAAATCTTCACATCTCTGGGTCCACAGTGGTGACTTGAAAAAACTAGCAATTGCTTTCTGCTTTCAAGCATATTTAATGCCGGTAGAGCAAGTGACGTACTTGCTCTGCAGTCCTGACCTGTTTGAGAGCAGTAATACATTAAATGATTAATGGAAGAAAGTGGAATGACATGATAATAATAGTAAGAATAATTATTATTGTTATTGCTAACATCGAGTACTTCCTATGTACCAGGCATGAATGTTTTACGTATTTTTTAATCTTCAAAATAACCCTATGAAGAAGTATTATTCCATATTTTAAATATAAAGAAATTGATATCAATGAATTAATATTATATTATCTTACTCTTCAAAGATGAGTTTTAAGAGTTTTCTGATATGCTTTGGAAAGCTGATAAGCTTTTGAAGCATCTTTATGTTTTCTATTCTCAAGTCAGTCTCAAAAAGAAAGGAAGAATAGAAAAGAAAGAAGAGTTAAAACATCCTTTTGATGGCCAAGTTGATTCACCTTGAAAGAGCTTTACTTTGACATTGCTCTCAGATTTTTACTCGTATGCCCTTTGGTCTGGGAGTAGATCACTTGCAACCTTGAATAGGTTACTTATTTAACTTTTTCAAAATGAGTAAATGGCTTACTTCTTTGAAAGATACTTCAAAATCAAGATAATATTTGTGAACGGGGTTTGAAAAACGGACGTGAGTCAGGGTTATGGAAATTTCAGTTAGGCTGTACATCCTCTACTTTGGTGGTAAGTTGTACATGGGTGAGGTCAATGGTTGGCCAAAGACAATAGCTTGGTCACACATTCCTTGATCTTTGACCTTTTAGTTCCTGCTCATTGCTTCTGCGTATATCTTAAGTTTTCTGCTTTCCCACGACATCCTGGATATACATTCCACTGTGTTTGCATAGGAAGTCCTACAGCTGTTTGGAAACTTGCCCTAACAATGGCAGCTGTGACTTCCCCTCCTTGCATGTTGTTTGTTCTGGAATTTTTGTAGAGCTCCCTACTATCTTCACCTCTACCCTTGCCGACTGGCCTCTTAAACTCCATTGAGTCCAAGTAGGCATCCTGCAAGTGTAATTTCTAACCGTTGATATCTTAAAGTAAGTTGATGGGAAGAGATGGATCTGCCATTTCTTCATTAGAAACCAACAGTTATTCAACAATAGGAAGTGAAGGTGACAAAGAAATCTGTGGAGTTTTTTCGAGCAGCCTGTTGTCTGAGTCCAGCCAACTTCAGAGACAGCACTGAGGGAGAAAAGTGCAGAGGCCCGATTTCCAGGATAGCCTCATTCTGGGGCTGTTGATCACCTGGAGCGGGTTAGACTTAAACATCCTCAGAATCTGTTTCTTCCCCATCTCTTCTGTTGAGTTTTCTCCCTTTAGCCTTGTTGTTGTTTACTCTCAGTGCATCTAAGCTTTCACTCTTTCCTGTCCTTATACTGTACCTTTCCTTAAGCTTCTCTGCTCCTCATATGGACCCCATAATGTAACTCCTCTGTTACCAGTGGAAGAGATCCCAGTTACCCCGAGTTACCAGTGGCGAACCCCTACAGGTCCACAGCAACTTCAGTCCTTGCCGCCTCAGACAAAAGAATTCGACTGAGGGGCATAAATCAGAAAAAGAGACTGAGGCAAGTTTTAGAACAGGAATGGAAGTTTATTTTAAAAGGCTTTAGAACAGGAACAAAAGGAAAATTCACTTGAAAGAGACCCAAGTGAGTACCTGAGGGTCCAAGAGAGAAAAGAGAGCAAAAGAAGACAGGGATGAAAAAAAAAAAAAAAAAGGAGGCAGGGAGAGCTTTAAACTTGATCCTGGGACTTTATAGGCTCGCCTCTTCCCCATGATTCTCCCTTTAGGGTAGGCTTTCCGCATGCGCGGTGTTCGCCTTACCCTTTGGCATTGAGCATGTGCAGAGTGTTTAGTGAGTTATACGCATGCCCGTTGGAGACTCTCTTCCCTTTTTCGGTGGAGTATGCCTGGAGAAGATCATACGTCACCTTTTTTTTTCTTTCCCTCTCTCTCCTCTGTCTCTCCTTTTGTTTTGTTTTGTTTTGTTTTGTTTTGTTTTGAGACAGTCTCGCTCTCTTGCTCAGGCTGGAGTGCAGTGGGCCAGTCTTGGCTCACTGCAACCTCTGCCTCCAAGGTTCAAGTGACTCTCGTGCCTCAGCCTCCCAAGTAACTGGGATTATAGGCGCCCACCACCACGCCCAGCTAGTTTTTGTATTTTTAGTAGAAACAGGGTTTCACCATGTTGGCCAGGCTGGTCTGGTACTCCTGACCTCAGGTGATCCGCCCGCCTCGGCCTCCGCAAGTGTTGGGATTACAGGCCTGAGCCACCGCGACCAGCGCATTTTTGTCTCTTTAACACATGTTCCCAGGACTTTGTTTCTCCTTAGGGCCTGCATTCAGTTAGCATTTTGCTGTTAACAGGAGTGGAACATCAGGAAGTGACCTCTGCGTGGCGCTGCCTAATTTTCATTTTTAGAGAGGCAATGAAATAATTGTCGAAACATCCCCTTACATTTCTAGGGGAGAGCCCTCTCCTGCCCCGCTCATACCTAGCTACCTGTAACACTTCCGCCACTTGCTTCCCAGTGCCGGCCTTCCTTGCCCTCACACCTGCCATGCAGAGGCCAGTCACAGCCCAGTGAGTCCCCGTCTTGTTGCCTGTGTTGCTCACGCTGCTGGAGAGAAGTCACTGAATGCGCGTGCTGATGTCAGTGCAAATTCATGCTCTCTCACCCCGCTGCACGCACCTCTGCGTTGTTTTCCATATCCTTACTCATCTCCATGCTCCACTGCCCCATCCCCGCCTCCAGCACTCCTCATAAACCCATTATTCTCCTTTTAATTCCCTCATTCTGTTTCACCAACTTAGTGCCATGAGCTCCTGTGGTTCCTTGCCCCAAGTTTTCTCTGTATGTATCCCTAGCCTTCTGCTCCATCCCCCTTTGGGGAACTAGGTAACCCGTCCTTGTCTGATACCAAGTACTTTGCCGGGTTGTAGATCTCATCTACCTCTCACCTTCTCACTCCATCCCTGCATCCGTATTACCCATTTCTATTTGTTCGTTCTTATCAGCATGTGTAGGAAGTATGTTGCTCTTTCCAATATATTTTTTTAAAACACTCTGTCAACTCAGTAATTCCTCTGATTTCTACCCTATTGCATTTATTCCCTTTTTAGCCAAGCACCTTGCCTTTCTTCTTCCCTCCCTCTCTTTCTTCTTCTGTGCAGCAGATATTCATTAGGGTTGCAGACACCAAGTTCTGGTTTCACAGAGGGTACCTTTCCGTGGCAGGAACAGTAACGCGTAGGTAAGCAATAAACACATTCAGGTAATGTGCGATGAAAAATCCAGAACAGGGTAACAGAGAGTGTCTGTGGGATGGTGGGGGCCTTCAGAGACTGAGACTAGGTAAAGCTTCATTGAGGGGGTGGCGTCAGGGCAGAGACCTATATGGTAGGAAGGATCTAGCCACGCCAGACCTGGGGAAGTGTCCCAGGCAGAGGAGAAAGAAAGGGCAGAGGTTCTGAGGTGGGAATAAACTTGACATTTTCTAGGAAATTAAGAAAAAACACTCAACTCACTGCTGCCCCTTCATCCCTTATCATTTTTCAAATCTATCCTAGGGTGTCTTACACCCCTGAAACTGTTATTGATAAGACTACCTGTGGATGGTCTCCTCCTTGCCCCATCCAGTGGGCTATCTGTTTTTGTTTTTTTTTTTTTTTTTTTTTTTTTGAGGCAGGGTATTGCTCTGTCACCCAGGCTGCAGTGCAGTGGTGCACACATAGCTTACTGCAGCCTCAATCTCCTGGGCTCAAGGGATCCTCGTGTCTGTGCCACCCAAGTAGCTGGACTACAGGTGCACAGTACCATGCCCTGCTAATTTTTACACTTTTTTCTAGACACAAGTTCTTGCTGTGTTTCCCAGACTGGTCCCTGATGCTGCTGTCTTCTGTCCCTCTGAGTACTTCTGTCATTGAGACTTTTTAGTGACCCTTGCAGGTCCATGCACTGTGCACCTGAAGGTTTGGCATATCCTGGGCCTGCATCCTGAGCTTGTTCTTCTTCATCTACAGACTCTTCCTGGCTGACCTGACCCACATCCACAGCTTCAACTTACATAGTGGGGATGTCTAAATCTGTATGTCTACAAAAGGCTTACCTGCCAAGCTTCAATCCTACTCATATACCTCTTCAAATCGGCACATCCACAGCTTAGCTCATAATCCCTGTCTCACCTGTAACTCGAGTCAGCCTCCTTTTCTCCCTCTCCCTCACCTGCCATGACATTTTCTAGTGACATTCTCAAGCTCTTTTCCACCTC
Source organism: Rhinopithecus bieti (assembly GCF_001698545.2). Classification (NCBI taxonomy): domain Eukaryota; kingdom Metazoa; phylum Chordata; class Mammalia; order Primates; family Cercopithecidae; genus Rhinopithecus; species Rhinopithecus bieti. The sequence continues at coordinate 4,160,954 of NW_016804209.1, read as the reverse complement.
CACTGCCACCATCTTAGTTCAGGCTCTTGTCATTTCCTGCTAAACCATCGTGATTCTTTCCTCGTTGTTCTCTGATCTCGTTCACTGTCATCATCCACCCGTGCCCCACACTGCTCTAAGGTGAAAGTCCTAAAAGATCTCATCTCTCCCATGCTAAAACACTGACCCGGCTCCCCTTTGCTCTAGGACTGGTTGCACATGTGAAGGAGACTTAGGGAATACACATAATGTGACCCCTCATCCCGCTCCACTTCAGCCTTTCCAGCATTCTCCCACCTTCCATTCTTGTCTGCCTGTTGCACTCCAGCCTTGCCGAATTGCCTCAAGGTGGCCAAACATAACAAGCTGGTTTTTGTTATCTTTGCTTCCATGATTATCTTTCCTTAGAAGGCCCTCTCTGATGTTGTTGTCTTGGCCAACACTTGCTCATTCTTCGGTTCTGGTAAAAACATCTGCTATCAAACTGTCTAGACCCTCCAGCAGGTGGAGACGCCCTCCTTTTATTCCCTTACCCCATGGGCAGACTCTGTTAAGCACTTATCCTGATGCCTGTTTTGTTTACCTGTCTCTCTCTAGAATGTGAATCCTGAAAGCACAGTGATTTTATCATGTTCATCTTTTTTATTTTTATTTTATGAGACAGAGTTTCACTCTGTTGCTGAGGCTTGAGTGCAGCAGCACGATGGCAGCTCACTGCAGCCTCCAACTCCTGGGTTTAAGTGATCCTCCTGACTCAGCCTCCCAAGTATCTGGGACTACAGGGGCATACCACCACACCTGGCCAATTTTTAGTATTTTTTGTGGAGACGAGATTTCACCATGTTGCCCAGGCTGGTCTCGAACTCCTGGGCTCAAGTGATCCGCCTGCCTCGGCCTCCCAAAGTTCTAGTTGCAGGCAAGAGCCACCCTGCCTGGACCATGTTTATAACTCTAATATAGAATACAATCCATCCTTAATATTAGCCATAAGAAAAAATTAATAAAAATAAAACTAACCATGTCATTTGCATTTGAATTCCGTGAGGCTGGCAGGCCACCTGCCGAGGAGCCCAACCCACTTCAGTGCTGAAATCCTAACCTGCCTTCATTTTCTACTCATTATCGAATACCTGGTGGCCTTCCTGAGGTGAGAAATACATTGCAGTTCTCTGCAAGGGAAGAAGGGCTCTGAAAAGAAAGTCAACTGCTAGTACCAGCCACGCGAGGTGGCCCATGCCTGTAATCTCAGCACTTTGGGAGGGCGAGGCAGGTGGGTCACGAGGTCAGGAGGTCGAGATCACCCTGGCGAACACGGTGAAACCATATCTCTACTAAAAAAAATACAAAAAATTAGCTGGGCATGGTGTTGGGCGCCTGTAGTCCCAGCTACTCAGGAGGCTGAGGCAGGAGAATGGCGTGAACCTGAGAGTCGGAGCTTGCAGTGAGCCGAGACTGCGCCACTGCACTCCAGCCTGAGTCAGGAGTGGTGCCTCGCTCCAGGAGTGGAGTGAGACTGTCTCAAAAAAAAAAAAAACAAAAAAAAGTCAACTGCTAGTACCAATGATGAAATAAGAAGGCACTCTAAGTGAGTAGTTCTTAGACATTTCTGATGGATTAGGAACCAGATAGTGGATTTGTCTGCCTGCATCTATGACATGAACAAATACGCAAAAAGGCAGTTTAGAGGAACAAGAAAAGGTGATGTACGCATTTTTTCAGCAAGTCCACCAGTCACTGCATCTATTTCTTATCAAGTGAAAGAAACTTTCAGTGGCAGTTGAAATAGAAATAAAACCAGTGAGGACAAGTCCAGAGCCACTGAACATAGGTGAACTGTGATGCAGGGGAAAGTAGGGACGTTTCTGTTGCCCCACAGATGAAGACAGCTTCCGAGTAGATAATTTTTATTGCATTTCATGGGGTGAGTGATTTGCTTTCTAGCGTCTGAGCATATGAGGATTTATAGCAGTCTTAGGACATCTCTTCCACAAATGTCACAAGTTTACTACTTTACCTGTAAAAACAGAGCTGGCAGGTGATGGCACTGTAATAGTGCCTTATTTATCTCATGTGGTCGGGGAATGCAATATGCTATCTGAGCAGAATTTTCTAGGAAAGTGAGACAACAAAATAGTAAAAAAAAAAATAAAAAAAAAATTACTGTTTCAGAGTAACATCTTAAGCATTTACCTGTTCCTTTTTTGAATAGAGTAAGCAGAATATGTGTTACGGTACAAAAGTGTAAACACATCTGTGCTATTACAGGGATGTCTTCAAAGGCGATTTACATGGGTGAAGTGTTTTTTCTTTATATTAAATCATCATCGCTTCTCAACCTTTTGGCAAAGATGAAGTACATTAAATGATTTCAGATATTGATAATTAAAAGAAAGTAGTATTTTGCCTTCTCCCTTCTCTCAGGATGTTGCTTGACACTATTTACCATTCTCAGCACTTCTACCTGTTACAGATTTTGTTTTCCCAAATATTCTTTGTTTTCTTGTTGAATATATATATATTTTTCCATTAAAAATCCCTCCTTTCAAAATTTACCCTTTTCAATGTGTTGGAGATTGGAACTTCAGATAGCTGTTACTTACCGACTGTCAGAATTCTATGGTAAGGTTAAAGGAAGTCTGTAAGGGTAGGTGTGAGGGTTGTCTCTGGGTACAGTGAGTTTTGCTACAGACTTTACCTTGTTTATTCTGACTTCTTGGATGCTCTTTTCATGATCTGGATTCTTTTCTATGTGCTGAGTTATTTTTTTTTTGCATATGAAAAGTGACTCCAGGGAGTAAATCGTTCAGTGGGGGTTTATTCCAGGCCTTCATTAACCAGTTAGGCTAACACAAGCAAATCACATCTTCTCTGAGTCTCATTTTGCTCATCTGGGAAATGGTAAGCCTGGACAGGCGGATGCCCAAGATGTTTTCATGTGGTCAGGTGCCAAAACAATAGTTTAGGAAGAGAGTTTAAAGCTCTAAGACAGAAGTGCCTGAAGAAGAGAGATGGCTTTGCATTGAGAATGTCCTGGGAATCTACCCAGAGCAGAAGGATCAGATTTAAAAGGAGAAGGTGGACGCATAAACTTGTGCACGGGCTGTGTCTGTGAGAAACTGGTAGACTTTTTCAGAGGACAGCAGTTATGGTGGTCAGTACATTTAACATTCATCATTTAAACCATTTTTTAGTGGACAGTTCAGTGGCATTAAGTACATTCACATTGTTGCCATCCATTACCACCGTCCATCTTCAGAGTACTTTCATCTTCTCAGACAGAAACCCTGTACCCATTAGACCCTAAATCCCCAGTCCCTGCTTCCTCAGCCCCTGGCAACCTCTATTCTGTGCTGTCACTGAACTTTACTACTCTAAGCACCTCCTATCAGTGGGATCTTACAGTATCTGTCCTTTTGTGCCTGGCTCATTTCACTTAGCATAATGTCTGCAACATTCGTCCATGTTGCAGCATGTATGCGAATGTACATCCTTTTTAAGGCAGCTGGTACTCCATTGTATGGATGGACCACATTTTATTTATCCATTTATCTGTTGATGGGGGTGTGAGTTGTTTTTATCTTTTGGCTTTTGTGAATAATGGTGCTCTGATCGTGAGTGCCTAAGTATCTTTTAGGACCCCTGTTTTTAATTCTTTGGGATATAGACCTAGATATATATGGAATTGCTGAATCATATGGTATTTCTATATTTAACTTTTTGAGGGAGTGCCAAACTGTGTTCCACAGTGGCCACACCATGTTGCTTCCCACCAGTAGTACACAGGATTCAAGTTTCTCCAACTGGAGAAAGTTGTCGGCGGTCCCTAACCTTTTTGGGACCAGGGACCAGTTTCGTGCAAGACAGTTCCACAACAAGGGGAAGGTAGTGGTTTTGGGATGAAATTGTTCCACCTCAGATCATCAGGCATTATTTCAATTCTCATAAGGAGCACACACCCTACATCCTTTGCATGTGCAGTTCAACGTAGGGTGGTGAGAATGTAATTCTGACAGAAGGCAGAGCTCGGGCAGTCATGCCTACTTACCTGCTGCTCCCCTTCTGTGAAGCACAGTTCCGAACAGGCCATGGACTGGTACCGTTCCAGGGCTTGGGGACCCCTGGAATCAGTAGTTTCATGTGCTCACTATAAACCAGCTTTATTGGTGCCCAGATTTTACAAAAGGCGGGAACAAGACATACAACTGGTACAGTAGGTGGGGGCCTGAGTATGGAGCGTCTTGAAGGCCGGGCTGTGGTGTTGGTACTTTATTCTGTGGTATGGGATGCTGGCGAGAACTTTGAGCTCGGGAGATTGGGGTTTGAGTGGTGCTGTGGACACATAAGGGCCAAAGGATATACATGTGGGACCAGCTAGGCCCCAGAGGCCAGGATATGGGTTGGCGGATGCTTGTTGTTATTCCAGCTGGGAGACCAAGGCTCCATGTAGGAAGGTAGGGAAGGCAGGGATGAATGTGGAGACTGAGAATGAATGTGGGTGAAGGGGACTCTTGAGAATGAATGTAATGTTTTGCAGGCAGGAAGTTTGAAGAGAAATTCTGCATAGGCTCAGTAGTGTGACATCTGTCACAACCTGTGTACATGCATGTCAGTGGGGGTGGGGAATGTGAGAGTCAGTAGTGATGCCTTTCTTGTCCCTTGTGAAGGTCCTCAGTTGAAGACAGGGTACAGAGAGGTGTCTGCACTGGTTAGCTCCTGGCCTGCTGAAGGAATAGACATTTGCATGAATAGACTACAGATCTCTGTCTTACATACCTGGAGACATCCCCACCTAGTTGGGGGTCTTAGATCCTGGCCCACTGAGTAGGAAAAGACCAGCATCAGGATGCTTGCACAAGGATTAATTACACCAAACTCAAAGAAAGCTTAGCATTTATGGAAGGGAGGAAGGACATGGAGGTGCCAGGTAGGGTGTTTAAACAAAGACCGAAGCTAGCTCCAGAGTCCTGATTTTGATCTTTAATTTGCATAGTGCCTGAAAGATGCTGTTCTACACAAGATGACAAGGAAGGTGTTTGTGGGGCTACTTTGCTTTGTGCTTGCCATTTGCATGTGTCAGCTTACTGACTGAAAAACCATTCCTGCCTTGGAATACTTAGCCTTCTCCCCCCAACCCCCGCGCCGAGTTCTCTCCGTTCCTTTGTGTTTCCACCAATAAAGAGTTCCAGGAGGCAAAAGGAATTTTTCAGGTGTTGTCCTTCATGTTTAAAGAAGACCAACTGAATGCTGCTCCCTCTGTGCAGGGATGGGAATGTGTGCCTGTGGGCATGGTGGGTGGATGGCTGGGTATGGTTTTTGGTGGACTTAGGTTGCAAGAGAGTTTTAAATAATGTATTTAAAATAGATGGAATTGTACCGTTCACAATAGCGAAGCCATAGAATCAACCTAGATGCCCATCAGCTGTGGACTGGATAAAGAAAATGTGATACGTATATACTATGGAATACTACACAGTCATAAAAAAAGAATGAAATCATGTCCTCTGGAGTAATAGGAATGCAGCTGGAGGCCATTATCCTAAGTGAATGCAGAAACTGGAAACCAAATAACACATGTTCTCACTTATAAGTGGGAGGTAAACATTGAGTACACATGGGCACTATGAAGGGAACAGTAGACACTGGGGCCTACTTCAGGGTGGAGAGTGGGAGGAGGGCGAGCATTGGAAAACCACCTATCGGGTACTATGCTGTTTACCTGGGTGACAAAATTATCTGTACACTAGACCCCTGCAACTTGCACAGTTTACTTGGGTAACCTACACATGTTCCTTCTGAACCTAAAAGAAAAGTTGAAAAAAAAGAAAATAGATGAAATTAAGGGATCCCAAATCAGATTGATAAGATATAATTAAAATAATTACCAGAGTATAGAGAACCTAGCTAAAAAATGGATGTAATGACTGCTGCAAGGCATGGTATGTGGAAGACAGAAAGCAGCATAAATTACGGTGTGTGGGGTGAGCCTGGGTGCTGTGACCTTCCTGATGGGCAGTGTGCCATACCTGGAACCAGTGACCATGGCTGGGGATCTCTGTCACCCGCGGCTGATGATGCAGGCACCACCAAGGCAGCTGGCATTCTCTATTCGTAGGAGTTGTTATAAATAAGAATTACTGCATTCTCTAGGTTCTTCATAAATAGATGTCCATCTCTTGAGACAGGTTTAGGTATATTGCTATCTGTATTTTCAACTCTGGATTTAGGTTTTTAAAAGTTAATGATTCTTAGCCTGCCTCTGAGAAAATGACTTTACTAGGGGAAAAAAAATCATTCCTCAGCCTGCATACATTTTTATTTGTATGTTACACCGTCAGCTGCATTTTCTGTGTTTATGACTGTGTGGAGAAGTTACACTGCTGACACAAATAACAGAAACTCGACCAGACGCAGCCACCCACACCGGGAGGCCTGTTTCAGCTGTGCACATATGGCCTCTGTGGCGAATATGGCTCCTGTGCAGATAGGCCCTCTGTGGTGAATGTGGATGCTGTGCAGCTACGCCGCCTGTGACAAATGTGGCTGCTGTGCAGATACGTCGTCTTGGTGAATGTGGCTGCTGTGCGGATACGCCCTCCATGCTGCATGTGGGTGCTGTGCGGATACGCCCTCCGTGGTGAATGTGGCTGCTGTGCGGATACGCCCTCCGTGGTGAATGTGGCTGCTGTGCGGATACGCCCTCCATGGTGAATGTGACTGCTGTGTGGATACGCCCTCCGTAGTGAATGTGGGTGCTGTGCAGATAGATACGCCCTCCATGGTGAATGTGGCTGCTTTGTGGATACGCCCTCCATGGTGAATGTGGCTGCTGTGTGGATACGCCCTCCATGGTGAATGTGGCTGCTGTGTGGATAAGCCCTCCATGGTGAAAGTGGCTGCTTTCAGACTCAGCCCCACCTCATTTGGGCCCTGGGAGCTGGTTCACCTTGTGATCCCAGACAACATCAGAGATGGGAAAAGAGCCTGTTGCCTCAGGGAGTACTACATCCCTGAAAGAATGAACAGACTTTGAAGGAAAACACTTAACGTTTTCAAATAAGTCCTTTGAGCTTCCTAAGAAATGAACCTTCTTTTCTTCCATGGCTTTCCCCTCTGGGTCTTTGAAATCTTTTCCATCATGAGCTCAGCAAAACTCTCAGCTTCCCAGACTTTGAGGGCAGTCAAGCAGAATACCGTTTTACTCAACGCATTGGTGAAGGCTTCCAAAGGGAACTTAGTCCTTGTAATTCCTCTGTGTTTGGGCCTTTAAATAGCTGTGTTCACTGCTGGGGAACTGTGCATTTGGGTTTTCAGGTGGGGCTGTGAGGACAGCAGGGAGACGCAAGACTACCTTGAAAACTCACAGGACCACACTCCTCTCTGTGGCACCTCAAAGAAATCCAGTCTTTGAACACAATCAAAGAGGCTGTAAAACCAGTGCTGTAGGATGAAAAGCTCCTAGAAGGCAAAGAACAGAGAAGAGAACTTGGCAACATTTGCGAGGAAGACATGTAGTTCCCACAAAAGAGAAGAGGTAGAGTGAGGAAGAAAAAAGGAGTGGTTTGTGAGAGACCTTGAGAAGCTGTAACCGACTCTAAGCAGGAGAGAAATCTATTTATGTACCTTTCAAACTGTATTCCATTGCCGTGTCACTGGAAGTGAAACTCCACACAGTGTCGCTTGTCAGGTTTCTCCCTGGAGATTTATTTCTGTAGCCAGTGACTGGTAGGTGCATTCTCAGTTTACTGTGGCGATTAAGGAGACGTGAATAGAATCCAGGGTACCTACGTTCCCCTTCATCCTGGGGGATACAGACCAAGACCCCCATTGGATGCCCAGAAGCACAGAGAGTCCTGAACCCTAGCTATAGTATGTTTTTGCCCGTACGTACATACCTAGGATAATGTTTAATTTATAAATTACGCCCCCGGAAAGAGATTAACAACAATAACCAATAACAAAAGAGAATAATTATAACAATATATGGTAATAAAAAGTATGTAAACATGGTCTCTTTCTCTCTCTGTGTGTGTCCCTCCCTGATTCTCTCTTACTCTCAAAATATATTGTACTTCAGGTAACTGAAATGGCAGAAAGTGAAACTAGAAAAACGGGACTACTGTATAACTCAAAAGCTTCTCTGATTTGTTGAATTTTACCTTTGTTATGTGTGCATATGGGGGTGTGTGTGTCTGTGTGTGTTTCCTGACTGTAGAGAAAATACTCTTAATACCAGAGATATTAGAAGGAAATGGATCTTGAGGCATCAGGGAAATCATCTGATCCTTAGATTGGGAAGTTCTGTCACTTAGACCCTAGGGAGGCTTGTTCTGAGAGGGGAGCTGAGATGCTGGTTCATATCTTCCACCTGACAAGCGACACTCTGTAGAGTTTCAGCAACAGTGACATGGGATGGGAAACAGTTTGAAAGGTTCACAGACTTCTCTCCTGATTCTCTACCTTCTCAGAGAAAGGGGAGTCGTGAGGATAGCTAACATTTATCGAGGGTTTGTTGCATGCCATGTACTGTTCTAACCTCTTTCACATTTGAAAACATGAACTCCTCACAGTAACCTGTGGGGAAAATGAGGTACAGGACCGTGAAGTAATTTTTCAAAGCAAACCTCTGGGGCCAGGATTTGAACCGAGGCAGTTTGGCTTCATAGTAGGTAGCTCTGATTCCCTGAGCCATGCTGCTGAGGGATAGGAAGGAAGATGTGAAACTAAATATGATGTATTCATACCACTGTATTGAATATTTTATGTGTTGTCTATTTTAATGCTTCTAGAAGCTTCCAGAGGGCCCCACAACCCATGTGACCAGCCCTGAGCTACTGCCAGGTGTACCAAAGAGTTCACTATGGTCAGTTCGTCTGAAATGGACATAATTTCTTTCCTTTTTTTTTTTGAGACGGAGTCTCGCTCTATTGCCCATGCTGGAGTGAAATGCTATAATCTTGGCTCACTCCAACCTCTGCCTCCTGAGTTCAAGCAATTCTTCTGCCTCAGACTTCTGAGTAGCCAGCATTACAGGCATGCAACATGACACTCTACTAACTTTTATATTTTTAGTAGAGATGAGGTTTCACCGTATTTACCAGGCTGTTCTCAGACTCCTGACCTCAGGTGATAGGCCTACCTCAGCCTTTCAAAGTACTGGGATTACAGGCACTAGCCACTGTGCCCAGGCTGAAAAGGCTTAATTTCTAAGAGATAATGTTAATGCTCATTTTAAAAATTAAATATAATTATTTTAATATTCTTGAAATCGTATTGTAGAAAATTTGGATACTAGAAGAAAAGAAAAAACAAATAATCCCGCTCTGTATCGTAGTCAGTCTTATTTTGGCGTATTTCCTAAAAATTCTTTTACAGATGCCTCCGTATCCTACGAATAGTTTGTATCCAGCATTTCAAGCTTTTCCCCGTGTTTTTATGCAGTCTTCATAACTGTGATTTTTAAATTCATGGTATTTTGACTTCTTTTGGTATTTTTTAATTGGGAGCATTTTGAATTGTCAAATAATTGTTGGAGAGATTTCATCTTAAACACTTTTTAAAGGCATTCTGCGCTAGATCTCGGTTAAAAAACACTCAGCAGCCAAGGTTAATTTTAGAACGGTCTTTCCTTGTTTTCTCTTAACAGGGATCTACCGAACAGAAAGGGACAAAGGGACGTTGTACGAGCTCACCTTCAAAGGGGACCACAAACACGAATTCAAACGGCTCGTCTTGTTTCGACCATTCGGCCCCATCATGAAAGTAAAAAAAGAAAAGCTCAACATGGCCAACACGCTTATCAATGTTATCGTGCCTCTAGCAAAAAGGGTGGACAAGTTCCGGCAGTTCATGCAGAATTTCAGGTTGGTTTGTTTGCACGTGTTTATCTCCCTCCTCATGGTGTGTGTTAGAGCACTGGTATCACTTCCCGTCATCTTCATTTCCCCTGCCGAGTACAAGGCCTCCTTTCTCTTGTTCAGCTCTATTTTCCCCACATAAAGTTTATCATTTGTATTTGCCTTTCCGTAGAGCAATTCGAAAACTGCCCTACGAGCATATTTACCTTCAGAAGGGAAAAGCAGGAAGGGCTGGGTTTTCACCAGGATCTACAAAAATGACCGAATGCCTGTTATGTTCATTCTGACTTGCGGATGGGCTCGGGTTTGGGAATAGCAGGAATGAAGACTCACAGGCAAGTGAGCAACCGTGAGGCTTGAGGACCAGAGAGGAGGTGGCAGTGGCAGAGCCCACGTTAACAGTGGGCGAGCGCTGGAAGGTGTTCTTGATTGGCTTTAGGCTACCTTCACCTGCTGTCCTGTTCTAATGGTGGCTGCAATGCATTGGATCCAAATCAATCTTTTATTCTCACCTGCATCATCTTAGACTTAAATGTAGAATTATACCAAGAAGATTTCAAGCCCACATTTTTGTAGCTACTCAATGAAAGTAAGTGGGGTTTCATTTTTCAGGCACGCTGATGAAGGTTTTACATGTGTGCCTTTAAGCCCTTCATTGTGCGGTGCTGGATCTTAGAAGCTGTGATGGCTCAGATGCACATATTGGCTGAGGATAACCAGCTAAGTTATTTCGCCAGCTTGTTTTAAACATAGAAAATCCTACTGTCTAATTATAAATCTTGAAAGATCAAGCTGATTTTTTATTTCTTTTTTGAGACAGAGTCTTACTCTCACCCAGGCTGGAGTGCAGTGGCACGAACTCTGCTCACTTCAACCTCCATTTCCCAGGTTCAGGCCATTCTCCTGCCTCAGCTTCCCAAGTAGCTGGGATTACAGGTGCCCATTACCATGCCCAGCTAATTTTTGCATTTTTAGTAGAGACGGAGTTTCGCCATTTTGGCCAGGCTGGTCTTGAACTCCTGATCTCAAGTGATCCACCCACCTCGGCCTCTCAAAATGCTGGGATTACAGGCACGAGCCACCGTACCCAGCCTTGATTTTTAATCTTCGTAAATTTACATTATTAAAAGGCACAATGTTCAGTATAAGGGTGTGGTTGATACCTTTCAAAATTCTGGTTCATGAGCATACTCTATTTTAATTTAAAGGGTAACCCACTTACAGCTAAGTTTTTGAAGATCAGAATCAAATAGTCTTGGAAGAGACCTTTGAGGTCATCTGTTCTAATCTTCCCTTAATTCAGACTGTCTCTGACATGGGGTTCTCTAGGCAATGTGTGTGTGCACCAGGAAGCTGCCTACATTGCTAGTCAAGCTGCTGCTTTGTTGACCATCTCTGGATGTAAAGTTCTTTGTTGTTTGTATCTGAAGTCAGCTTCCATGTCTCTCCTGCCTGATGGGTCTAGTTGTAGCCTCTGGAGGATTGACCAAGTCTATTTCTTCTTAAACACCATTAGCTTTCAAGTATTTTTGAAGGTGGTCATCACAGCTCCCCTGGTCTTTTCTTTCCAAGGTATAGCAGTTCTCAATTCCCTTAGCTTTTTCATTTTCCTTAGTTTGTGACCTTTTTTTATTAGCTGGAACCTGCCTTTAGCCGTGATGTAATCCAAAGTAGGATGGGCTCTTTGACTGAGCTTTTCCCAGTTTGTGGAATACTCCTTTGTGCATGATCACAGAATTGTTTGCAGTGTTCCTCTGGCTCCAGTCCTGAAGTGAGTGTTTTTATAGTTTTGGCTTCTTTCGACCTTCTTTTAGTGTTTTTGCTCTCTTTCTCTGTAGGCCTTCCCTTTGGAATGGCGCAGTGCCACTGGTTGATTAAACATTACATCTCTAGAGTGACTGAACCTGCAACGTTCTGAATGCGGTTGTGGAACCTGAATGTGGTTTGCATTAGGCATTAAGTGAAATCATTACTGTCAGCAGCTAGAATGCCCATTTCTAGGACTAGGTTGTAGCAAGTCCCTTTGGCGAAGAAGCTGCCTATGTCTTACTGAGTTCAGGGTCCTGAGCTTTGATTGTCTGAGTCCTTGGACATGTTAGGCTTGCCGAGGTGGTGCTTACACTAGGGAAGTAACTGCTCGGTGAAAGGACAAGTCCTCCCTGTAGGACTCCTGGGGCCTGAAATAGCGGGATTCTCTTGGGCATATATAAACAGCTGTTTCCTTAGTGTCATGAGAATTTTAAGCAATTAACAATAGGAAAAGAAACAGGAGGGGAAGTGTGGTTGAGAAGAGTCAAATGAGTAGCTTACAAGCCTCCAAAATGGAGTGGGTGAAATGAAACGTGATTCCAGTGTATGTTTTAAAAGAACACAAAAATCCTGGGGCAGTTTGCCTTGAGTCAAGTCGTCTCAGCTCACCCCATGGACTTTTACTATTTGGATGTTTCTTGCTCGTGTAGGTAGGAAGGGATGGGTGGCGGAAAACTTGTGACCTGGAGAGGATGTTTTGAGAGCCTTTTGCATGTGCTAGACACGCTACCCAGATGCGAGGGATTGGAAGATGAATTCAAGACGCGGTGCCTACTTTCACGAGTAGCAGAAGCTGCAAATACAGAGCCAGATGCTGTGGCAGAGATACAGACAGGGGACAATGGGACACAAAGAGAAGCTGCCCAGGACAGCTGACACTGGAGCAGGAGGCTGAGTAGGGAGTTTACTTCACAGTCAGGGCATTTCTGAGTGTGGTGAGGTCTCTGAAACACTGGGATGTGAGATGGAAAATATCTGTGGGTATTTAATTCTTCGTAAGACCTTATTAAAGATGGCATTTCAAACCCAAAGAAGAGGTTATTCAGGGCATGGTGTCAGGACAACTAGCCAAACATAGCAGAAAAAAATGTGATTCTTACTTCACACCAAAAAGCAAAGTAAATTCCATTCAATTAAATATTTAAATGCAATGAACATGACCATAAAATTACTGGGAGAAAATATAAACAGCTACTTAAAAAATTTTGGATGTTGTCTTTATAAAGTCCTTTCCGTCCCCAGACTGGAGACTGTGAACTGCGGTTGACACTGAAGATGACAATGGAAGCGATCTGTATTTCTTTTTTTTTTTTTCTCTGTTTTCTAAATATTTATATAGCTACCATATGTTTTATATTTTGTTTAAAGATTCAGTGAAAGATTATTTTTGGCTTTTATAATTTAAACATGACTTTTTAGTTTGTAAAAGGTGATACTTGGCTATTATAAGATGTTTAAGCAGTGTAGAACAGCGCAAGGAATACTTTCTTTAAAAAGTCACTCCAGGTCTCACCTCCCAGAATTAACCATTATTAACATTAGTTGAACGTCATTCTGGGCAATTTTCTTTGCATAGCTGCAGATAGAAGAATTGCTTGCCAGCTGGGAATAAGTCAGTGCAACATGAGATATACTATACATTCTATTTCTACTTATAGACTTAAAATGTATCTTGCTTAAATTTGTAGAAGAAAACTGGAAGTATGATAAAGGATTTGCTGAACTTTAAGAAAATGTCTCTTCACTGTGAGAGACTTTAGTTCCCAAGAGATTCCGCTGAAGTTAAAAGTGATTTTGCAAAACAAAAAATGTTGGAATTATCATTTTTTCACTCCATTTTGTAACTTGACTGAAAATTGCAGTACAAAAGGAAATCAGCACAGCTATACTTTCTGCCTTCTGTGTCTCATCTTCTGATTTTTGTTAGCAATCATTTATTTATTTATTTTGAGACAGAGTCTCACAGTCACCCAGTGACCAAGGCAGTGGCACAGCCTTGGCTCACCACAGCCTCTGCCTCCCAGGTTCAAGCGATTCTCCTGCCTCAGTCTCCTGAGTAGCTGGAATTACAGATGTGCACCACCACACCCGGCCAATTTTTGTGTTTTTAGTAGAGACTGGGTTTCACCATGTTGGTCAGGCTGATCTCAAACTCCTGACCTCAAGTGATCTGCTCACCTCGGCCTCCCAAAGTGCTGGGATTACAGGCATGAGCTGCCGTGCCCGGCTGCAATCTATTACTTTGACCTTGATAGGGTTACAGCCTTTACATTCTGCTTTATAACTACAGTTTCTACAGTTCTAGTTCTGGATTTAAGTGGATTTCGTGTACTCATCAGCAGTCCTCTTCCAATAATTTTCCATTCCTGAGTTCTTAGCTGGCTATATTGTATGGTCAAGAAAGGTTTTCAAGAAAAGTCAGAAGTGTTTGAGAATGGAGTATCTACTTGTTGTCATTATCGTGTACAGACAGCTTAGCTGGGCTTAAAATTCGTGGGATACACTTTCCTTCCTCAGGACTTTGTAGATATTCTGGCGTTGAATGATCAGGTGAAGTTTAAGACCACTTTATTTTGTCTCTCTTGTAAATGGCTTTTGCCAGAATGCCTGAAGAATTCCTTAATTAGTCTTTAATTACTTTCACTTATTCAGGGTATGTCTCACCTCAGCGTCCATTGCCCTTCCCTTCCCTTCCCTTCCCCACTGCCCCTCTCTTCCCCTTCCCCTTGCTTTCCTTCCTTCTTTCCTTGATGGAGGAGTCTCACTCTGTCACCCAGACTGGAGTGCAGTGGCACAGTCTTGGCTGACTGCAACCTCTGCCTCCTAGGTTCAAGCACTTCTCATGCCTTAATCTCCCGAGTAGCTGGGACTACAGGTGCTTGCCACCATGCCCAGCTGCTTTTGGTACTTTTAGTAGAGATACGGTTTCACCATGTTCGCCAGGCTGGTCTTGAACTCCTGACCTCAGGGGATCTGCCCACCTCGGCCTCCCAAAATGCTGAGATTATAAGTGTGAGCCACCACGCCTGGCCAATGTCTGTCGTTCTTTAACTGATTTTCCTGTAGTACAGTTTCCTTTTTTGCTTTGTGGGTTCTTTCAGGAACATTTTTGGATGCTTTATTTTTGAGTTCTTCTCTTTGCTTCATTTATTGGATTCTCTGTTTCATGGACACAATTATATATTTTACGCGTCTTCTGCATTTATTAGCATCTGTTTTTTTTCATGCCTTTGTCTTTTATCTGCTTTCACTTAAACCTTTATTGTGTCAGTAATTTGATTTTCTGACATCTATTATGTACCTTGCTGTTTCTAACGTATTACTTCTGTGCATTTTGGCTCTTGATTTATTTTCTGAGCACACAGTGTGCCTGCTGACGTTATTCTGCTGTTTTTATTGTTTTCTCATTGGACTTTTAAAATTAAATTCATATTTTATCAATAAAGTGAAACATTTCTAAGAAATTTTCTTCTGTTTGACTTACATTTTCTTTCAGACTCATTTTTTCCTTTTGCTTTGCATGCTGTGTCTTAACTTTTTCTTTTAATTTTGTTCTGATTCTTGGGATATGGTTGCTATGATTTCTTTTTTATCTTTTCTCATCATGTGCAGGGGACTACCCAGCCTTCTGTTTGCTCGAACATAGGATGGGTGGATTCTCCTTGGCTCTCTCCTCATCTTGACTGAGAATTGTGCATATTTTGAGGACAGGGTATGTCTCTGTTCACTTTATTTGTAGTATAAAGGCTGGGTGTAGGAGAGGAAGAACCCCCAGGGGCTTTGTACTGCCTTTGTTGAAGTTCCCTGTTCTTCTGGCTCCTCTGAGCCCTGGGATGGATGTGTGAGTTTTGCCAGGCTCACCTGGTGTGGGGGGAATTAATTGTTTTCCCAAAGGGTAGGTGTATCATATTTGGCTCTCAGCATGCCTTTATATAAGGGCTGAGGCCTGGGACATCACAAAGAGTCAGCACCACTTATTCACGTCTCCAGCTGACGTGCTCGTCTTCAGCAGCTCTTTCCACGCCTACCAGTCAAAAAGAGGAAAAAGGAAAGTTTTGGCTCTGTTTCTAACGGTTCTGTGGGTTGTGGGGGAGATGCATATATGTCGTCTGCTCTCAGTATTTCTAATCCCTTCTCCTCTAACTGTTCTGATAAAGTATCTTGACTACGTGTAATTAACTTTTTTCCTTTGCTTACGTCACATCTCCCCTTCCCCGCTCCTTTTTTTTTTTTTTTTTTTTTTATTTGCAGGGGTTAGTTCACAAGCTTAGTTCGCAAGTAATTGGGATGCAACTACCTTCCCTCTCCACTTTCATTACAATTTGTAGAAAGACCAAAATGGCCTGCTGTGGCTCTTCCTGCTGTTGGTGCCAAGGTCCTAGGTGGAAGCCAAGGTCTCCTGTGTCTTCCCGAGGTCCCACAGGTTGTCTTCTCAAACCTGGACCTGTGTCTCCTCTGTTTTCTTACCAACTAGCTTCCCTTCTGGAGGTGGCCAGTGGGGCCAGAAGCCACAGGGAGCTAATGTAGAACCTTCCATTTCTTTCCTTGGCCTCCAGTCTGTTGACGTTCACAGCAGAAGATTATGTCTCCCTCATTGGTCATTTATTGGTGGCAAAATTGTTGCCATTTTCAACTATTTTTGGCACACAGTTTGCAGTGATTGCTGTTTGAGATTAATGTATTTAAAGCATTGTCGTTCCCATGCATCACCTTTAAAATATCAGCACCCTTTGCTCTCATACAGTTGGTTGAGGAATCTTTTACGTGTTTCTTCATATATCTCAGCTTTAGTATCTTCTCTAAAAGCAAAGTCTTGGTCCAGATGGTCCCCAGCCCCTTGCAGTTCTATGCAGATTATTACCAGTAGTAGGTTATTCCACTTCAGCATCAATTTGTTAATTGCTCACCTAGAAAAGACTTGCATGACTTAAACTTATAATAAATACGTCTTCTTGGACAGAAGGAAGAGATGTGGAACCTGGAATTCCCAAGAAGGAGCAGCCTTGGTCACGAGGCACAAAGTGATTCTGGGGAAGGCTAGGTATGCAGAAAATGGCTCACCCGGAGTGCTGGCCAGGCACGGGTATAATCTACAAGGAAGCAAATGCCACATCTTTGTGCTGTAAAACAGTGCTTGGGATGGTCCTTGGGGACGAAATAGATTTCTTGATGTGCAGAGTGTGTGGACTAAGTTATTTATTGTCATTATTGTTTCTTGTCATTATAGTCATCTCAAATACTCTCAAAAATTATTTGTGTTTTAAAAAACACAAGTTTAATAAAACAATTTTTATCAAGTTCAATGAACAAGGACTCAATAATAATATGGGAAGAGGGACAGGTCCACCTAAAAATTGGGACTAATAGAAAGTTAAAACTTGTCAAAAACACTAGGTTTCAGAATGTCCCAAAAGGCAAGGAGAAAGGGGTAAAATAAAGGCCAGAGTCCTCCAGCTGTTCATATTTAGTGAAGAGAAGTCTGTCATCCACTGGGTGAGATGAGCTTTCTCCTAGCACCCAGGGCCTTCATTTAACAGGCACTGAACCACCAAATAAATGATACTCCTCGGATTTACAAGAAATCATGATGCTAAAACTTGACGCTAAAGCTTGAGTATTGTCGTCTCTCAGTGAGAATAAAAGTCCCACTGCACCCCTCAGTAGCAATATAGACTACTCTGTTCTTGGTGCTGTGGGGCTATGTATGTGCTGTGTGAGTCCATTTTGTTTTTGTGGTTTTTTTAGAGACAGGGTCTCTAAAAAAGCTCAGTAGCCCAAGCTGGTGTGTAGTGGTGTGATCATGGCTCACTGCAGCCTCAAAGTCCTGGCCTCCAGTGATCCTCCCACCTCAGATTCCTGAGTAGCTGGGACTACAGA
Organism: Rhinopithecus bieti; assembly: GCF_001698545.2. Lineage (NCBI taxonomy): Eukaryota > Metazoa > Chordata > Mammalia > Primates > Cercopithecidae > Rhinopithecus > Rhinopithecus bieti. The sequence goes on along the minus strand of NW_016804209.1, from coordinate 4,143,435 downwards.
TGCATGCCACCACATCCATCCGGATTTTTCATAGAGACAAAGTCTTGCTTTGTTACCCAGGTTGGCTTCAAACTCCTGACCTCAAGTGATCTTCTGTAAAGATCACTTTACAGCGTGCCTCAGCCTCCCAAAGTTTTGGGATTGCAGGTGTGAGACACTGTACCTGCAAATGACTTCATTTTTGTTTATGGAAATCAGATGCCTGGAACTGTGGCAGGCTTCTTCTCTCCTGCCGTCATTGTCCTGGCTAATGTGGGACCCTCACAGGCTTCATGTGCAGTTTCTTCACCCCTTGATGCCCCTCCCCTCCGCCTCTCTTGGGTCTCTGCAGACTCTACCTGTGGCTGGGAACAGAGGGAGCTCACCAGGGAAAGCTTGGTTTAAATGTAACTCCTGCTGTTTTTCTGTTTCCTTTTTGTCCAGTGGCATATTGGCTTAAACCTACTTCATCTTCCTCTTCTTCTCCTTCTCCTCCTTCTCCCCCTCCCTCTCCTCTCCTCCCCTCTTCCTCCTCCTCCCCTCTTCTTCCCCCTCCCCTTCCTTCCCTTCTCACTCCTTTTGCCTCCTTCCCCTCCTCCCCTACCTCTTCCCCCTCCCCCTCCTCCCCTCCCCTTCCTCCCCTTTCCCCTCCTCCCCTTCTCCTCTCTCCCTTTCTCCCTCTCCTCCCTTCTCCCCTGCTCCCTCTCCTCTTTGTCCTCCCTTCCTCCCCCTCTCCCCATCTTCTTCTTTCATCTTCCAACCCCATTTTGCTGTTGAAAAACTATTCTCAAATTTGGTTTTTGGCTGCTTTGTTTCTCTTACCTTCCGTATTCTAGATTTTAAGCCAGCTGGTTACTTCATTGTTTATTTTGCTTGTGATAGCAGGAAGAACCTCATAATAACAAAACTATAGATTTTCTTTGGTCTTTATCTCTAAGCCTCTCTGAGGGGAAAAAGGCAGAATTTTTATGGAAAATATTCTTCACTTTGCTTTAAAAAAAACCTTTCTCAATTCCAAGTTTACTTGATTTTTTATTTTGACTGCTTCCAGCTGGTCTGAGAACCCTTTTTCATGTTACTATATTCCTCCTCAGACTTGACTGGTAATTTTTGTCTTAATGTTCTCTTTCTAACATTTATGATATTTTAATATAGTATCAAGGAAATCTTGTACTTGAATTTTCTTGAACAGTTCTCTTTTGTTCACTTTTTTGGCCTAGAACCATTAAGATGGTTCTGAAAATCTCAGGAAAATTATTTTAAAGCAGTAAGTATAGAATCTTGGAAATTGAAATGAGCCTGGCACGTTAAAGCTAGGCTGGTTTATGCGACAGAAAGGCCTCAGGTCATCAAATGTTGGATCATGATAGAGATTCCTAGTTTCTTTGTGTTCCCCAACAGGAAAATGATATATTTTGCATAGTCTAATCCTCCTGCCTTCCCCAAGCCCCTCTACCTCTCCCATAGGCCATTTCACTATTTGTACACCAGAGCTGCACCAAGAAAGTTGGATGGCAAATGTGTTTGAGAGATACTAATCTATATCATTCATTGTATTTGGATAAAAGTTTCTCTTTGGGGACTTAATAGAAATTGATTTTTATTTCACTCGAGCCAGGGGTTATGTAGGAACATCTATCTAGCCAGGAGTAAAAAATGACCAAATGGCAAATTATCTCATTTTCTGTTTTGAAATGGACAGTTAGGAAAATAGGTCCAAATTGCTTGATTGAGAGTCAAAATTTACTCATTTCTTAACACTGATCAGACTACTCAAATGATGGAATAGAATAATTATATATCAATAAATTTATCTTGACACAGGAGAGGGGAGATGACCCTCTAAACCAAAGGAAGAATGCTGATTTTAAAGCCAGATTTTAGTTAGCCCGACTAACTCTCTTCATTTCCAATTTCTTTGTGCCAAGGAATTTCTTCTTGTAACCATGGAAGACTACAGTGGGAACATCAGGTCTCTCATATGTCATTTCATTTGCATGCGACACTGCTTAAAGCCTAAATAGATGTTCATCACATACCTGAACATTTGAGTAGAAAATTGACTTAGGAAAGAGTAGTGAGGTGATTTCCTTGCATCTATGCCTTTCTCAGCTGTCAAAGCCTTGCCTCTGCCCTTGTTCATGTGCGTGGTGGCTACTCACCTGTCAAGGCTCAGCCTGAATCCCCTTCCTCCTCAGGCCCCCTTTTCCTGGCACCCAGTGGAAATAACCATACTCTCCTCTCAGCCTTTTAGCTCATTTTACGTCTGTTACCGTGGTTATTGCATCCTGCATTATATTATAGTTCTTTACTTGTCTGTTGCTTCCAAAAAAATCTATAAAGTTCCTGCAGTAGGGAGGGTGACCAGTTGTCCCAACTGGCTTGGGACTGAGAAGTTTTCTAGGATACAGGATTTTCATTGCTAAAATCTAGAAAATTTCAGGAAAACCTGGATGATTGGTTCCACTACAAAGACCATATATGGTCATCCTTTGTAACTCTTCCTTCAGTTAGGATAATTCATTGCACACAAAAGTGCCCAGTAAGTGTTTGTTATTGAATCCATGATTCCTTAGACCATGTAATTATGAGGTATAAAGATAGGTATCCTTAACTGCAAGAAACACAAGTTTCCTCCTCTCTTTCTCTTACCTACGCTGGCAAGATTTCCAACCTTCTCTGGCCCTCTCAGTCTTTCTAGGTATCCTCAGTGATAACTCATACATGTGCAGATGTTAAGTTCAACCTCCACTGGCTGCACAAGCATCAATTGTATGAAGCACACCCATGCTTCTGACAACAGCCAGAGGAGCTATCACTCCGTGATGGCATGGGGCTTCTGCTGCTACCATACCCACCACCATCTCTATCACAGTAACACCATTACATTCCCCAAAAGCCCTGGCTTGAGCTCCCAGTACCCTCAAGTTTTGTTTGCTGTGAAGGAAGCCTTCCCATGGTTTTCGTAGCTCTGTCTCTCTAGAACTCACAGGTGAGTCCACAAGAGCTGGCTGGAGAACAGGACCTACCCCAGGGGTGTGCATCACTTTGACAAGCACACTGCCCCTCTGACAAGTCAGTTGTTTTTACCGAGCCTGTTTTTCCCTCAAGACAGTGATTGAGAACCAAGGTGATTTTGTACACCCACCTCCCCCTGCTCTGGGACATCTGGCAAGGTCTGGAGACTTGTTTGGTTGTCAAATATGGGATAGGTGGGTGCTCCTGGCATCCAGTTACTGGAGGACAGGGATGCTGCCACACGTCCTATGGTACACATCATGGCGCCTCCCACAATAAAGCATTAGCGGGTCTAAACTGTTAGCAGTGCAGAGGTTGAAAAAGGCTCCCTTAGGATGAGTTATCACACTAAGGGTACAACCCTTCCTCAAATCAGGCCTCAGATCAGCTTGTCACCAGTCCATCAGACCTGCCCATTCTATCTGGCTGGTTCCCATCAGAAACTCAGGTTGAACAGTCCTTCCCCACAGCCCATTTACATTTGGAGTTTTCTTGTAGCTTTTCCCTTCCACCTGGCCATACCAGCCCCCAGCTTTGTAGTGGGGTCCTAGGCAGTGAGTCCAAAGCTGTCAGACTTAACAGGCGCATCCCTCAGGCGGTCCAGGTGACCTGGGGAGATGACTGCCAGGCAGGTGCTTAGGAAACCTGGCTTTCATGCCTGCCTGCCTCCATAGCTTGGTCAGGTCACTGGAACTCCTTCCCTCACCTGTACGCTAAGACTGTGAACAATGGCCACGTACCTCCCTCCACAGGGCAGGCATGCAGATCAATAACAGAACTCAAAGACCATGAAGGGCTTTTGGCCTCTTGGGAAACAGAAATATAGGTGTCTAAGTGACTGTGATATATGTTTTGTGATAAGAAATATATCTTAATTAGCCTCTGTACTCTCCATACCCTCTTGTTACAATATCTAGGGGAAGAACTGCTTTATGGGTTTATTTTTTTGTTGGTTTTAAGAAAAAACATCCTAAGAAGAGTTTTTCTGGAATAGAAGCAGAATATTAAGGCCGAGCATGGCGGCTCACACCTTTAATTCCAGCACTTTGGGAGGCCAAGGCAAGTGGATCACCTGAGGTCAGGAGTTCGAGACCAGCCTGGCCAACATGGTGAAACCCTGTCTCCACTGAAAATACAAAAATTAGGTGGGCATGGTGGCGCACACTTGTGGTCCCAGGTACTCAGGAGGCTAGGGTGGGAGGATCACTTGAACCTGGGATGTTAAGGTTGTGGTGAGCCAAGATGGCACCAGTGCCTGGTGACAGAGTGGGACCCTGTCTCAGTCAATCAATCAATCAATCAATCAAAGAATTTTCAGGCTTCCAGGTTCAGGCAGAAGAATGACCCAGTGGGAATGGGGAGCTCAAACACAGAGACCATGGGTAAATGATGAGCTTCCCAGAGGGATCTTAGGAGGTTGAGTTTCCTGAGATTCATGGCAAAGGCTCCATAGACAGTGTTACCAAGGTGTTTATAGAGAAGTGCTATCAGAGGCATGTAAGTCTGCCCGAAGGAGCCAAGTACCATGTGTCCGGGTATGAATAACAGTGCAAAGCCAGGAGTTTGAATACACAACGAATGCAATTCTCCTCCATTCTCATGCATTTTATTTAGTTAGTTAGTTAGTTAGTTAGTTAGTTAGTTACTATTTTTGAGATGGAGTCTTACTCTTTTGCCCAGGCCGGAGTGCACCGGCACCATCTCAGCTCACTGCAACCTCTGGCTCCCGGGTTTGAGTGATTCTCCTGCCTCAACCTCCCAAGTAGTTGGTATTACAGGCCTGCACCACCATGCCTGACTGATTTTTGTATTTTTAATAGAGACAGGGTTTCACCATGTTGACCAGGGTGGTCTTTAACTCCTGATCTCAAGTGATCCTCCTGCCTTGGCCTCTCAAAGTGCTGGGATTACAGACGTGAGCCACCACGCCTGGCCTACTTTACTTTTTAAACTTTTGCCTCCAAACCAAAAACATATGGACATAGTCACTCATGTACACACTCTTTCTCACACACACCTTTCCAGTGGATGGAGTCTGCTGAGAATTGTTTAGAGCAAAACAAAGATCGTTCAGCCAGCCAGCCATGGTTTTTCATAGTACGAGACTCATATTCTTCTAAAGCGCTTGTTTGTTTTATTATAGAGAGTGATTATAGAGAGTGTTCGTTTTACACAGTACACGGAGAACTCAAGAGCAGACATGTCTTACTCATTTCTTTTTTTTTTTTTTTTTTTTTTTGAGACGGAGTCTTGCTCTGTCGCCCAGGCTGGAGTGCAGTGGCCGCATCTCCACTCACTGCAAGCTCCGCCTCCCGGGTTCACGCCATTCTCCTGCTTCAGCCTCCCCAGTAGCTGGGACTACAGGTGCCCGCCACCTCACCTGACTAATTTTTTTGTATTTTTAGTAGAGACGGGGTTTCACCGTGTTAGCCAGGATAGTCTCGATCTCCTGACCTCATGATCTGCCCACCTCAGCCTCCCAAAGTGCTGGGATTACCGGCGTGAGCCACCGCGCCCGGCCTACTTTGCCTTTTTTAAGACGCGTCACCTAGTCACAGAGAGTAAAGGTCCAATGCGTCTGTCTTACTGCTTAAAAACAGGAAGTGCTTTGAATGGATTTAAAATACCGGAGAGGGAGACAGCAAAGATGTTATTAGAAAATGAGAATGCTGATTCTTCATACTTAGTGGGCGACCCTCTCCGGATTCTAGGATGGATTTTTCCCACTGCATGCACAAATTTCAAGCAGTTTTTCTGGCACTTGTCCTTGTATGTGTGCCTTTATTCTACCCTGGCAGAGGAAGTTAAGGTATTGTCTGGGAAGTTTGTGAAGGGGATCTTTTGTATATACAGGATTTCATTGTTGGTTGGTGATGATTGAGTCTGCGGGGACTGTGGCTAAGTGGGAGCTCCTGGTTTTGAAACATGTCGTTACATCCTAGGCCTCTGTTCCCTATCCTTTGTCTGCTTTTAAACCTCTGCCCTTGCTCTGGGTTGCTGAGGTAGCTCTTTCTTCCTCCAGAAAGAGACAGAATTCTCAGAACCAAGCCTGTGGCCACAGTGAGCCCTGCATGTGTCTTGCCTGGGTCAGTATCATCTTCCCTATTTCTTCCTTGTGGAATTCTCATCTTTCTTACCTCTCCCTTTTGGTCTTTTTCCTTACGGAATAGCCAGCCAGAAAGGTCCTAGATTCCCATCTCTGCTCTTCTTGAAGTTTACTTAGTTTCCTTCAAGACCCTTTTGCACTTTACGAAAAGGTATTTGTTTGTGCTGTGCCTGTCAATGTGAAAACAGGCACCAGACATGCATGTGTTTTGTTTTCCAGGGAGATGTGCATTGAGCAGGATGGGAGAGTCCATCTCACTGTTGTTTACTTTGGGAAAGAAGAAATAAATGAAGTCAAAGGAATACTTGAAAACACTTCCAAGTGAGTACAATACGGAGCCGTCATAAGGAGTCCTGGTAACTGAGCTCAGGAGCACACATTCAAGGCTGAAACTTCTGCTTAGTTTTATTTTTCTTTACACTGTGGGTGAACTGGGATGGATTGATTGCTGGCTGTGTGCAGGGAAAAGTCTGCACTCCTCTTCCCCAGGAGACTACCCTGTCTGACACTGGTTTTCAGTGTGCGTGGGTGATGACTTGGTCATTGGAGATAAACTGCAGACATCAAGGGTGAGGGGATCATGGGCTTCTTTGAGCTTCCACGTAACTGGATGTTGTCACTTTTAGCACCATAGATGCGGGGACTTCTTTATGTTGCAGAGTAGGAATTAGGGAGAGCACAGCTGTTCAGTGAACTCCATCTCAGCCATAGCTTCAGAGGCTGAGAGTGAAGTCTAGGCTCAGATCTCATCCACTTAGCAAGCAGTCTCACCCTTTGGGCTTTCATTCGTTAAGTATTTTGAGACATTCAGGGGAAACCAGAAATGGCGGCCAAGGCAGGATCCTTGATCAAACTTACTTAGTCGAATACAAATTATTTAACTGAAAGCTTGAGACCTTCAGTTGTACATTTATACCTAGTTCATCAGTTGCATGGGGGAATAAATGTATTCAAAAGCAGCAGAGATGGATTTTTTTTTCCCTATAAAAATAAATGAATAAGTAATCCCCATGGCATCTTCTGCCAGTAAGGAAGCCGGAATGGCACTGCACACTGGCCTGTAGTTTGCCCTGGAGGTTTGCAGGGGGGCGATTTAAGTCATCAGGGTGGGTGGTTTGTAAGCCAGTGAAGCTTTGACTATGGCCAGTGGTATGCAGGGGCAGAAATAGTCTGAGTAGATCCATATGATTGAGATATAAACACTATCCTCTGTTTTGAGTTTCTGGTAAATGGTAATAGGATGATAGTCGAAGGATAAGATTCTAAGACTGAGTGTACTTTTCATGCTTTGTTACTAGTTTTGTATTAATGGGCCCAAGATCTGAATGCTAGTTATAATTGTTCAAGCATTCTTAAGCAGGAGATCAGCAAACTTCAGCTCACTGGCCAAATTTTGTCTTGCACCTGTCTTTGTAAGTAAAGTTTTATTGGAATGCAGGCATGCCCATTTGTTTACATATTATTTGTATCTGCCTTTGTCTACAGCTGTGCAGCTGAGTAGTCATCACAAAGGCTGTGTGACTCACAAAGCCTAAACTGTTCACTGTCTGCCTCTTTACAGACAACTTGTGTCCATCCCTGCTCTAAAGCAATAGTGAGTTGAGTTTAAAACCAGCAACAACTTAAAGCTATGCCTGTGTCTAAGATCAAATAGAATAAAATAATTGAATATCCTGAATGCAAGTGAAATAGAAATTCCTTGACTCCAGTGCATTACAATGTTCTTAGAAACGAAGAACGTGAATGATGTAAATTCATGTCCCCTGCCCTGTGGGTAGGTTTTAACATCTCTGTCAGTGTAAGTCCTAGACATAGGTTCTTTAAAGTTTCCCAGATGATTCTAATGTGAAGCCACAATTGAGAACAATTGTACCACAAGGTGGTAGTCCACCTGGGAGCTGCTCCCTCAACTGCAGCCAGCTGGCTGCCCCACCCCGAGAGATTTTAAGCAGCTCCCCAGGTGACTCTGAAGTGCAGCTAGGCTTGACAGCCTCCTTCCTACTGGGTATGGCAGATTTCCAGCACATCAAAGAGTGACCAGATGTTTGCTGAGGGTTACAGGTAACCAAATTTACATGAGTCCCATGGGTAAGTAGAAGGACAGTTTAGACCCCTTGTAGTGACTGGAATGCTTAAGGTCATACTTTCATCGATACATTTTTCTCCATATCAAATTACCTGGCAAGCTGAATTCTCAACCAGAAGGTGGCTTGGTAAGCAGAGAATGCATAGAATCTGAGTAAGAAAAGTAAAATCATTCGAGTGGTAGAGACGGTTTGCCTCCAACTTTGGCAAACATCTAGTCATCAATCTATCCAGTTCGCTTCATGCTAGAGACCAGGTTGGTTGGTGTTTAAAGTAACGCTACGTAAACTTTGGCAAAATTAACCTGAACTTCTTAAGTTGTGTATGTATAGGCCTATACCTGGTATATGTATATAGTTGTATATGTATATACCTATACCTATACCTAGTTGACTAGTTGCATAGGGAATAAAATAAATAATTTTTTGGTGTTGATATCCTCATTCTATTAACCAGTGATATCTGTAGTGTCGATGTCACTGATGCTTTGGGCCATGTCCTGCCTTCTCTTAGGGTGTTGCTGGTCAGGCCACCGCTCCTAGGAATGCCCAGACCTCTGCAGCCAGCCTGAGTTGACTTCACTCTACCATACCACACTCCACCTTCCAGATCAATCTTCCTACCTCCCCCACTGCCTTAGACTCGTCCCCAGATGGGCTGTTGCTTTTAATCCTGTCTTTACGACTTACTGCTCCCCAGTCAAACTGGGAGCAGAATTGGATGTTTCTCTTCACTCCCATTATTCTCCTTTCTTGGGGGTTCCTTCTACCCTCCTTTTTGTTAACTCAAACCTCAACCCCCATCACTCCCCACCTAAGTTCCCATCTCTGGAGCTCTTTCTGACTCCCAGTCCTTTACGCTCTGAATTCCAACTGTACTCACTTTCTACACCTCTTATATCTGGCACTTGGTGTAAATTTGATGATTTACATTTCTTCCTGTTGTGCTAACTTTGCAACTAGATTATAAGCTGCTGAATAAGTAGTACTATGTCTCGTGACTCCTTAATTCCAGCACTTAGCACAACACCATACAGAGAAAATGTTCAAGGTTTGTTCATCAAGAGAAAAATAATGCCAGGTATATAGTATATTTGTGCACATAGTAATATATTTTGTTTCTTTTTGAGGCAAGGTCTCGCTCTGTCACCCAGACAAGAGTGCAGTGGTGTGATCATACCTCATTAAAGCCTCCAACTCCTGAGCTCATGTGGTCTTCCCAACTTAGCCTCTTTAGTAGCTGGGACTACAAGCATGTGCCACCATGCCTGGCTTATTTATATATATATTTTTTGTGGAGACAATGTCTCCCTGTGTTGCCCAGGCTGGTCTCAAACCCCTGACCTTGAGCAATCAATCCTCTTGCCTCATCCTCCCAAAATTCTGGGATTACAGGTGTGATCCTCTACACCCAGCCTCCCATAGTAATCTATATATAAGCTTATACACGAAATTTTATTTAAACATTTTAAAATTATTTTTAAGGTAATAAAACTTTTGTTCAGAGGGGTCTTATTTCTGAATAATATAACTTGCATAAATTATAGTATTTAATATTCGTTACCTGATGAGATAGACACTGCTGTGGGCCCTACTTCATAGATGAAGAAACTGAGGCTTAATGAGGATGTTACTCAGGCCGTGGTCTCTGCCATATGGGAGAGCCAGAATCAGAGCCTCGTGTTAAGTTCCAGACTCATAGTGTTAGCATACCACCACATTTTCACTCTAATATGCTCGCTCCTAAAACCCATAGTTGTTGGTTGAAAGTAGTAAGATTTATAGTCACACTCAATGAAATTTATGTTATTTGGAAATCAGTATTGTGATTAAGCTGTTCTAAATCCAGTTAAATGCATGTGCTTCAATATCTTTTTAAAAATCTTGTTTAGTGACCAGTATGCAATATGTTACACTCTCTCTCCCTCGGTTTATTCTTACTCGCTTGAGCTTTGCATTGCAGTTGATTGCTATAGATCAGTGTTCTGCAAACTCCAGTTTGTGATTTATTAGAGGGTTGTGAAATCGATTTTGTGGCTTATGTCCAGTTTTTAAAAAGTGAAGCAGAATAGGATAGAAAATATCAGCGTGAATCGCAAGTAGTAAGGATGTTCTTTCATGAAAGTTTAATTTCAGTGTGTGTGCGTGTGTGTGTGCTGCATCAGGATGTGTAATATATTCCTTTGTAAGGATCATGGTCAAAATGCTTAAAAGCTACTACCATAGACAGAAGTACAAATCCGTTCTCAATATCTGATTCTTATTCTATAGATTTTTCCAAGCTTCAGTTAATCTCAGATTAGCTCAGTGGTTCTTCACTATAAACATGCTTTGGAATAACCTGTGGTGCTTTTCAAAATGGAGATTCCTTGGACCCAGGCTCAGAAATCCTGAATCAATGAGCCTGAGATGAAGCCTGGGAACCATCACTGAACTGGTTCCACATGTGAAGTTGATGTGGGTGGTTCATGGACCATACTGTAAGAAATACTGCTTTAGGTAGATGCTTGCTTGGAGCTATGTAATAGGAAATTTTTTGTTGTTGTTGTTTTGTTTTTTTGAGACGGAGTCTCTTTTGCCAGGCTGGATTGCAGTGGGACAATCTCGGCTCACTGCAACCTCCGCCACTTGGGTTCAAGCGATTCTCCTACCTCAGCCTCCCAAGTAGCTGGGACTATAGGTGCGTGCAACCACACCCAGCTAGTTTTTGTATTTGTATTTTTTATTATTTATTATTATTTTTTTTTGAGACGTAGTCTCACTGTGTCGCCCAGGCTGGAGTGCAGTGGCCGGATCTCAGCTCACTGCAAGTTCCGCCTCCTGGGTTTACACCATTCTCCTGCCTCAGCCTCCCTAGTAACTGGGACTACAGGCGCCTGCCACATCACCCGGCTAGTTTTTTTATACTTTTTTAGTAGAGACAGGGTTTCACCGGGTTAGCCAGGATGGTCTTGATCTCCTGACCTCGTGATCCACCCGTCTCGGCCTCCCAAAGTGCTGGGATTACAGGCTTGAGCCGCCGCACCCGGACCGTTTTTGTATTTTTAATAGAGATAGGGGTTCACCTTGTTGGCCAGGATGGTCCCGATCTCTTGACCTCGTGATCCACTCGCCTTGGCCTCCCAAAGTCCTGGGATTACAGGTGTAAGCCACGGTGTCTGACCGGAAAAATTTTTTTAATGTAACTGGTAGATGAATTGGCATTTACTACATTGTAAGTTGACATTTACTGCATTGTAAGTTCATCTTTGCCCAGTCACAAGGACACGAAAGCATCCTTCAGAGGAATCATGTCTGAGATTGAGATGGTAGAAATGAGGCACCGCCCTGCCAGAGAGTGTCTGTGATGCTAGGAGAGGGTTGTTGTCATTATCAGGGACCTACCTTGCCAGTGGTTGTGTCAGCATTTCACACCTCTTTGAAAGTATTTGACAGATACCTCCAGGAAGATTTTATCTGGGGGAAATGGTTTATTCCAGGATTTTTGTTTGTTCATTTTCAGAAATTTGAGAAGCATTGTTGATTTGCTTTTATTTTTTTTTTTAAACAAGGATTTTTAGATAACCATCTCATTTCCTAAAATGAAATAAGCTGCACAGTAGATCTCTCCCAAGCAGATAATTAGTCTCAGACCCTGGGAAACAGGGGCAGGGAGTTGCACCTTGCAGATGACAGCAGTATCTCAGGCCTCTGACCATCTCACCTGGCATTTGCCAGAGGCTGAGCTAAGCATGATTCTGCTTGGTGTGCCAACTCTTTATGGAGATGTGCCTGCATTCTGAATTGTTTACTGTGGATTTGAATACACCATATAAATTATGTTATTGTAAAAATGTTAATTTCCTGAGTATGATTACTATATTTTTCTAATGAACCAGAAAAGTATCTTGCTTCTTGGGAGATACATGTCTTCAAAGGTGAAGTTGCCTTGATATCTGAAACTAACTCTTAAATGCTTCAGAGAGAGAAAAAAAAGCAAATATGGCAAAATGTTAACACTTAGTGAATGTAGCCAAGGGTGTGTGGGTACTTATTATACTATTCTTATGGCTTTTCTGAAGGTTTAGAATTTCTCCAGATAAACATGTGGGGAAGATACATTGCGAAAAACAATGAAGTGATATTAGTACATGCAGTGGAATAGAATGCACTGCTTAAAAGAAGAGTCAGAGCGGTGAAAATGGAGTAAAGACCTGTGCAAATACTCCTCTCCACAGAAGCAGTAAGAAAATTGGAAAAAAATGGAATCACTTTTCTCAGAACTCTAGAAATTAACCAAAGTTTCCAACAATCTGGAGAGCATTTATCCAAGAAACATGGATGAATTTTGGTGTGAAAGGGAGCTTTGTGGAGGTTTAACTTGCCCTATTCCCATCCGCAACTCCAGCTCTCTGGTAACCTGGAAATCCAACAGCCCACAAGCACAGTGATCACCACAGCCTGGCAGCCAGTGGTGGAACAAAATGGGGTTGGAGATCCTTTAAAGCGGGGATGTCCAATCTTTTGACTTCTCTGGGCCACATTGAAAGAATTGTGTTGGGCCATACATAAAATATACTAAAACTAATGATACCTGAAGAGCTAAAAATAAAATCTCATAATGTTTACGGAAAGTTTATGAAGTTGTGTTGGGCTGCATTCAAAGCTGTCCTGGGCCACATGGGTTGGACAAGCTTGCTTTAAGGCATCACAGCTGGAGAGTTGTCACTGTTTGAACTGTCTGGAGGTTCCTTGGAAGACACCGCTCACAAGATTGTCTTTTTGTGACCTGACTCAGAGCTCTTCCAATGCAGAAAGTATTTTCTTCAGGGAGAGCATTTGTCTAAAACAATTATAGGAAGTGTTTAACTTTGTGGCTGCCTGAGACAGTGGTTAAGAGTTGGGGCAAGCAATAGACTAATCAAAAAGCTTAAAAGGAAAGTCTGGGAGATTAGATATTCATAGGGCCTTTGGAAAGCTCCAGCACATTCCCGAAAACCTAAGGACCATGTGCATCTCTAGGGCTATGCTCCTACTTAAAACCCAAGTATGTCCTAAGCTTCCACTTGTGGCTGACCTTCAGTCTCTGTGGAAGCAAGAAGTAAAGGATAAATGAGTCATTGACTGCCTGGCTGAGTGTTGAAAGTGTATCCCAATATGCAAACAGAATAGCTCAGCAAAATCAGAATTACTGGTTCCAGCCATTTCAGGAAATTGTTGTCCACTCATTAGCTGACCATTAAGTGGTCACACAACAAAGAACTGAGACTTTACAGAATTAGTTCAAAAAGTTCACTAAACGAACAACAACAAACCTGGGGGAAGGAGGAGATTCTAATTTCTAGGCTTGCCATAATACATTTTTTAAAATGTTCAATTGTTAGCAGAAATTATGAGACATGTGAAGAAACTAAGGCTCATGCACAAGAAATAAAAAATTGGTCTTTAGAACTTATCCTTGGCCGGGCGCGGTGGCTCAAGCCTGTAGTCCCAGCACTTTGGGAGGCCGAGACGGGTGGATCACGAGGTCAGGAGATCGAGACCATCCTGGCTAACACGGTGAAACCCCGTCTCTACTAAAAAATACAAAAAACTAGCCGGGCGAGGTGGTGGGCGCCTGTAGTCCCAGCTACTCGGGAGGCTGAGGCAGGAGAATGGCGTAAACCCGGGAGGCGGAGCTTGCAGTGAGCTGAGATCCGGCCACTGCACTCCAGCCTGGGCGACAGAGCAAGACTCCGTCTCAAAAAAAAAAAAAAAAAAAAAAACTTACCCTTGTGGAAGCTCAGATGTTTGACTTAATAGACAAAAAATTTTAATCAGTTGTATTAAGTATGTTCACAAAAGTAAAATAAATCACATTTAAAGAACTGAAGTATATGAAAAACATGTTATACTAAGTAGAGAATATCAACAAGGAAGTAGAAGCTATTTAAAAGGACCAAATAGAAATCCTAGTGTTGAAAAGTACAATGACACAAATGAAAAATTAATAAGGAAGAGGAGGCTTAACAGCAGGTTTGCAGAAGCAAAAGAAAGAATTGGCGAACTTCAAGATAAGCCAATTGCAATGACTCAGTCTCCGAAGAAACAGAAAAAAGAATGAAGAAAATGAGCAAACCTGAGATTCCTGGGATACTATCAAGCCTACAAACATATGAATAATGGGAGTCAAGAAGGGGATAGAGAAGGGGGCATAAAAGTATTTGAAGAAATAATGGCCAAAAGTTTCTCAAATTTGATGGAAAACATTAATCTACGTATTTAATAATCTTAACTCCAAATAGAATAAATTCAAATAAATCCACATTAAACTTATAATCACATTTTTGAAATTCAAAGACAGAGAAAGAGAAACAACTCATCCAATACAATGGATCCTTGGTAAGATTAGTAGCTGAATTCTCATCAGAAACAATGGAGGCCAGAAAGTGGGATGACATATTCAACATGAGAAAAAGACTTCAACTAATAATTCTGTTATCAGCAAAACCATTCCATACAAATGAAGCCAAAATTAGGGCATTCCCAGATAAACAAATGAAGAGACTTAATCACTAATAAACATGCCCTGTATGAAATACTAAGAGGAGTCCTTGGGGCGGACATGAAAGGACACTAGACAAATCCACTTGAAGACAAAGATTGCCATTGAAGTAACTATATAGGCAAATATAAAAGACAGTATAAATGTATTTTTGTTTGTGACTCTTTTTTTGTGCTGATTTAAAAGACAGCTGCATACAAAAAAAATTATAAATCCGTGTTGATGGGCACACAGTGCACAAAGATGTAATATTAATACAATAACAGCACAAGAATGGAGAGGGAAGAGAGGAATAGAAAATCTGACTAGACTTATAACAAGCAAATGGATTGGTTTAATTAAAAAAAAGAACTCTCCACAGAGAAAAGCCCAGGCTTCACTGCTGATTTCTACCAAGTGTGTAAAGAATTAGCACTAGTGTGTCAAAAACTGTTTCAAAAAAATTAGAAGAGGAGAGAACACTTTCCAACTTATTTTTTGAGGCCAGCATTACCGTGATAACCTAACTAGACAAAGACAGAACAAGGAAAGAAAACTATAGACCAGTATCCTTACGAATATAAATGCAAAACCCTCAACGAAACACTAGCAAACTGAATTCAACAACATAAAAAAAAATTATACGCTATTACTGTGATTTTTTTTTTCAAGAATGCAAGGTTAGCTCAATATACAAAAATCAATGAAATATGCCATATTAATAGACTCAAGGACAAAAATCACATGATGATCTCAGTATGCATAGGAAAAGCATTTGTTAAAAATCCTCAAACTAGGACTGGAAGAGAACTTCTTTAACCTGATAAAGGACACATACAAAAAAAACCATCTACGAAAAACATCATACTTAATGGTGAAATACTGAATGTTCTCCCCATAAGATCAAGAACAAGACAAAGGTGTCTGCTTTCACTACTATTCAATATTGTGCTGGGTATTCTAGCCAGGACAGTTGGATAAGAAAAAGAAATAACAGTCATGCACATTGGAAAGGAAAAAGTAAATGCTCTTCACAGATGATATAATCTTCTATATAGAAAATTACAAGGCATCCACAAAACTATTAGAGCTAATAACAAATTCAGTAAAGTTGTGAGGTACAATATTGATATACAAAGGTTAATTGTATTTCTACACACGAGTGATAAGCAATCTGAAAATGAAATTAAGAAAACAATTTTCATAGTAATATAAAAAGGTTTAAAACATATAAATGAACGTAACAAAAAAGTGCAAGAATTTTATGCTGAAAACTACAACACAACTTTGAAAGGAATTAAAGAAGGCCTAAATAAATGGAAAGACATCTCATGTTCATTAATATTCTTCAGATGACAGTGCTCATTCGATTGATCTGTAGTTTCAGTACAATCCCTATTAAAATCCGAGATGACTTTCTTTGTAGAAATGGACAAGCTGATTCTAAAATTCACATGGAAATGCAAGGGCCCAAAATAGACCAATCTTAGGAGAACAAAATTGGAGGACTCATACTCTCAATTTCAAAGCTTACTATAGAGTTACAGTATTAAGACTTTGCTATTGGTATAAAAATATACATATAGATCAATGGATGGAAAGCAGAGTTCAGAAATAAACCTATACATTTATGGTCATTTGATTTTTAACAAGGGTGCCAGACCATCATATGGGGGAAAGAATCATCTTTTAAGAATGGTTCTGGGATGACTGGATATTTATGTGCAGAGAATGAAAGTTGCTTTCTGTAGTTGATAGGTATACATCCACCATATATACAAAACTTGAGGTCAAAATAGATCAAAGACTTAAATGTAAGAGCTATAATTATCAAAGTTCTAGGAGAAAACATAGGTGTAAGTCTTCATGACCTTGAATTAGGCAGTGATTTCTTGGATGTGACTTTTAAACCCTAGCAACTAGAGAATAAGCAGATAAATTGAACTTTATCAAAATTAAAAACTTTTATGCTACCATAAAAGTGAAAAGACAGCTTATATAATGGGATAAAATATTTACAAATTGTAATCTCATAAGGGTCTATATTCAATAACTAGAGAGAGAATTTAACAGTAAAAAGACAAATAACCCAATTTAAAAATGAACAAAAGACTTGTATGTACATTTCTCCAAAGATGATACACAAGTGGCCAATAAGCATAGGACAAGATGGTCAACATCATTAGTCACTAGAAAAATGCAAATCAAACCTACAATGCAAACCACACCCACCAGGATGGATGTAATCCACAAGTCAGTCACAAGTGTCTCTGAGGAGGCAGAGAAATTGAACTCTTGTCTATTGCTCTTGCAAATGAAAAATGGAATAGCCGCTGTAGAAAACAGTGTGGCAGTTCCTTACATGGTTAAACATAGTATTATTATCTGATCCAGCAGTTCTGGTCCCAGCTATATACCCAAAAGAACAGAAAATAAGTATTGAAACAAATAACTGTACATGAGTGTTCCTAGTTGCATTATTCATAATATCCAAAAGTTAGAAACAGCTCAAATATCCACCAGCTGATGAATGAAAAGCAAAATATGACATAGTCATACAATGGAATATTATTCAGGCATAAAGAGAGTGAAGTACTAATATATGCTACAATGGGATGAACCTTAAAAACATTATGATAAATGAAACTAGCCAGGTATAAAAGGTCAATAATGGCCAGATGCAGTGGCTCATGCCTGTAATCCCAGCCCTTTGGGAGGCTGAGGCAGGCAGATCACCTGAGGTCAGGAGTTTGAGACCAGCCTGGCCAATATGGTGAAACCCCGTATCTACTAAAAATATAAAAATTAGCTGGGTGTGGTGTGGTGGTTCACACCTGTAATCCCAGGTACCTGGGAGGCTGAGGCATGAGAATCGCTTGAAACTGGGAGGTGGAGGTTGCAGTGAGCCAAGATTGCACCACTGTACTCCAGCCTGGGTGACAGAGTGAGACTCTATCTCAAAAGAAAAACAACAACAAAAAAGGTTGATAATGTATAATCCCATTTATAGGAAATATTCTTTATACATAAATTCATGAAGACAGAAAGTAGATTAACAGTTGCCAGGGGCTGGGGATATGAGGGCATTGGAAGTGACTGTTTCATGGGTGTAGGATTTCCTTTTGGGGTGATGAAAACATTTTGTAACTAGAAAGACATGATGGTTTACAGCATTGTGAATGTACTAAATGACACTGATTTATACACTTTAATATTTTATGTTGTGTGAATTTTAACTCAATAAAAAGCATACATATAAATATACATGCATGCATGCATACACACACACACACATCATGTCTTAAATTAGAAGGGTGTTTTGTCCTAATCAATGTCTTACAAGCCTTGTGACCTCTGCAGAGCCAGGCATACTTTTCCTCTGTGGAACCAAATTGAACATGCTGCTGTATATTAGTTTATTTAAAACATAAAAGGAGCATTGTACTTAATAATGTAAAAGCGCAGTATCCACTATTTGCCAGTCCCTATGTAGGGCAGCTTGCTCCAGGCTTTTTGAGGAAAGTCTCTGATATGGTTTGGCTGTGTCCCCACCCAAGTCTCATCTTGAATTGTAGCTCCCATAATTCCCACGTGTTGTAGGAGGTACCTGGTGAGAGAGAATTTAATCATGGGGGGCATTTTCCCCCACACTGTTCTCATGGTGGTGAATAAGTCTCATGAGATCTGATGGTTTTACAAGGGGAAACGTCTTTTGCTTGGTTCTCATTCTTTCTCATCTGCCGCCATGTAAGACATGACTTTGCTCCTCCTTTGACTTCCACCATGATTGTGAGGCCTCCCCAGCCACATGGAACTGTGAGGCAGTTAACTTCTTTCCTTTAGAAATTACCCAGTCTTGGATATGTCTTTATTAGCAGTGTGAAAACAGTCTAATACAGACTCCGATGCTAGTGTACATTCGGGTATTGTGTGGGAAACAGAGGGATGCATGCCTCAGGGTGCAAGGCAAGACAGGAGCTAGGAATTATCCATCCAGACTTTACAGAGCAAGGAGAAACGGCACATGCAACGAGCTAAGTCTGAGGATGGAGGCCTCCTGCAGGGGATCCAGAGGAGAAGGAGGAAGGATTTTGACCTCATAAGGTAGCAGCCTCGAGCCTCTACCCAGGTTCTCTATGTGTGTTGTCCTACACCTACGGTGAGACTGCTTTCCTCACCTGGGGCACAGGGGGATTCACTGATTAGGAAGGAAGCTTCCCTTCCTCACTTGCCTTATGCGCAGTCACTCACACTTCCCTGTGGCAAAGGTGCAAGAGGGCTTGATATGGTGTTCAGATTGCCACCCCCTTATTTTCTTTTCTTTCTTTTTTCTTTTTTTTTTTTTTTTGAGATAGAGTCTTGCTTTGTCACCCAGGCTGGAGTGCAGTGGCACAATCTCGGCTCACTGCAAGCTTCACCCCCTGGGTTCACACCATTCTCCTGCCTCACCCTCCCAAGTAGCTAGGACTACAGGCGCCCGCCACCACATCTGGCTAATTTTTTGTATTTTTAGTAGAGATGGGGTTTCACCCATGTTAGCCAGGATGGCCTCGATCTCGTGACCTCGTGATCTACCCACCTTGGCCTCCCAAAGTACTGGGATTACAGGCGTGAGCCACTGCACCTGGCCGCAACCCCCTATTTCTCTAAGAAGACTCCATGCTGGAGGCCTCATGTCAGATGTTTAAATCTCACCATTTTTCTGTGCATCAGCAAATTTGTTTGGTACCTGCTAAAGCTGGCTTTGATTTCTCAATTTAAAACACAAGCAAACAAAACAAAATTATATGCATTCAGTGAGAAAGAAAAGACAATCTGAGGATGTAGCCTGGAAGATGGTGAATACTAATCAGCTGATGCCTGCATTGTGACCATTCTGAGATTCAGAGACATTCATTTGCTCTTCTTAATGAACTGTGCCTCATGCTGACATGAAGTTTTAGAACCAAAGGAAAGGCAAAAATGAAGTTCCTAAAGAAACTTGCTAAAACAGGCTTAAAGAAGCTCAGAATCTAGGCAGTTCTAAATTAATCATTTAAAGTGCCTACTGTGAAAAATTGGATAACATGTTCAGCTCTGAATTCTTCACTGTATTCCAATATCTTCAAGAAGTAGAACTCATAAGTGATTTCAGTATTTAGAGCTGTGAGACTGAAAATCATACATTGGATATGATACTAGTTTTCTGTGTGAATTTTTAAAGATTTTTTTAAATGAAGGGCTGTTGTGAGAAGCGTAACATTAGGAGACTATCCTCGCAGTTGTGGGGAAAAGTCTGTATTAGAGTAAATCACACTAGACAGGAAGATCTATCATTTTTAATCCAGCAATTCTGGGAAAGGCAAGTCAATTAGGGAAATTAAATCTCCGGCAGAAACAGTAGCTTTCTCAGGTCATTATAACCTCTATAAAAATGACTTTGTGTAACTTAGAGGAGTCTCCATGTGCCAGATTTATTATACAAAAACAGGAATTGAGTGGGAAATGGAAGAGTTTTGTCGGTTGATAATACAGTTCAAGAAAAGAAGAAATAATTATGAGCAAATCATGGGATCTTAGAGGAGCTGCACGTTCAGTTTCATAACAGGAAATAATGTAATATAAAAGGTAGTGCCCCCATCCGACCATGATAAATGCACATTTCTTTGCCATTACTGTAGGGCAACACTAAACATTATATTTCTTTGGATGAGTAACTTCAATAGTTTGAACCATATTGCATTGTATTTTTCTCATCTCTTTTCTGTTATTTACATATTTTTCATCTTCTTAAAAGCTGGGGTTTGTGCCTGTCCTTCAGAATCCATTGGTCACAGCCTCTTTCTGCTGTTGGAGGTGGGGATATACACAAGGGAGCAGTTTCTCTGGTGCCCATCTGAGTGGGCTGAGGTTTCTTTGACAGGGAGGCATCTCCATGCAGCACCCCCCTTCAGATCTTCAGGACAGATCTGAAATGTGCCTGTGTTTTCCATTTGTTCAGCTCTTGATTCGTGCAGTGTATGTTGGTCACCCTGTGTGTGCCGTTTATTGCACAGTGCTGGATAATCTCCAAAGGCAGAAAAAAAGTAAGGCAATTGCTGTCCTTGAAGGGTGTGGAGTCTGCTAGAGCAGCTCATACAGGTCTGTGCAAGCAAAGGCACTTGAAGGCACCAGGACACAGGAACAAAGGCAGGACTGGGTCAAATGTTGGGAGCTCAGAGTGTGCACTACGAGTTTGTGGCGGGGCACAGGAGGGGCGGTGATGCTTGGCATGGGCCTTAAAGACTGAGTGATATTCACGGGAGTAGATGCAGAACACGCATTCGGGGAAGAGAACAGTGAGAAGATAGGAGGCCCCAACCATGCCCATACCTTGGTGAGTTGTCTGTTATATAAACCAAAAAGGGACTGAGGGAAGGCTCAGTCTATCCAAGTTTTATTTAGCCAAGGTTGAGGATGCGCCGAGGAAAATCGCAAGCCACAGGAGCATCTGCAACCTCTGCTTTTTCCAAAGGGGGTTTTGTCCACTTGGGTATTTAAAGGGGAAAGAACAAGGAGGAGGAGGAGGACCAAATGGATGGAGAGCAGGCAGTGAGGTCGACGCTTCCACTCTTGTGAGGCTCTGATTAGCCTCAGTAATTCTCTGTTTTACATGTGAAAAGGGGGAACAAAGGAACAAATGGATTCTGCATTGCCTCATGCTCAGTAAATCTACATTTTGCATCTGAAAAAATGAACACACGTAAAAGGAGGGAGTCAAGAAAATGAGACTGTGACACGGGGTTATGAAGTTACAGCTTCTGTCAGTGAACAGCAGGAAAATAGCTTTTGTGTTTGTTTGTGTTTTTGAGATGGAATGTGGCTCTTTTGCCCGGGTTACAGTGAAATGGCATGATCTCAGCTCACAGCAACCTCCATTTCCCAGATGCAAGCAATTCTCCTGCCTCAGCCTCCCGAGTGGTGGGGATTACAGGTGCCCACCACCACACCTGGCTAATTTCGTATTTTTAATAGAGATGGGGTTTCACCTTGTTGGTCAGGCCGGTCTCAAACTCCTGACCTCAAGTGATCTGCCCATCTCAGCCTCCTAAAGTGCTAGAATTGCAAGCATGAGCCACTGCGCCTGGCCAGGAGAACAGTCTTGGTGACTCAGTTCTCAAGCTTAATTTTCCCTTTTTCATGGTAAGTTTGGGGTCCTGAGATGATATTTTTCTTTCACAGTCGTAACCATCTGCTACTGGCTGGTCACTTGAGGGGGAAGCAGGAGAAGAGGATAAAGTACCATGCCTGCCTGGGAACCACTGTAGTCTGCATTTGGGGGCTGTAGCCTCATGGCCATGGTGTGGACCTTCCCCAGCCACACCATCACACTACGTAGGGCACATCAGTGATTAGAGTTGAAATGTTCCATTGTGTTTGAATGGCTCTGCTGCCTTTTAATGCACTGTTGAGCAGGGAGCACTCTAGTCTAGTGAGGGAGTCCCTGCCCAATGAGCACTGTTTCAAAATGAGGATATGGGGCATTCATAAGGGGCCTGACTACTTGAAGAAGCCAATTCCTCTTCATCTTGTCATATCCTGTTCTGGAGCCCACATGGCCGGTACTGATAAGTTTCAGATGAGGAGGCTGCCCCACTTCTAGGCCCAGGAGGTTTGGCAAAGACAGGAAGTTGTCTTGATTGTTTTCATAGTTTTTCCAGCTTAGTCCTCTTTCTTGGCAGAGGGCTCTTGATAATTATCAGAGGCTCTTCCTGATGGCAAGAGAGGACATGGAGGGGTTCTTTCAGATCACTGGTTTATTGGAAAAAAGCCTTGGGTTGAGGAATCCGGAAGGAAAATGGTACCATGATTCATCGTCAGACGGACCCCTAGCTGAGCGTAATGACCTGGCAGCCACCCTGGGAAGCACGGATGGATGACAGAGTTAGCGCTCTGGGCCCTCTCCAGTGTCTGTGACTGCCTGATGGTGCTTACCAAGCCAGCAGTGACTCTGTCCCCACCCTGCCTTCTGTGCACACTCATGTTCAGCTGTCTCATCAGGGCCTGGTAAGTGGTCAGGGCTTCAGAGCAGCTGTCACATGGACCCTTACTGCCAGGCCAGCAATGTTGCCTTCTTGCCAGTGTTGATCAGGGTGGATGAAAGTCCCAGGCAAAGCTAGTTCAGGGCAGATCTCCCTGCGTGGGGCAGGGAGAACAGGCAAGCAGAGGTGTCTGGTGCTGTGTGTGCGTGTGTGCCGGCCCCCGTATGGTCCACATGGAAACAGTGCATGGACAGAGCTGGGTACCACTTCCCAGGGCTTTTTGTGCAGCCTGTGGACACACAAAGTGAATTTGAAATGCGTATTCAGATTGGGTATCGCCATGGATATAACATGCATTGTCTTACCCTTGTAGGAAGGTTGCACGAAGAGAAAGGAAACAAATTGCCTTTTGCATTAGGCTATACAAAGCGTTCCCCAGCATCCATTTGCCTGAATTTTCTTTCTCTAGAAGCAACACATCATGGAAGCGTAGGGATTTATGTTTTAAGACTTAAAAAAAAAGTTCTTCCAAATTAAGGTCATGTCAAACACTAGGTACCATGAGTTCTTCCCACCCCTTTTCCCATGACTTTGGCAGGAAGCCCATCCTGTACACAGTCTTCTGTTGCCGCAGAAGAGAGAACAGCATTTATTAGCAACAGCTCAAGCCAGGGTTAGGGGATTCATGCACAGAATAAGCTAGATTAACTTGTGCATTGTGGAAGCATGCACACCACCTAATTACCACTCTCTCCTCTAAATTTGTAGCACTATCTCTACCGTTCACTCGGCAATTAATCAGTCACGTGTAGACTCGTCATTTCTTTGATGCTGTTACCTCAGTTTCTAACGCTGTCTTGTGTTCTTATTTAATTACTCAACATGATTTAACTTTTGTAAATATTTGATCTGTCTATACAAATGGATTGTAACCTGTTCAAGGGAGAGATTCTTGATGTCGCAGCTCATTTAATGCAGCCTATTAAGAACCTATATTCTTCTTCCCTTGGAAAAAGCAGTTGCTATTGTTCAGGTATTTTTATAGTTGAACTCTCATATAGTAGATCCTGGAAACCCTCACGGAGAAGGTACGGGAATTATGAGTCAGGTACAACCTGAGTGAGGAAGGACTTGCTCATACATTGTGTTTGTACTCTGAAAGTTAGAAGATATCCCTGTATAATGGGGAGGAGGAGGTCCCAAAAGATAAAAACCTGGAAACAATGAAGAAAGAGACTGACTACTGGCTGTATATATTAAATACACAGAAAATTAAAGCAAGATGGACTCCAGGATGAGATGTCTTTAGATGAACAGGTAAAAATCCAGGCATCTCCCATGGGTAAAGCTTTCCTGGAAACTGACCAAACCGGGAAGGGAGAAATGGGTTGTCCTGACTTACAGGAGCTGGGGCTGCAGACACTTCTAAAGACATGAAGGTGCTTGCAGTGACCTCACACCATCTGAATGTCTTTGGAGACGGGAGGATAGCGCTGTCCTTGACTAGTGCCATACCTAATACTGAAAAGGTTTTGGAGCATAACTTCAAGGCAACACACGGAAAATGTGCACTGGGGGCACCCACCCAGAGAAAAGACTCAAGATAAAGTTCTGAAAGAGAATTGCTGCAAATGTGGAGTGGTGCTGAAGTGAATGCGGGATCATAGGAAAAGAGAGTCTTGGCCAGGTGTGGTGTCTCATGCCTGTAATCCTAGCACTTTGGGAGGCCGAGGCAGGAGGACTACATGAAGGCAAGAGTTGGGCAACAAAATGAAACTCGGTCTCTATAAAAAAATTTTAAGAATTAGCTGGGCATGGTGGCCTGCACCTGTAGTCCCAGCTACTTGGGAGGCTGAGAGAGGAGGATTGCTTGAGCCCAGGAGTTTGAGGCTGTAGTGAGCTATGATCATGCCGCTGCACTCCAGCCTGGGTGACAGAGCAAGTTCCTGTCTCTAAAACAAAAAGTGTATTACATACAAGTATATATAATGTACATATGTAAAGTAAATTGTTTTAACCAAAGAAGAATAGCATCTCAGCGTGTAAAGGGGTATTTGAGCTCTATAACCACTGGATTTTGTACCTGGAAACAGAGACAAAAGGGGTAGAGTGACTTGTCTCAAATCCATCAGAGACACAGCTAGGTTTAGAATCATTCATACATTCATGCAGTCATTCTAAAACATCTGCTGAACACCTAGGAGGGACCCAGGCATGGTTCTAGTCCTGGATCCAGGTTTCCGGACTCCTAGACCGGTGCTCTACCCATCATAAGGCCTCCTACCTTGATCTAAATCTGAAAGGCATGTTTGGCATCAAACTCTAACATGGGCCCGCTGATCCCTAAGATAAAAAACGAAGCTCACTCCAAGATCCCAAAGAAGAAGATGAGTCAAGGAAGGAGTGGCAGAACCAGTTTTACTGATTCAATTCCAGATACAAATACAACTTAGCATTTTAAAAGTTTATGACTCTATGTTTGTGTGGCCTTTACCCAAGATAGGTACTTGAAATGCAAACTTTACAAATTAGAAATGAGTTTCTGTACCTTTTGGAAAGAAAGAGTAGAGAGAAGTTGGGGCATGGGGGTAGGCCAGGTAGCTAGCATGACGGGGAGTGTGAGAGGAAAGGAAGCCATTAGGAAAAGAAGGGTGTCATTGACAGAAAAAGGGATTTGCTAGGCTGAAAGAGGACTGAAGGTGGTTCTCTAGTATTATCTGGTAGAAGACAACACCTGTCCCACCGGGCATGGAATGAATTTGTGGAATGTTAGCTCAAGACGTGCCCCATTTCAGAACGTTCTGCTGTCCCTGGGAAAGAACGAATGCAAGAAACATCCTGGCTTCACTGCCTGGAGCCTGGGAATCCTTGCCCATGCTAATCACAGCAATAGCTGATGTATACAGGGTGCTCTATCCTCTTGGCACTGTTTATCTCACTAATAACCCTGTGGGATAGTGAGGGAAGGTATTACTACACCTATTTGGCAGATGAGGCAACTGAGGTTCAGGAAGATTCATGGGCTGGCCTAGATCACAGAGCTGCCTACAGGAGAGCCAGGCCTGAGACAGTCCTCTTCTTCTAACTGCAAGTTGGTCATTTTTCCTGCCATGCTGTGCTGCTTTACCTGAGGATGGAGAAGGAATCCAGGTTTAAATCTCTTTGGGAGAAAGAGTCACATCAAGAACATTTTGCCTGGCTCCTGGATTTGAATGCAGATGAAAAGATGCTAAGTGGGGCCATTGCAATGTGATCTTATTTCCTTGGCTCAGTGGTTTCATTTGGTTGGCTCAGGATGCATGAAGATTTTCCTGGATTGTGTTTCTGGTCTTCCCTGGTTCAAGTTTTCTCCATGACAAAGAATAGTCATTAGCGATGACAGTGCTGTTTTCAGTATGGCTAAGCTGCCAGAGAAACAAGAAATTGGTGTTAAAACTCCACTTGGTGTTCTTGGTACCTTTGATCCCAGTGAGTATCCAGTGAGTCTGGGCCGTTCTCTAACTGCTTGGGGAGTCCCAGTGCCCTCAGGTTACAAAAGAAATGGGTCAAGATGTGGATGGGCCCTGAACACATGTTTTCTCAGGGGATGCTGCCAACATGTGGGCATATGAGTGATAGTACCTGGTCTTGCCTTTCAGAGCTGCCAACTTCAGGAACTTTACCTTCATCCAGCTGAATGGAGAATTTTCTCGGGGAAAGGGACTTGATGTTGGAGCCCGCTTCTGGAAGGGAAGCAACGTCCTTCTCTTTTTCTGTGATGTTGATATCTACTTCACATCTGAATTCCTCAATACGTGTAGGCTGAATACACAGCCAGGTATGGATCCTCTCTCTGTCACGCTCAGGTGGCACCCAGCCCTCTCGGGCCCATGTGTCGTCGCCTTCATGGGTCAGTCACTCTGATGTCCTGCTTCTGAATTGGTCTGTTCTACCCCCATAGCAAAGAAAAGGAAAACCATCTGTATTAGTCCGTTCTCACGCTGCTAATAAAGACACACCCAAGACTGGGTAGTTCATAAAGGAAAGAGGTTTAATGAACTCATAGTTCTTACATGGCTGGGGAGTTCTCACAATCATGGCGGAAGGTGAAGAAGGAGCAAAGGGAAGTCTGTCATGGCGGCAGGCAAGAGAGCATGTGCAGGGGAACTCCCATGTATAAAACCGTCAAATCTCTTGAGACTGACTTACTATCATGAGAATAGCATGGGAAAATCCACCCCCATCATTCAGTTACCTCCCACCAGGTCCCTCCCAGGACATCTGGGGATTATGGGAGCCACAATTCAAGATGAGATTTGGGTGAGGACGCAGCCAAACCATGTCACCATCTGGTTTGAGTTCTCATTTGAGGCCACATCATAGGCCTGTCAGTCACCATAATTCTGGGACTCTTCCCATGTTCATGTCCATAACCCCTCTTCCATCTGCAACTGGGAGGTCAGCTTTCATGAACATTCCCAGGAGAAAGTGAGGTGGGGGAGATGTGGACCTGGAAAACTGCCCACCCCTAAAGAGAAAGGCGTACCTGAGGGCGGTTACCTAGGGTGGAAGAGCTATTCGCACAAAGAACCCACAGTACTAACAACTTTCACAGACTCCACTCATAGGCAAGGCTGCTACTGAGCTGATGAACCTGGCACGGCCATGCCGGTTGCTAAAATACAGAACTACTTCTGTGTAAATTGATAAAGAGCTACCACCCCGGACACTCTAACTCTAGTCCAACTGCCCAAAGTCACCCAGACCCAAAGTCAACCATTTAAGATGACTCCATGAGCCAGCAAGTAAAGGCTTAATGTTTGGTGGGGTGGGGGGCTCCGGGACTCTCTTTCAACACCCCCTCCCAAGGCATGATGCCCAGTGCCTGGTCATGGACTGTCAGTATTTCAAATATCATTCCTGTGCTGGGAGATCGGAAATATTTGCAGATCTGACTGTCTGGTCTGCTTAGTGCTGCACTTCTAAAACCCATGTTAGAGCTGAGTGAAGGGAAAAGGAAAAGTGGGTGCAGGCCGGGTGTGGTGGCTCATGCCTGTAATCCCAGCGCTTTGGGAGGCTGAGGTGAGTAGATCATTTGAGATCAGGAATTTGAGACCAGCCTGACCAACATGGTGAAACCCCATCTCTACTAAAATAAAAAAATTAGCCAGGTGTGGTGGTGGGTGCCTGTAATCTCAGCTACTCAGGAGGCTGAGGCAGGAGAATCACTTGAACCCAGGAGGCAGAGGTTGCGGTGAGCCAAGATTGCAGCACTGTATTGCAGCCTGGGTGACAAGAGTGAGACTGCCTCTCTTAAAAAAAAAAAAAGTGGGTGCAAATATCTGGGGTGTTTCTGAGGGCCAAATGTCAAGGAACAAACCTACTACTTGGATCTGTCACTTTAAGTGAATGTTTGTTTTCTGGTTTGCAGGGAAGAAGGTATTTTATCCAGTTCTTTTCAGTCAGTACAATCCTGGCATAATATACGGCCACCATGATGCAGTCCCTCCCTTAGAACAGCAGCTGGTGAGTAATTACCCTGCAGATGCCTCTGTGTGGCTCTGTTTAGTGTCTGTCATTACCAGGGGCACCTGACCATGAGCAAAGGTGAGTGGAAATCCGTGCAATGATTCCCTTAGTAGTTTTCAAGTTCGGCAGATGTGCTAGCCTCTGCTCTGGCGCCTCGTTGGTTAAAGGTGCTTGCAATATTTAAAGCGGAAAATAAATGGAAGCAGTACTTTACAGAAAGGTAATTTCACACCTTCGTAGTTTCCATCAATGGTTTTTGGAAACTAGTATTGTTGCATTGTGGATGCAGTACAGTTTCTCTTGATTTTTGCAAAATCCTACAGGGTAGCAAAGGTGAGATTTATGTTCCCATTTGACAGAAATCAGAAAGGGGTGGCTCACCCCAGAGAGGGTCAGAGCAATTCCCTGGACCTTGCAAGCAAATAAGGTCTTTGTGAATTTGAAGTGGAAATTCCCAGTGCCCTTCCCATTGGTGCCACCGTTCCCACACATCACAGTGCCTGGGTGGACGTTGGCATTAAAAGTATCACTGGCAAGGTGACTCTCAAAGGAATATTGGAAGGACTTCTCTGCTAAGATCCTGGCTGCACAGGTGATGGATAGTGGATGCACAAGGCCCTCAAGGGTCCCAGTAGGCTGAGATGTCCCTGTTGTCACAGGCAGTTAGTCCACTTTGCAGAGAAGCAGTGCAGGCAGCAGGAGGAAAGGCAAGCCAGAAGAGGATCTCTGTGTTGCGTGGGCATGGCCCCCATGGATGGAATTTCCCGGTACTGTTGGCAGCATTGGCAGAAAGGGAAAAGACGCTTCTCCCACCTCAAGCTGGGCTGTGATCTTTTCCTGCAGGGAGATGAGCCAGGTTTGTCTGAAGCTGTGTTCTAGCTCAGGCTGTATCTCATGGTGGCCTTCCCATCTGAGAGATGTCTCTTATTCCTTTCTGTGGGCAGCTCTGCCTCTTGCTAAGGCAAATCCATGCTTCTTCCCATTGAGGACCCCTTAGTATGGAGGAAGGATATCTGCTGTGGGAACCTGAAGACACAATAGCACCAGGCCTCAGATGCTTCCATGCAATGGGAGGGGAAACTGATTTCCATCCAAAATGCTTGTTCTGTGAAATTCTTTGAGGATTGACTGTGTGTGTAAGCTTCCAGAAATAACAAAACCTCTTCTTTCCAGCCCCATCCTGTGCCTTTCATCCTCTACCCCACAGTGAACCTCTGGCAGCTGATATTATGTTTTCCAGAAAGTTTCAACTTTGGGGCCCTCAGGTTGGACAACGTTCATGTCTTATATCCTAGCATGGCTTCAATTTGGGCTGCACCAGGTTTACTAATAATACAGTTCACTTTTCCCCTAGTGGAACTGTAGTACCACAGATATACTGTGTATCTGCTTTTGTACTGTGTCTACATCTGCGCTTTATACATAAAAACAGTAAGAGTTTTTCACGTCTTAAGAATCAGTTTTCAGCCGGGTTTGGTGGCTCACGCCTTTAATTCCCAGCACTTTGGAAGGCCAAGATGGGCAGATCACTTGATGCAAGGAGTTTGAGACCAGTCTGGCCAATGTGTCAAAACCCATCTCTGCTAAAAAATAAAAAATAAAAAATTAGGTGGGCATCGTGGCACACACCTGTAGTCCCAGCTACTAGGCAGGCTGAAAATCGCTTGAGCCTGGGAGGCAGAGGCTGTATGGAGCTGAGATCACACTACCGCACTCCATCCTGGGTGATGGAGTGAGACCCTGTCTCAAAGAAAATAGTTTTCATCTATAGTCATGTGTTACTTAACAATGGAGATATGTCGTGAGAGATGTATCGTCAAGTAATTCCATCATGTTCAAACATCATACAGCACACTTATGCAAACCTACACAGCATAGCCAACTACACACCTAGGCTGTGTGGTACCGGCTATTGCTCCCAGGTTACAAACCTGTACAGCATGTGACTGTCCTGAATACTACAGGCAACTGAAGCACAGTGATATTCTGTTTCTAAACATAGAAAAGGCACAGGAAAAATATGGTGTAAAAGATTTTAAAAATGGTTACCATGAGCAGAGCTTGTAATACAGGACTAGAATTTGCTCTGGATGAGTCAGTGAGTGGATGGTGATTGAATGTGAAGGCCTGCGACTGTCCACTACTGTGGACTTTATAACCACTGTAGACTTAGGTGACACTAAGTTTATTTTTTAAGTTTTCCTTGGCTGGGTGTGGTGGCTCACACCTGTAGTCCCAGCACTTTGGGAGGCTGAAGCAAGTGAATCATGAGGTCAGGAGTTCGAGACCAGCCTGGCCAACATGGTGAAACCCCGTCTCTACTAAAAATACAAAAATTAGCTGTGCATGGTGGTGTGCACCTGTAATTCCAACTACTCCACAGGCTGAGGCAGGAGAATCGCTTAAACCTGGGAGGCAGAGGTTGCGGTCAGCCAAGATCATGCCACTGCACTCCAGCCTGGGCAACAGAGCAAGACTCTCTCTCAGGAAAATAAATAAGTAAATTCCAAAATCTGACTTACACTACAACATGACACAGCAAAACTGACATTTGCTGAATGCCAGAATTAGGGAATACATTATTATGTTACCTCCATGAGATCAGTAAACTATGTCCTCACCTCATGGAGGAATTTTTAGCACACAATCTGCCTTAAATGAATACCATGTTGAGTACATAATTTTTAAAAGAAAATACACAAAAAGCATTATGAGATGTCTACTGTCTATTGTTATATTCTTTAAGTAACTCGTTTACTGGTATTTATCAAAAAAAAAAAAAAAAAAAGAAAGTTTTCCTTTCTTTAATAATAAGTTAACCTTGGCTTCCTAGATGATCAGCATCTTATGCAGCCTGTTGTTGATAGAAATGTCGTTATGCAGCACACAAGTTACACTTACAAGAAAATGTTTTTAAATCTTTTACACCATATTTTTCCTGTGCTTTTTCTATGTTCACATACACAGATACCTTTGTGTTACAATTGCCTATGCTTACAGTCGATGGTTAAGAAGCACATATCACCCTCATTGAGACAGAAGCTTCTTGTTTCCTTTCCCAGAGTTCTAAGCTTCTAATTGGATTGGAAGGGAAACAGGATACAGGATTTATTTTCTTTCAGCCAATCAAAGTTAAAATTCCTTTGGTTTTAAGTAGTATGTTGTTCTGCATTTGACATAGAATGTGATTCATATTTCCACTTCAAACTCATAAAGACCTTATTTGCTTGCAAGGAATTGTTTTCGTGTTACAATGCAACCGTTTTTTTCCTTGTTTTATTATTCCTGCAGAGGAGGAGCTGCGAAGGGAATTAGAGGCACAGCACAGTTAGGCAAGTTTCTCGCCTCCTCAGAATTAGTGGTCAAAGCAGAAACCACTCAGATTCCCTGTGTCCATTGCCAGAGGCTGTGAATTATCCTGCAGCCCCTGACATTTACTTCCAAATGCAATTTTGACCTTTCCTAGACCACAGAGGTCTGATATTTTAGAGTTCAGTATTTATGACTGTTTACTTTGGTGACACAGCAGTTCTTCTCTTTGAGATGGAGGATTGCCTCTTCCCAAAAGAAGAGTAGGATTATGTTTTTTACTGGACAAACCAGTTCTTGAGCACTCACCGCCTACAGAGGACTGGCCTAGGTGACAGTGGAGAAGTCAGAAAAAATGAAACACTTTCATTTACTTGGAAGTAATTTGTGAGAGTGTTTTGCTCACTTTCTTCTTTTTGTAGAGGTGGACTGGCTTGTTCAGGATTGCACAGCTTGCTAGTGGCAGAGCTCAGGGCAAAATCGGGATTTCCTTCTATCAGTACAGAGGAAAAGATTTGCTTAGGATCTAGATGAGAACTGATGTATGAAGGAAAAATCTTGACAAAAATTCCAAAGGGGAACATAAAACTGTAGTAAGTAATAGAATGAGCTAGACGTGGTGGATCACGCCTGTAATTCCAACCCTTTGGGAGGCCGAGGCGGGCGGATCACGAGGTCACGAGATCGAGACCATCCTGGCTAACACAGTGAAACCCCATCTCTACTACAAAAAATTAGCCGGGCGTGGTGGTGAGCGCCTGTAGTCCCAGCTACTCGGGAGGCTGAGGCAGAAGAATGGAGTGTGCCTGGGAGGCGGAGCTTGCAGTGAACAGAGATGGTACCGCTGCACTCCAGCCTGGGTGACAGAGCTAGTCTCCGTTTAACAAAAAAAAAAAAGAAAGTAATAGAATGAAGTTGGATTATGTAGGTGGCGAGAATGTGTAAAATTAAAAGTAATGGTTGGAGACAGATCAGTGAGTAATGACTTTCTACTAAGGGTATGTGTTGACTCAGTCTTGGAAGAGATTCTACCTATATATTAATTATTACATCCTTGATAGCCTTATTGGAATACATCAGTAGCAAAGGTGAAGGGAGGACAGAGATGCACAGTGCTGCTCTAATGAAAGTTACTTTTGCAAACAAAAGACAATCTTTACTAGCAGCCTTTGAAATACGATCACATTAGTCACTGGATGTTATTCCTTCTCGTGACTGTTGCCACTGTCATTTGATAGTGTTTTGCCTTCAGACAAAAGCAAGAAACCACATTTATGATTGTGTGTGTGTGTGTGTGTGCGCGCGCGTTTCGATTACTGTTTTTTTCCCTCTAAGTATCAACCATTAGTAATACATATTAAGTGAAACTATGGGATTTTATAGTAATATTTAAATTTTTTAGTTTAAACCATGAGATAAAACTTGCTAGTGCTTTAATGTAGAAACCATTTGCTGAGAAAGGAATAACTATAATTTAGACAAACATTAACTTTAGATGTTTCACATTCCTGGTTCACGCTTTGCCAGTTCCTGTTTAGGTCACCACAGGAGCCTCCTACCACTACTATCTTTAGCCTCCTTCCCTCCCCTAGACTCCAGTTTTTTGTTCACCTTCTGCCAGAGATAGGTTTCTGAATCACAGATTCATTCAGTTTTTAGAAATCTTTTTTGGCACAGAGCCAGAGGTGTGCTGGTAAATATTTAATAACCTGCTCTCTGAAAAGAGGGTGCGGGGGAAAGACCTGATTTATAGCATTTGCCAATTTCCATGGTGTAAATACTCCCACCATGGCTTATTTCAGGCTACCAGCATGACGTCACCGAACACAGGGTTGGGAAGAGATTTCCGCAATCCTTGTGAGCTGGTGCAACTTTGCTCCAGCTCAGCACTGCAAGCCCTGAGTCCTTGTTGAGATTCGTTGTCCTCTACAGACCGACTCTTAAATGGACGCAGAGAAAGTATCTGTAAACCCCAGAACCTGACACGTGGTACCAGCTCCGTAGTCACCCAACCAGTCCTGTTGCCAGGTGACTCAGTCTCCCTGACTGTCACTGCTCCTCAAGGCCACCTCCTTACCATTTCTAATGCCCATGGCATCCAATGCGCACGTCTTGGTCTGCCATGCAGTCTTACCCATCAGTTAAATCTGATGGCTTTGTGATACTACTCAGTGTGCGCAAAGTGTGCTGGCTTCTGTCCTTCGCCTCCCTCTGGTCACACCCTTGACCTCTCTACCTCCCTTCGGAAAGTATTTTACCATTGCAGTTCAGTTGAAACCTTTATGTAAATTGCCGAATGAGCATGGCACATCCTGTGCATCCTTGCATTCTGTTTTTATTTATTCAAGAAACATACACCTGCCGAATACCAAAATTAGTATGAACAGAGGCCATTTATGGAACCTTTCCAGAATCCAGCCCCGTGCCCACATTATCTCGTGTAATACTCAATAGGGGGAAGAGGTGCTGATATTCTCATTTCACAGATGAGGAATTGAGGGCCAGATGCCCACAGCGGCTAAGTGGCAGGGGTGGAAACACGAGTGCCACGCCATGTGACTGCACCTGGGCTGAGGATGCTGGGCAACAGGGGATACATCCTTTGCCCTCAAAACGCTTCAGCGGGGCAACAAGGGCATCTAGTTTTAGATGATAGGTGCCTGGAAATGGCAGGACCTGGTTGACTCCTCGTCCAGTATGATTCCATTAGAAGACACAATGTGTTTTCTATGCATACCCCTAGAAAAGACTTACAGCAAATTGTGAATAAGTGCAAATACATCTGGGAGGAGATGGCTTTTGAGTCCGTTCTTAAATGAGTCTTTTAAAGCTGTGGCTCTAGGATACCTTATTTCTCAAGACATGGAACTGTCCCTGGAGTCTTAGAATTGTTCTGAGCGTGGCAGCATTGGCTGAGTGATCTTGGGCAAGTCATTCTGCCTTCATACCAAGAGGCCACAAGAAGAAGGCATGCAGCCCTCCTGGCACCCTCGGCAGCATCATCACTGAGTCCTCGGGGTCCAGATAATAAGGAATGGAAAGCCCAGGCAGGGTTGGACAGCTCGCTAGCGGCAGAGCTCAGGGCAAAATTGGGATTTCCTTCTATCAGTACAGAGGACACCAGCCTGGACACAGACATTGCCATAGCTCAGGGAGTCTGCTCCTCCCAGGCCAGAAACCTCTATGTAATTGACATGGCCCGGTGCAAGATGAAAATGTGAGCCCCTGTTCAAAAAGTATTACGAATTTCACGACAGTGACAGCAGGCTTTGGGGCTTTCCATGTATGGGGGCCCTGTGCAAGTGCATGGGTCGCTTTCCCGTAAGCCGGCCCTGCTCACGGGCATTGCTGTGAATGCAAGGTAGGCCAGGCACAGCCTCGGTGCTGGTGAGACTCTCTGATTGAGAGGAGGTGCTCTGCCTGAGCAGTTGCTATTTATTTTGTTTTCAGGTCCAGATTGCTTCATGGGCAGGTGGCCAAGTCGGCACCATTAAACCAGACAGGCACTGACTGCGGCCTCAGCTCACATGCAGCTGCAGGGCGGCTGCCTTCCCACATCTTTGGGGAGAGATGCTGATTTGTGTTTTGTTGTTTGGTCCTAATAGAAAATAATCTCCCTGTCACGTGAATCACCCACAGAGCTGTGGCTCTGGAAACTTCCTGTGAGAGAACGGGGCTGACAACTGTCCTTTTGTGGTATATTCATGCCCTGCAGTGCTCTGCTGGGATCTCAGGTGGGGAGGGAGCAGGTGCTGCAGAGAGGGTTGAGAGGAGGCCAGCTATTAGAGGACATTTTAGAAAATGAGGATAGCAGGCTGGGTGCAGTGGCTCATGCCTGTAATCCTAGCACTTTAGGAGGCTGAGGCAGGTGGATCACCTGAGGTCAGGAGTTCGAGACCAGCCTGGCCAACATGGCAAAACCCCTTCTTTACTAAAAATATAAAAAATGCAGCCAGGCATGGTGGTGCATGCCTGTAATCCCAGCTACTCGGGAGGCTGAGACACGAGAATTGCTTGAACCCAGGAGGCAGAGGTTGCAGTGAGCCAAGGTCGCACCACTGCACTCCAGCCTGGGCAACAGAGCAAGACTCCATCTCAGAAAGTAAATAAATATATAAATAAATGAGGATAGCACTTGAAAACAGATCAGTGAAATCCA
The DNA here is from genome assembly GCF_001698545.2 of Rhinopithecus bieti. Taxonomy (NCBI): domain Eukaryota; kingdom Metazoa; phylum Chordata; class Mammalia; order Primates; family Cercopithecidae; genus Rhinopithecus; species Rhinopithecus bieti. The sequence goes on along the minus strand of NW_016804209.1, from coordinate 4,107,770 downwards.
GAACAGGAGGAAGAGATGTTTTTTTCTTTTAAAGTCTCCTCTTTATCTTAGGGTTCCTTCCTCCACTGTTGTAGCAGACATCATTGGTGCATCACTTGTCAATGCTCGGACAGAACAGTGGAGCTTCTCACAACTTGCAGCAAAGTTTCTAAGAAGTCACACACTCCGCCTAGGATCCCAGGGAGGTGAAAACATTTTTGTCTCTTGGTCCAGAGCCACAGAATTCTGAGAGGTTCTCACCATTGCATTTCCCAGGCCTTTGCTCGGCCACTTGCTGGCAAGCATCTTGCGGCGTGTCTGTTTCCACTGGCTTCGAACCATCTCTGCCCTAGGACTGCTCTTGGTTCATTCATTGAGGAAGTATTTGCTGAGTACTTGCTGTGTGCTGGACATTGTTCTGGGTGCTGGAGATGCAGCCGTGAACAATAACAAGTCCTGAGCTTACATTCACCAGGGCTGGTGACTGAAGCAGTCAGCAAACAGAGAAGCAGATGCATCTACAGGATCATTTCAGAAGCCAGAATTGTTACAGAGAAAATAAACCAGGGTGACAGTGCAGCAAGTGGCATTAGGGTGACAGGTGCATAACACGGGCCAGGAGGGTCAGGATGACCACTCTGACTAGTGACATTGGAGCACAGCTTAGTGGTGAGTGGGGAAAGGGTGACCCAGGCAGGAGGGACTGCAAGTGTCTGGCCTTGGAGACCTGTGAGCATGGAGAATCCAAGGGCGGGGGTGAGGCAGGGAATGGGCCTTATATAGGGTAGAAGGATAAGAAGAAATGAGATGGCTGAGGATTAGGGAACCTTGCGTGCAGGGCTTTATGTGGGAACATGATGTAATCGGATGAGCACTTGAGGGCACACACTCCTGCCAGACTGCCATTGAGGGCGTCCTTCCAGTTAGCGACCCAGCGCAGCTGTGGGTGGTGGAACCTCGACGAAGGGAACTCCGTCTTGCCCTGAAATTACATGCTGTGGGCATGACCAAATGGGTTTCCACAAAGGGCTAAATTTCAACAAGCTGTTCAGATAGTGGCTTTCTGTGGCTTGCCAGCTTCCAAACTGACTTTAATAAATGTTTACCCAGCTCACTCCCCAGCTCATAAGCCAGATTGCCTCCATCACGCTGTTCCCATGTGAGGGTCACCCTTCACCTTGTTCATCCTTGAAAGGCCCTACATCAGTGCAGCCCAGAGTCCCTGGATGCCTCCGTCTTGTCTTCCTTCCCAAGGCTTGGCCAGTTGTCTTTCCTGTTTGGAGCATTCTTTTTTAAATTCCATGTGTACCCCAGCCAAATATTTGAAGATTGGATACTGGCATTTCTCTTTGACTCCATTTTTACCCCTAAGCTTAGGGAACTTGTCTAGGTTGCCAGCAGAAGGAATATTAGTCCATCTGCTGCAACAGAAACCGTGTACCTGGTAAGGCGGAGATGGAACGAAGTCCAGTTTTTAAAAAATTACTCCTTGGAGACTTCTCCAGACTTTCATGCCTTGCAAAATCTTTCCAGTTGATACTAATGAAATTGTCTTGTCATTTGGGAGATGCTGTATAACGGTCCTGTATTCTGAAGTAGAACTGGACAATACTTGCTGGGGACAACTTTAACCAACAGAACCTCTCTTGGTCCTTACTTTCCTTGGGCAGTCCTGATGCTTGCAGGAGAGGGTGGCAGCAGGTCCCCATTCCCTGTGGAATGTAAGTGACATCGTAGAAGTGACATCTACCTGTAGATTGTAGTGAAAGTAAGAGTTTCATACGTTACAAAATTAAAGAACGTTTAAGATTCATCAGCCCTTCTGCAAGCCATTTATCGAATATAATTAGCCTGTGGTGAAACTTCAGGAAGAGGGAAGATGTGATAAATACTTGGATGTGAAAGCTGAAAGACACCTAAGGGATGAGTGAGCTCAACCCCCAGGTTTTATAAGGAAAAAAAAAAAAAGTAGATACATGAAGAAGTGAAGGAGCCTGCCTGAAATGGAAAAGCCAGCCAGTGGTCACATTGGGCCAAGACTCTGATGCTTCTCCCCCATCACGTACCGTTTTTAATTAGCGATGAACAGAACCAGATGTCCCCAACAAAAACGATAGAAATCCAAGTGGGGAAGGAGGAACCTGCTGCCGCCCTCTCTGCCTTTCCCCAGAGGACAGGATGTGGGGATGTCCTTTCATCACATCATGGGATCATTTTCATCCCATGTTAACTGCAAGAATGAATTATGTAAAACAACTAAGATCTCAAAACTGTTCCCAGAGTTCTCTCAGCTGAATACGTGTGTGTGTATGTGTGTGTATATGTGTGTGTGTATATATATGTGTGTGTGTGTGTATATATATATATATTTATGTACACATGCAGTTTTAAAAAGCCTTGCTGTTTCAGCAAGTATATTGGAAATTTACTTGCAGAGTAAGAGACTGGGCAGTGCCTGGATGGCCTCTCCACAGCCCTGTAGGCTGGCACCACAGTAGATGCTTTTGGGAGCAGTTTGGTTTTAAAATAGCGTGAAGATGAATGGACGGAGTCATTCTTCAGAACCTGGACTTCTAGTGCCTTTTCCTCAGCAAGCGAGAGTTAGCAGAGTTGGAGAGCTGGTAACATACTGAAGTCTCTCAGATACTTCTTTTTATTCCCCGAGGGAGTCCTGTGTGTGGACTGTGCCAGGGCAGCTGAATTCCGAGTTGTTCTCTATCCCTTTTCTCAACTTCCTGAGCCCTTTGCTGGCTTGCTGCCCAGGCTTGTGTGAGGGGCCCAAGCCTCCAGTTCTCGCTGGCACGGGTGTGGGGCCAGGCACGTAGGTGGCTTTTCCACGGCACTGCTCAAAAACTGGCTCTCCCAGTTTGTTTTTGATTGTGTGTGTGTGTGTGTGTTTTCATACGTATGCCCTAGAAACATTCCAGCCAGAGGTGCCAAAAATCACAAGGCCTTGTTTTGGGACTGGTGTGTGCACTGTATTCCTGACTGTCTGCAAGGACTCAAATCCATCTGTGTTTCCTGCGCCAGTTGAGGCTGTTTATCAGTGATGGAATGGGCTCCACACTCCACGGTGGCTCACAGGAGTTTTTGAACATTCTATTTTTGTCCACCCTAAACTTTGCCCTCAAATGACAGTGCTTTTCTTGCAGGTCATAAAGAAGGAAACTGGATTTTGGAGAGACTTTGGATTTGGGATGACGTGTCAGTATCGGTCGGACTTCATCAATATAGGTAGGACAAATCTGCATCTCTACTGCCACCCAGAGGCCACTGGCCTGTGCAGACCTTAAAGGAATCAAGTCAGGTTTCCAAGGAGTCTGGTGGGGAAGGTGGTTCCATTGCCTTAAAATAAAATTTAAAAATGCTATTCCAGATTAGGTGCGGTGGCTCACACTTAAAATCCCAGTGCTTTGGGAGGCTGGAGGAGGGAGGATCACTTGAGACCAGGAGTTCAAGACTAATGTGGACAACATAGCAATTCTCCTAAAGAGAATCACTACAAAAAAAAAAAAAAAAAAA
>NW_016804209.1:4070499-4103999 GCF_001698545.2 Rhinopithecus bieti | reverse complement strand
AAAAAAAACAAATGCTGTTCCTCATGTCATAGACTCAGGGCTGGACCAAGACGGGGCTTGGTAGTGGGCGACATTTTAGCCCCTGTAATCTCCACTAGCACCTCTCAGTCGCCGCAAATAAGACACACAATCTGAGATTAAAGGCTGCTTGTTGCATCCAGGCAGCTTTGCAGCAAGTCGTCCACTGCCTTCTCCCAGCAGGGTCCTGGCTACTCTGCCGTCTCCTGTAGAACATCCTAAGCCTCCCAGTAAGGGTATGAGGGAAATAGGGGAATTGGGGGAAAACTCATACTTGAAAAGACCCAAATTTCTATCTGCTAACCTTCAAAATTCCAAATGTCACTTTAAGCTGTGACTGAATGTGCAGTTGCTGTCAATACACACACACACACACACACACACACACACAATTCATATACACAAATGTCCACATGTGCACACAATTCATACACAAATAGGCACATGCACACACACTCATACATGCACATGCACATGCCTGTGGATTTCTAGAGCACAGAGGGGAAAGGCCCTTGGGTTCCAGGTGAGGAGACCAAGCCTGTCAAAGGCAAAGAGACCCTCCCAAGCCTCACAGCAGGTGAGAGGCAGAGTCAGGATGAGAATAGAGGCCTCCTGTCCCCCTTGGAAATGGTACCCCACCTTCCCATAGTGATACTGACTCTTGGATCTTGGAAGGGATAGAGTTGTGCATTATGCATGAGCTGGGTATGAATGAACAGTCCAGAATCCTTGATATCAGGTACAGGGGCTCAGACTGGACCCAGAGCTAGGATGGAGTCGGGGGGACCCTGCCCTCAGGGTGGCATGGAATGTCCCATCTCAGGCCACTCACGAGTTGCTGGTCTCTCTGGCTTCTAGGCAACTCCCCCTCAGGTCCAAGGCCTAAAGCTACTCATTTTAAAATCAGGGATGAGGGGTAGCCCCAGGATTGTTTTGTTCAGAGATGATGTGAACTACAAGGACTATAGAACCCCCAAGGAAATCAACAGGTTAAAGATTAAAAAAAAAAAAAAAAAAAAAAAGTTGAAGTCAAGTCTTGTTGGAAGGAACAGAGCACCCGGGATGCCGGTCTGAGTGGTGGGTGCCCTGCAGACACTCAGCAACTAACAGCAGGCGTTCCTGGACATCTCTGAGAGATATATTCCTAAATGGTTATGTGCAAATCAGCTTTCCAAAATGGACATTTAAAATTTTTTCTAGGCTGAATATGGTGGCTCAGGCCTGTAATCCCAGCACTATGAGAGGCTGAGGTGGGTGAATCATGAGGTCAGGAGTTCGAGACCAGCCTGGCCAATATGGTGAAACCCCATTTCTACTAAAAATACAAAAATTAGCCAGGTGTGGTGGCAGGTGCCTGTAGTCCCAACTACTCAGAAGGCTGAGGCAGAAGAATCTCTTGAACCCGGGAGGCAGAGGTTGCAGTGGACGAAGATCGTGCCACTGCATTCCAGCCTGGGTAACAGAGCGAGACTCCATCTCAAAAAAAAAAAAAAAAAAAAAGACAAAAGTTAGCTGGGCATGGTCATGCATGCCTGTAGTCTCAGCTACTCGGGAGGCTGAGACAGGAGAATTGCTTGAACCCAGGCGGTAGAGATTGCAGTAAGCTGAGATCGTGCTACTGTACTCCAGCCTGGGCGACAAGAGTGAGACTCTATCTCAAAATAAACATTTTTGTGAAGATTTTCATTTCAAGAAATTCTGTTTCCTTGCTCTTTGCATAGGGAAAGATTATTTTGTGTTGATGCATATATTTATCAAATTTGGATTTAGAATATACTGGATTCTCCTGAAGACAGATGTAGCTAAAAGTGGGCACAGCAGGCTGAGAAGGGTGCCATTCTCAGTAAGCCATTGCCATGACCTCAGGAACTTTGAGTCACAGTTAGACTCTATGCTTTGCAGTTTTTGACTTACTTTCAAGTTTACTTGTGCACCTCGTATTGATAAAGTTATAATAACGATGATAATAAATCAATTGCGGTTAACCAGGCACCACCTTTATTTGTCTTAATTTGTTATGACACCTGCCTTCATTTAAGCATAAAGAACCAAAAATCAAGAGAGGTTAAATGGCGGCTTCTAAGGGAACCAGGACACGAATTCTGGATGGCTGATTCATAATCACATACTGTTCTTTGCCTGCCCACCATGGAGGGGTCACAGTCACTCGGACACACAGCCCGTGGGTGGTTTGGTTGTAAGCTTCCCTGGGCCTGAGCCTCCTTTGGGGTTCCAGTGATGGCCTTGATCAGGGCAGCACAGCTTGGGGTGTGCAGGAACCAAAGCTGCAGGAGAAGGTCTGAGAAAAGGTGTTGAGAATGACTTCACTGTTTCTCATGAGAATGAAGTCCATCCTTGTAGGTGAGGAGGGAACAAGGACCAAAAGAGGCCAGGGCTTCATTGGTTCCATTTGGGACCTGGTGGGGTTTAGGTTAAGAAAAGGTGTGAGGCATCTCAATTTACGGAAGCGAGACTTCAGCAGACCATTACTGGCTTTATGAAAGAGTTCATTACATAGTGACATGAGATTTTTCTTTGAGTAGAACTTCAGGACTGACTGTGAGGCCAGTCCCTTTAAGATGACTGATTTCACCAGCCTATGATGGAATCCCATGCGGCTTTTCCGGACCCCTTCAGCCTATGAAATGAATAGTGCTTTGGTGGGATGTGACTTCTTCATGCTGAGACCCTCTTACACTCCATCGCACTGCAAGCCCCTCGTTTCTTTTCTGTTTGCGATGGCAGGAGAAGGCCACATCTTAACAGAAGCACAAGAATTTGCATTCAGAGGTTCCAAGCTGAGAAGTGGGGATGCTGTAGAAGCTCTTTTTTTTTTTTTTTTTTAAACAAAACCTCTATTTTTAATTGTTTTAGGTACATAATAGTATTTATGGGGTATGTGCAACATTTTGATACAGGCATACAACGTGTAATCATCACATCAGGGCCATTGGAGGTACCCATCATCTCAAATATTTATCATATTTATACCTCTTCTCGTTATTTTTAAATATACAATACATTGTTAACAATAGCTAATTCATAATCATAATAAGTCATCTTATTGTGCTACCGAATACTAGATCTTATTTTTGTACCTATTAACCACAAGGTTGGGGCTATTCATGAGCATGGCTGATAACTCTCGAGTGCAGGCAAACGCTTGGAATTTTGTTGGAGGTCCTGTCATCTCAAGAAGTTGGTGCTGTCCGCCATGAAAGCCTTCTTTGTTGGGAAATTCCCAGGGCCTCTGACCCAGGTGGACACTCTCATAACTTGGAGGGGGTGGTGGTGAAGCATGCATCCCCCCAGTCATGTCTTAATGAAACGTTTGTGCTTGTTGCAACTCAGAGAAGCAAAACAGACCAGTGCGGTGTGATTGAACAGTGTGTTCTCTCCCGACAGGTGGGTTTGATCTGGACATCAAAGGCTGGGGCGGAGAGGATGTGCACCTTTATCGCAAATATCTCCACAGCAACCTCATAGTGGTGCGGACGCCCGTGCGAGGACTCTTCCACCTCTGGCATGAGAAGCGCTGCGTGGACGAGCTGTCCCCTGAGCAGTACAAGATGTGCATGCAGTCCAAGGCCATGAACGAGGCGTCCCACGGCCAGCTGGGCATGCTGGTGTTCAGGCACGAGATAGAGGCTCACCTTCGCAAACAGAAACAGAAGACAAGTAGCAAAAAAACATGAACTCCCAGAGATGGATGGTGGGAGACACTTTCTCTTTCCTTTTGCAGTTACTGAAAGTGGCTGCAACAAAGAAAAGACTTCTATAAAGGACGACAAAAGAACTGGACCCGTGGGTCAGAGACGAGAGAGCCTCCGATTTCTCTCTGTTTGGCTTTTTACAACAGAAATCAAAATCTCCACTTTGCCTGCAAAACTAGCCCAGCAGCACCCTGCGAAGTGTCTGACAAAGGCAGAATGCTTGTGAGATTATAAGCCTAATGGTGTGGAGGTTTTGATGGTGTTTACAACAAACTGAGACCTATTGTTTTGTGTGCTCACTGAAATATTCATGATTTAAGAGCAGTTTTATAAAAAGTTCATTAGCATGAAAGGCAAGCATATTTCTCCTCATATGAATGAGCCTATCAGCAGGGCTCTTGTTTCTAGCAGTGCTAAAATATCAGAAGGCAAAAGAGGAGATATGCTTATTACGATCCTAATGAGTACATTAAGCAAAATCAAATGGACCAGAAAAGAAACCGTAAATATCATGTTATTTTTTTCCCCAAGATTAACCAAAAATAATCTGCTTATCTTTTGGTTGTCCTTTTAACTGTCTCCATTTTTTTTTTTTTTTAAAATGCCCTTTTTTTTTTTTTTTTTTTTTTGCTTGTGAGTTAGTCTGCTTATTTAATTACCACTTTGCAAGCCTTACAAGAGAGCACAAGTTAGCCTACATTTTTATATTTTTAAAGAAGATACTTTTAGATGCAGTTTGAGAACTTTCAGTTCAAAGCATCAAACTGATCCCGTATCTAAGGACATGCCAGATGCTGATTCAGTCAGGCACTGAGTGTCAGGCCTGGAGACAGAGGGAAGGAATGGTTTGTACTGATACAGACATACAGTTACTTTATCTGAAGAGTGTTTTTGAAGAGGAGCAACTGAACACTGGAGGAAAGCAAAATGACACTTTATGCTTTACAGAAAAGGAAACGCATTCAGACTGGTGATATTGTGATGTAACTAAAAGTCAGAAACCACACTTTCCCCTCAGAAGTGGGGACCGCTTTCTTACCTGTTTAAATAAACCAAAGTATACCGTGTGAACCAAACAATCTCTTTTCAAAGCAGGGTGCTCCTCCTGGCTTCTGATTCCATAAGAAGAAATGGAGAAAATACATATATATATATATATATTTTGTGAAAGATCAATCCATCTGCCAGAATCTAGTGGGATGGAAGTTTTTGCTACATGTTCATCCACCCCAAGCCAGGTGGAAGTAACTTAATTATTTTTTAAATTAAGCAGTTCTACTCGATCACCAAGATGCTTCTGAAAATTGCATTTTATTACCGTTTCAAACTATTTTTTGAAAATAAATACAGTTCACAGAGTGGTTTCTACATTCATGTGAAAATTATTAGCCAGCACCAGATGCATGAGCTAATTATCTATTTGAGTCCTTGCCTTCTGTTTGCCCACAGTAAACTCATTGTTTAAAAGCTTCAAGAACATTCAAGCTGTTGGTGTGTTAAAAATGCATTGTATTGATTTGTACCGGTAGTTTATACAATTTAATTAAAACACAGGCCATGAATGGAAGGTGGTATCGCACAGCTAATAAAATACGATTTGTGGATATGACTGCTTTGTGGGGTAAGAATGTCATTTTGTTTCATTTTCGGAAACAGTGTATTGTGCATGGACCAGGGTTTCTCAGCCTTGGTACTACTGACATGTTAGACAAGATAACTCTTTGCTGTGGGGGGCTGTCTTCTATCCTGTGGGATGTTTAACCACATCCCTAACCTATACCCACTAGAGGCCAGGAGCGTCTCCTACCCAGTTTTGACAACCAAATTGTCTCCAGTCATGCTCAAAAGTCCTTTGAGGGGAAATCACCCGTGGTTAAGGATCACTGGGCTAGAGGGAGAAGAGAACCATAATGAAAAACTTGAATTATTTATACATTAACTGGTCTGTTTTCATTAGAGGAAATTGAGAAATGATTTCCAAGGCCCCTTTCAACTCTGTGCTTAATATCATCATGTGTGGCTGGGTACTGTGGTTAATGCCTGTAATCCCAGCACTTTGGGAGGCCAAGGTGGGAGGATCACTTGAGCCTGGGAGTCTGAGACCAGCCTGGGCAACATAGTGAGACCCTGTCTCTAGAAAAAAAATACAAAAGTAGGTGTGGTGCACACCTGTAGTCCCAGATGCTCAAGAGGCTGAGGTGGGAGGATCACTTGAGTCCAGGAGGTTGAGGCTGCAGTGAGCCCTGATTGCACCACTGCACTCCAGCCTGGGTAAGGGTGGGACCTGGTCTCAAAAATATTTATTTTTTTTCATATGCTTTGATGATACTAGTGACTTCAGGACTTGTGTTTGGCCTGTCTCTGCCATGGTTCTGCTGGATTTGTGGTGAGTGACCTGCACGCTCTTGCCCATATCCTCCCCGTGTCAGAAGGATGCATTTCTAACAAGGCTGGCGGTGGCAATCCAATGTTCTGACTGTGGAACTGGGTGGGTCTAGGTGTCTCACAGGTGGCCGCATCCAGGCCGCACTCTGTGGGCTCATCAGCCACTTTTGTACTTGTTTAAATTGCATATCACAGATGCCCAAGACAGTGGTGAAGATTTTTTTCCTTTCCAACTTTGTAGGAGGTTCCTGTGCAGATGTGCTACATGGTAAAATGTGTGTTGCGGGGGTCTGGTGTGCAGATTCTTTGGTCACCCAGGTAATAAGTGCAGTGCGTATTTTTCACTGCTCGCCCTCCTCCCACAGTCCACCTTCAAGTAAGCCCTGGTGCCTTTTGTCCCCTTCTTTGTGTTCATGGGTTCTTATCATTTAGCTCCCACTTAGAAGTGAAAACATACAGTGTTTGGTTTTCTGTTCTTGTGTTAATTTGTTTAGGATAATAGTCTCCGGTTCCATCCATGTTGCTGCAAAAGACATTATTTTGTTCTTTTTTATGGCTGTGTGGTTACGAATTGGGTTTTTTAAAGTTGCAGAGAGTAGCTGATGAGGAGACGGAACAGCATAATATTAAACTATGGTATTTATGTTTTAAAGCTTATTCAGGTAGAACAGTTTTATCAAAGGGTAGAGGCCCTCTTTAGCAACATGCTGGAGAACAATACCCCCATTGCCTGCCCAAGACATATAGAAAAGAAGGATTGTAGAAGGTCCCACGAAAGCATTAGAATTAGGAGGCTGGAATTTGAACTTAGCAAAGGAAAGCTGTACCAGAACAGTGGTTTCAAGAACCCAGTCACATTGCACGTTCTCAAGGATGCTGCTGAGGAAGCAGTGAGTGTTTGGCTTGCCTAAGGCCCCTTCCAGCTCTGCATGCTCTCTCTGTTCCTATCCCTAAATTGCCCAGTGACCAGCACAGGTTATCTTACTGAGCTGGACTCTCTAATACACTGGGGGTCTCCTTCAGGCAGTGGCGTACTGGTACAGCCTTGTGGGAGCCAGTTTTGAGCGTTTCTTCCCAGTCCTCACTCCGTGTTGACCGGCTGGTAGTTTGAAATACACCATGGTGGGAGTATTTACACTATGGAATCTGGCAATTGGCAAATGCTGCCAATCAGCCATCCTCACCACCCCTAGGCCTGGCCCATTGTTAAATATTATATCAACACATCATTGCCTCCAAGTGACATACCTGGGTTCCCTGGGCTCTTTTTTCTGCAGTCATCTACTTCCTAGCCCCTCTTTGTATTTGTAAATGTGGTTGACTGCCCCTTTCCACATCAGTGACGAAGATCAGGCCTAGGAAAATAGCTACCCAGAATCTAATTTTACTAAAGTTTTGTTTCAGGAAAAATCCTCTTATCTAATTTCATATAATCAAGGTTCAGCTCAGTAGAGTAGTTGACATCATGGTTTTTCCAGCCAAACAACCTGGGTTCAGATTCCAGTTATTTCTCTTGCAATTTACAGGATCTTTAATTTAAAGGAGTCGCTAGATGTCTTCGTACCTTGATCTCCTCATTGAGCGTGATGGATTCAGTCCCTTGTATATCATGCAATTGTTTTAAAGATTAAATGGGTTCCTATGTATGAAGCACTTAGGATGCATCAGGCACACGGTAGGTGTTTAGTTATTAGCATTCAACACACAGTTCCTCACATACAGTTGTGTATCTGGCAGTGTCTGTTAAGCTTCTTGGTATGCCTAGTGCTGCTTGGATATAATCAGATGGCTATTACAGGCAATACAGTAAAGATTATGAAGCCATCATGTATACTGTTGTTCTTTTTGTCATTCTGAAAAGTTAATTTATCTGAAGGAGAAGGGTTACTAGGAGTGTAAAATTCAATGGGTAATTTCTACCTTACGTTCCACACTCAGTAATATGGAGTTGATACCCTCCTAGGCAGCTGGGAGGCTTTACAGGGTTTTGAAGTCAGGAGCATAGCTAGGAACCTTACGTTCATTACCCCAACCTTCTCAGCTAGATAATATCATTCCTTTCATTTTCCAGGTGCAGAGAATGAGGATCAGAAACGTTGAAGAACTTGCCCAGAGATCCAACCAGTGAGTAGCCAGCTTGAGACTGATATGACCGTCATTGTCCCTGATCGTGACCCGTCCGTCACATGGCCAGCTCCAGATGGATTGGAAGGTCTGCAGGAACGAGCTTTGGCCTAGTGGTAAGTCCCAGCCTGTTGTTTTTGATTCTCAGTTTTCTACCATTTCTCTGCTCTCTAGTTCCACCTGAGAAAGCACCTAACAAGGAAAGAAAGCTTGCTAACACAGGGATCTAGGAACAGCTAAGGCATCTGACCAAGCCCTCCAGCCACTCTGCAATGACAGGCAGTGTTAGGACTCCATATGGGATCAAAGCCCTGGAATCTGGCTCTCATTCAGGATTCCGACATGTTACATTGAAAGAGTGATGGCCTGGCACGGGGGTCACGCCTGTAATCCCAGCACTTTGGGAGGCCGAGGCAGGTGGATCATGAGGTAAGGAGTTCAAGACCAGCCTGGCCAAGATGGTGAAACCCTGTCTCTACTAAAAATACAAAAGAGTTAGCTAGGCTTGGTGGTGGGCGCCTGTAATCCCAGCTACTCAGGAGGCTGAGGCAGAGAACTACTTGAAACCCAGGTGGCGGACATTGCTGTGAGCTGAGATCATACCACTTCACTCTAGCCTGGGTGACAGAGTGAGACTCTGTCTCAAAAAAAAAAAAAAGAAAAGAAAAAAGAAAGAAAAAAAATGATTTGAGTAGGAGGGGACAGCAGGTGGGAATACTTGCTTTTTTAAGAAAAGACTTGATACTGTTTGTGAGAATTGCTGATTAGAGATAATGACCTTGGGCAGTTTCTTAGCAGGGCAGGGATGTTTTACTCCCCATACACATAAAATGACTGGCAGCTTTGTGTGATCCATATTCTGATTAGCTTTATATTTTAATTCAAAGCTGTTTCTCCTGGCAGGGCTCAGTGCTTTGCTGTTGCTGCCAAAAACTATGCGGATGGTGCCAGTTGGTTGGGGGGTTTTGATGGTAGTTTTTTTCAACACACAGAATATGTTCTTTCCTGTCAGCAGAGGTGCCTTTCAAACTGTGCATTACTGATCCTTTGAATGTGCCCTCTGGAACAGTCACCCCCAGTGGCTCCTCGGCTGTGTCTGGCCTTGTCTGCTATTCTAGCAAGAAGGTGGACAGAACCGTAGGGGAGGAGGGGCAGGGCAGGACAGGGCTGCCTTGGGGAAGGTCACAGTCTGGGAAGGGCGGGCATTGCTCTGGGGAGAGAAGTAGGGCTGTGCTCCTTCAAGACCTTTCTCCAGCCTCCACAGTTGCCCCAGGGACTCAGGGCCATCCATGGCAGCCTCTGTCCGGGACTAATCGAACGACCTTCAGCTTGGGTGGGATGTCTGGTGAACTGGATTTATTCTTCATCAACCTGAGTCAGATACTTGAGCTTGGAATGAAGTGCAGCCATGCCAGGCCACTTCCTCCACCTCCATTGTGATTCCCGAAGCTTCTACCCCCACTGCCAACTCACTCTGTCACTCCAGGGTTTCAAAAACGACAACAGTAAACATCATCTGGCCTGCTTAGATATTAAAGCCCATTTGAAATGGATTAAATAAGTCAATGAAAAACCAGAAAAACACCCAAATTAAGTTCAAAGAATGGCTGAAGGGAAAGCTTATTTACATAACTTGCTCTTTATCAGCCTCAAATGAAGCTACATGAAAATCACAGCCTTGGCATGGGGGGCTGTCGGAAGCAGCAGGGAGCGGCTTGGTTGCAAAGCTTTTCTCGAGCGCTGGCACACCATTGGGAGGGCACCCCTGGAGGGCAAGGCATTTGCCATTCTGTTTGGTTATTGAGGTGCAGGCCCATGCAGGGCTCCCAGGATCTCGACTTCATTGGTGGGAAGATTTCAACAAGAAACATCCTTCCAATTGAAGAAAGGCCAAAGCTAATTTAGACTGAGAAAAACAGAATGTGGGGGAGTTTGCTTGGCATTGCCTGACCTAGCTGGGAGACAGGCAGAGTTCATCTCAAAGGGAGCTGGGTTTGTAATGTCTCCTGGTCGAAATGGGAGGCAAATACTTGGGGATTTGTCATCAGGAATCACGAGGCAACAGAGCCAGTTGGACAATGGCTGATTTGTGGGTAAAAACTGGTTACTGCTAATTTGGGGATTGTCAAAATCAGACATTAGAAAAAGCCCCTCTGTGCCACTTCAGATCCAGACCAAGTGAGCCGATTCTCTGCAGGTCAACTGGCAAATGAATGTATTGTGTGGATGGTCATTAAATCCCTTACTCTTCAGAAGTTTCCTCTTCCTTCTTAAAATTCATCCCAGAAATTCTAGGAAACAAGGGTGGGGGATAAACAGCCCAGTGGTCGCATAAACTGAGTTGACAAAGGGGAAGGCTGCAGTGCAAGGATCCTGGTTTTGTTGGACTCATAATTCACTAGGAAAAGGAAAAGGCAATTACCCAATTACTATTCATGGAGAGCTGGCTTTGTTTTCTCTCTTTATTTTATTTTGTAAAGAAAGGGTCTCACTCTGTCACCCAGGCTGGAGTGCAGTGATACCATCATAGCTCAGTGCAGCCTCGAACTGTTGGGCTCAAGTGATCCTCTGACTTCAGCCTTCTAAGTAGCTGGGACTCCAGGCACATGCCAGTCACACCTGGCTAATTTTGGTATTTTTTGTAGAGATGGGGTCTCACTATGTGGGTCAGACTGGTCTCAAAATCCTGGGCTCAAGCGATCTTCCTGCCTCAGCTTCCCAAGGAGCTGGGATTTCAGGTGTAAGCCACCATGCTGGGCCCATGGAGAGCTTTGTGTATGCCAGATATTTAACATATTTCTTTCCTAATCTTCAGAACCCAGGTGACTTGAGTAACACCTGTCTGAGAGATGAAACTGAAGCTCATACAGGCTTAGTTATTGTTCTTTAACGACTCCACACGGTTAGTTATGGTATAGCCAGGACCCCACCCCAAACCTGCTGGGCCTGCTCTCTACCATATTGAGCAGCTGATTATCAAATAATGTGTTTTTGCCACAATTAGAACAGGGTACTTTTATCATTTAAGCTTCCTGACAATTGTCAGTCTGGGGAAGCAGTGGGAAGCCTAAAGATCCCTGCACAGGAAGAGAAGGTAGGATGAGAAGTAGCTGGAAATGTGAAAGTGGTACTAAAATCCACCTGGAGGCAGTGCAGTGCAGAATTAACATTGCAGAAAATTTAATCTCTGATGGGGAAAGGACTGATGCAAGAGCTCTCCTAAAATACAACAGAAGAGAAGGGAGAGATGAAAACAATGGGGGTGAGAATACCACATGAAAAGCAAAGAAAAATCAAACATTTATAGCTATTCCCAAGGAAGGGAAAAGCTAAATTCAAACAGATTATTTAAAGATACAGTTGTAGAAAACGTATGTTCTAAAACAAAACAAAACAAACCCTGTGAATTGCAGCCTGAAAGGAAAGCATTTACCACGTTCTGGATAAATATGAAAGCAAAGAGGTCCCATGGAAACATAGCCATGCATAACACATGCATTTGTGTCTTCTCTGTCACCAAATAGCAGGAGCCTGAAAATCTGTATGTGTGGGCCATAAAACATGTTTGGACTCCAATGCATTAAGAAAACTGCCTTTAAAAAAGATGGCAATTGCAAAACTTGAAGCCATAAATTTTTCTTTTTTTAATCTAAAAGCAGATTTCATGTCATATTAGCAAAGGATGCTTAATTCCAAAGCATTAGCTCAGATAGGCAATTTTGGGTGGAAATGTCCCAGAGGTATTTTTGGTGACCTGACTTCTCTGATCTTTTTTTTCCTAACTTACCCTGTATTTTCTCACTTTTTAGGGTAAGCTTTGAGCCAGAAAGCACTTTTTTTTTTTTTTTTTTTTTTTTTTTTTTTTTTTTTTTTAAGTAGAGACTGAGTTTCGCCGTGTTGGCCAGGATGGTCTCAATTTCCTGACCTTGTGATCCACCTGCCTTGGCCTCCCAAAGTGCTGGGATTACAGGCATGAGGCACCATGCCTGACCAGAAAACACTTCTTGAGACTGTCTAGCTAGCACTGCTGGTAACACTGAGGGCCAAGCGACCTTCCTTGTGCATCCTACTACAGCAGGGTAGGGCAGGAGGCCAGAAGCAGGGTCCTTGCAGGTGACCTGATGGGTCTGTGAGCTTCTGGCAATATGGTGGCAGCCAGAAAATCTTACATGACTGTGGGAGGGAGATTCCAGAATTTTGGGAGAGAAGAATCTAGATGGGCAGGGAGTAGCATTTGGGCACAGGCCCAGTGAGTCAGGGTATGCAGACCCGAGGCCCTAGGCTTGAGAACCAGGACAGTAACATGAGGCCAGCATTCCTAGACCCAGAAACTTTGCGTAGGCAGGTCAAGGAGCTGGGCTTGCGGAGGCAACAGGAGGAGACCAAGATCAGAGTTTGGACATCTTCACCTTAGACCATAACTCAGGGTAGATGTAGGCAGGACTGAGACCACAGCATAGCTCGGATGACAGTTCAGGCCTCCAGAATCTCATTTAGTTGAAATCAGTTTCTGAAATCTGTAAACCATTCTCCTTCCCTAAGAATTTCGAATTTCAACTATCATTCATGCCATCATATCATCCAACACTGACAGTGTATTATTATTCTGTCAGCAACCAATAGGATAAACTAGTCCGGAACCCACATCTGCTCCCCTTTGTAGTAATGGGTTACTTCAGTTGGGCGACTTCCTGTTTTCTAAATCTTCCTTTAGTAGGATGTTGCTTTGTGTAGTTATAGCTGGATATGGGCACACTTATTTCCTACAAGATAACTGTAGGCACAGGAGGCTACTAGATTTTTTTTTTTTTTCCCCTAACACAGAGTCTTGCTCTGTAGCCCAGGCTGGAGTACAATGGCCTAATCTCTGCTTACTGCAATTTTGCCTCCCAGATTCAAGCAATTATCCTGCCTCAGCCTCCTTGAGTAGCTGAGATTACAGGTACACGCTACCGTCCCTGGCTAGTTTCTGTATTTTGAGTAGAGACGGGGGTTTCAGCATGTTGGCCAGGCTGGTCTTGAACTGCTGACCTCATGATCCACCCACTTTGGCCTCCCAAAGTGCTGGGACTGCAGGCGTGAGCCACTGCACCCGTCCGGTACTAGAATCTTACGTCTTCCTAATTATTAGTGACAAAGGGGTACTTTCCATTCATTCCAGTGAGAAGCACCGGAACCTTAAAATTTCAGAATTGCATGAAAATAATAAAGATCACCCAGTTAAATCATATTTTGTTGTTCAGAAGCAAAAACTGAGGCTCAGAGATAAAACGTCCTGTCCAAGGTTACATAGAAAATGGTGGGAAGAGATGAGAAGTTTCTCAATAATGCCATGATTGTTGAATAATAGGAACAAAAAAGAGATGGATCCTTACAATAGTTTAACAATATAAACCACATGGAACATTTCAAGAAAGAGTTAAACAATGATCTGTGTTTCAAAGCTAGCTCTACCTGGGATAGTATCTCACATCTGTAATCCTAGCACTTTGGGAGGTTGAGGCAGGAGGATCACTTGAGGCCAGGAGTTCGAGGCTGAAGTGAGCTGTGATCGCACTACTGCACTCCAGCCAGGGTGTCAGAGCAAGACCCTGTCTCTAAAAATAAGCATGATCATCTTTCTCATTAGAACACACACGCCAACCATCCCCTTCTCTGGCTACATTTTACAGTCAGTCAGTGCTGGATGCAACCAAGCTCATAACCACACTGCTGTATCATTCTGCTTTCATTAAAAGGCAATGTAAAAAGTGTTGACCTACAGAGTTAGGCCAGAGGTCCTAGCCAATTTCCATCCTCCCAGAAAAATGATCTCCAGTGGCTCTGAGCCACCTCAGTCCCTGTCCAGAGGCCATTCCCCTGACTGGGAGTGGACCAAGGTGGGTGGAGGGGTGCAGCAGAGCATAAGATTCCTGACGGGACAGATACGTGTTCCGGGGCTGAACAGAACTGGCTGGAATGTTTTCCTTACCTACCATTTCTACTTCATTATGAAAATGGTGGACTGGGCAGCAACTAATGGGTCAGTCCTGTGTGTCACGTGATGTAATTACATAAACGACTGTATTAGCTTTGTGGTGCTATAGTAACAAACAGCATGAACTGTGACAAACAGCATGAACTAAGCAGCTTAAAACAACAGAAATTTATTCTCCTGGTTCTGGAGTCTGGAATTCCGAAGTCAGGGCCATGCTTCCTGCTAAGGCTTGGTGGGAACCTGTCCCTTGCCGCTCTCCTGGCTTCTGTTGGTGGCCAGCGATCTCGGTGTCCCTTCTGGCTGCATCACTCCAACCTGCCTCTTGTCCCCTGGTCGTCTTCCCACTGCATTTGTCTCTATTATCAAACCTCTCTCTTCTCCTGAGGATGTCAGTCATTGGATTTAGGGTCCACCCTAATCCAGTGTGACCTCATCGTAACTTGACTATATCTGCAAAGACCCTATTTCCAAACCAGGTCACATTCACGGGGATGGGGGTTAAGACTTCACTATATATTTTGGGGGAACACAATTCAACCACAAGTAGCATCCAAACAGCCTGCTTATTCTGTTCTGGTGTATGCACTACTGATAAAAAAAAAAATTACATGTGCAGATGCTTTATTCTTTTGGTGCACTCTAGAGCCAGGGGAGGCCAGGCAAGCCCTGGCCCCCTTCTCCAGAACAAGAAAACAAACTCAGTGACGTGTGCTCACTCTCCTGCAGGTCCATCTGTATTTTTATGCATGTTAAGCCGCTCATCCTATGTTTTAAAACTTCTCATTCCATTTACATTCATGACTTCTGTTTTTCTATGTCTCTCATATCCTGGTTCCAACATGTACAGTAAGTGAGGTGTGTTTTAAGCATCATCTCAGCCAGGAAATGTTTTTTTTTTTTTTTTTTTTTTGGCCAGCATTCCAAAGCCAGCGTGAAACTTGATATCAATAGGCCCCTGAAACCTCCTGAGATGATACAGAGGGAGTACAGGGGTCATATGATACTTCACAAAGATACTGGTTTTCAAGTACACCTTAATTTCTAAAAGGTTTCCATTTCTTCATTTGTTTTATGTACATCATTAAGGTCATACCCTTCATGACAGACACTTGCTGAAATTGAGACTCTTCTCCCTTTACTTTTGGAGTGAATATGAGCAGAGGTCATTTTCTCTTGACATTGAATTCCAGTATTTGTGCAGAAGAGAGGTGTCAATGAGGATTCCATGGACGCTTTCAGTTGATCAGTATTGGCTCTGCTGCAGGGTGCTTTTGGCTTCACACATAAATGTTGCAGTGGCGTTTGTCCAGGGGGAAGCCCAGTTGGAGGCTGTAGGATGACCCTGATGGAGGCTGTCACTCAAACAGCTCCAGGTAGTCAGGCAGCTGGTCCTGCTGACCACAGGGATAGAGGAGGAGCTCCTTTCCCAGGGAAGTGATGGGTTCCTCCTGTCAATCACAAGGCACAGGGTCAAACAGTGTGAGTAGCAACCACATGCTCTTCCTACTTCCTCAGAGGATATCACTAGCTGCCTACCCAGGATTTACACGAAGCTTTCATGGTTTATGATCATCTTAAGAGATATTTTTCTTATCCACATGTGGCCAGGTACTCTGTTTCCCTCCAGGGCTTGAATTCTAACTTAAGACTGTTCTCATAGGTCAGGGGTCCCCAACCTCAGGGCCATGGACCAGTACCAGTCTGTGGCCTGTTAGGAACTGGGCTGTATAGCAGGAGGTGAACAGTGGAGTGAAGCTTCATCTGGATTTACATCTGCTGCCTGTCGTTCATATTACCGCCTGAGCTCCGCCTCCTGTCAGATCAGTGGCAGCATTAGATTCTCATCGGACGCAAATCTTACTGTGAACTGTGCATGCGAGGGATCTAGGTTGTGTGCTCCTTATGAAAATCTAATGCCTGATGATCTGTCACTGTCTCCCATCACCTCCAAATGGGACCGTCTAGTTGCAGGACGACAAGCTCGGGGCTCCCACTGATTCTACCTTTTGTTGAACAGTATTATTATTTCATTATATATAACAATGTAATAATAGAAATAAAATGCACAATAAATGTAATGTGCTCACATCATCCTGAAACCATCCCCCAACCCCTAGTCCATGGAGAAATTGTCTTCCAGGAAGGTTGGGGACTGCTGTCCCCCATGTGGATACAGCTTTTATTTTTTCTTTTCTTTAGCATTTCCTGTATTCTTTGCCCCAGTGGGGTTCCCTGAGTATTTAAGGAAGAACTAGGTTCTAAGATAAATGAAACGCAATTAACAATCCTGATTATCAGGAACAATTACCAAAGACAACCCTCCCCGCCCCCACCCCACGTACTTGTCTCAGTCCTTTTCCTTGTAATTGTCATTCATTGTTAGAGCTGCTACAGGACAATAACTCAGAAGGCAAATTAAGTTTATATATTGCTTCACCTTGTGATATTCCACCAAATCCGCCAGGGTGGCATGCTGCAGCTGGTCCACGCCCAGGAAGCTGTAGGAGTCTGCAGAGGCATCGATGAGGAAATGTTTACAGCTGTCCTCTGACAGATGGGACAGGGCATAGCCTTTGATCCTTTCACTGACTCGGATGAGAAAACTGCCGGGCACGCCTGTGCTCAGAAGAAGTTCATTTGCTTTCTTGAGTGTGAGAATTCCTGTGGCAAAGCAAAAAAAAAAAGGCAGGTATTTCAGCCAAATCATTTCCCAAACTCTCCTCTGTTAAATCCAGTTGCATGGATAGAGAGGCAGTGACACTTAAATAAGACACAAAAAGAGCAATTTTAAGTCTGTTTTGGGCTTCTTAGGAATACAGAATATTCTTCTGGTATTTGCCAATTAGACATGAATAGGTTACAGAGGCCAACTGTATAAAAACCATGTATAGAGGTATACATGAGAGCTTAAATGTCAACCTTAAGAGGAACATATTTCCACTTTAATACACCCATTTCACACAGGTGTTAGACAGTTTATGAGGGTCTAGCTGGATGCATTGATGGTCATCCTGGGAATGTTTGATCTGGGAGGGGATTTTAAGATACTCTCCCTAGGCCACCTCAGTTTACCAACAAGGACTCAATGGCTTGGGGCATGATTTGACTTGGTCTAGGACAGTGGTTCTCAACCAGGACAGTGTCTGAGAGACACCTTTGGTTGTCATGGATGGAGGATGCCACTAGCATCTAGTGGGTAGAGGCTAGGGATGTTGCTAAACAGCCTATGAGACAAAGAATTATCCAGCCCCAAATAGCAGTAGTGCTGAAGTTGAGATTCCCTGGTGTGGGAGGCACAGCAATTTAGTGACAGAGCCAAGTCAGACTCAGTTCTGTAAATGTAGCTACTGCTGAATGACACTACACTGGCATTTAAAGGAATAAAACTATATGTGTGTCTTCATATACATATATGAAGTTATATATAGACATCATGAATTCACACTCTTACTCCAGACCAGCCTTTTCCCCAGTTAGTCCAAACTCATGAGGTGTGACTCATGTTCCAAATTTTTTATTCCCATCATAATTCGTCGATGAATAGATAATGCTGTGAAGCTCATAGAAAGTGCAGAAACGCATCTTGGAAAGATGGGGAAGTCAATGAATTATTCAGTGAGCTGTGATCTGGGAGGAAGGAACAGCGTTCTATGCGTGCCCTTTTTCATTTCAGCAGACAAAACTCTTGCCTTGTTGGCTCCCTGTTGATACTCAGTACCTTATTATTAGGAAAACAAAACAGTAACAGAACCGTCTTAGGAAAAGGCAATGGACTCCCAGAGCCCTTTCATCTTGTTAGTACACTTAATTGGGAAGTGAACTCTCTCCAGAGTAAAATAAAACCATTTCTGTTCTCTCTTCTATAAACAGACCTTGAATGACAGGAGGATTTTAAAAATTGTCTGTTTTCTCCTAGCCAAGATCATCCAACCAGCCCTTCTCCTGCCTCCTCTTCTCCCATTTCCTATTTGGGAGGACATAGACCCCAGGTGTCCCACTGCAGAGTCCCCGTGTATGAAGGTCAACCCAGTGTGAGCTCCAGGTAAGAGCTGGGAGTGGATGAAAAGGCCAGTCTCCCCGACTTGCACATAGTCAGTGTCCTTGAAACAGACCAGGGCCTTGCTCCTAGGGGCTGTGGCTCTATTATACTCATTCCCAGCAGATGACTGATGCACATGCCTTGTACCCATCGTGTCCACTGGCTTTTTCACCCCTTCCCCGCTGAGACAGACCCACTGTCACTGCAGGCACCACGGACACTAAGGGAGCCTCTTGGTTCAGATGCTCCACTATCCACATGAGGTACTCAAATCATGGCTATCTAAGTTCCACAGATATGGGCTGCTGCTTCTGTGTGTCTATTTCCCCTTCCTAAGCATACCTGGTCCCACTGAGAAATCACAAATGAAACCATCCATTGAAACAAGGCACCAGGTACCAGCCCACGTGGGGACTGCACATGGCAAATCTCTGAAGACACTGTATGAGACTGTCTCCGAAACCCAGGGATGCTTTTCAGTGACCCTGAAAAGTCCCCTTCAGAAACAAGAAGCCACGATTGGAGGAGAAGCAGCATTCTGGAGAAAGATTTGTCCCTCCTCCTAGACTGATGGCTCACTATGAAATTCCAGGTTGTTTCAACAGATGGGGCAGATGTTATAATTGATGACATCTGGAAATTATTCAGATGAATCTGAATTCCTAAAATAAAAGCTATTCTGGAAAATTATCACCAAACCTGGGCTAACTAAGGTCAAATGCCTTTTAAGATGAGGTCGTAGTTACTGTAACTGAAACTTTCCAAAAGCCTGTAAGCCTTACGCACAGATCTTGGTGCCATCTAATCTCCTGGGACACCAGGACCCAATCAAACGTATTGGTAGCAAAGCACAGGTCATAGCAGAGACTCCTTGTACACCATGGGATTGGGCAGGTTCCAAAGGGAAGTGCCCTGGAGACTAGGCTTTGAATGATCCAAGAGGTAGTTTGTCTTTGCTTTTTTTGCTTTGTAAGAGGATTACTATTCCTTAATAGCAAACCGGCTTAGTGCAGCTAAATACACAGGTCAATGTACAATTTGTCATGAATCCATCAGGGGCAGCATGTGCATTTGGGGTGTCCTGGCTGTGATTACTGGCAAGCAGTCAGGTTTATCTGCTGGGATAGGGAATTCTTGAGCACAAAACCAAAATCCCAGGTTAGACACTGATCACTGAGGACTCTGTCAGTGTTTTCTTTTTTTTTAAACAATCACTCATGCTGCAGTGCAGTGGTGCGATCTCCGCTCACTGCAATCTCTGACTCCTGGGTTGAAGCGATTCTCATGCTTTAGCCTCCTGCGTAGTTGGGATTACAGGAGCCACTACCATGCCCAGCTCATTTTTTGTATTTTTAGTAGAGACAGGGTTTCACCATGTTGGCCAGGCTGGTCTCAAACTCCTGGCCTCAAGTGATCTGCCCACCTCGGCCTCCCAAAGTGCTGGGATGACAGGTGTGAGCCACCGTACCTGGCCTCAGTCAACCTTCTCATGATACTGATCCCCTGAGTTGCCCTTTGCCCAACTCTAAGAATTCTGAAGCAGGGGTCTTCCCCCCAGCCCTAAAGGCCATGACATTGGTGCTGCTTCCCTCTGACCTGCTCTCTCCACATAGCTTAAAAGAACCAAACCTGAGGTCCTAGGAGGATGTTTGTGCTAGTGAAAAGAGATAAATTTTTTTTTTTTTAAGATGGGGTGTAACCCCGTTGCCCAAGCTGGAGTGCAGGGGCGCAATCATGGCTCACTGCAGCCTCAACCTCCTGGGTAGATGGGACTGCAGGCACGTGCTGCCGTGCCCTGCAAATTTTTGTAGAGATGGGGTTTCGCCATGTTGCCCAGGTTGGAATATTTTAGTCCATCAGTTTAGTGAACCAGGTTTTCACTCAGGCAACAGTCTGTTGGTTTTACTGTTGGTTTTACAGTTGAATCCAGGCCGGGACTGGCAGACCTCTGGCAGCCCAGAAGAAAGCAGATGTCACTGCGTGAAGTCTGATGGGCAGCGTCTGGCCCTCAGGAGCCTGGGGCAGAGCAGGAACTGAAACTCCTGAGAGCACCAGCACAGGGGTTCGTCACAGCTGGAGAAGGTCCCACTCCGCTCTCTGTGTGATAATGCAAATATTGCTCATGTACTACTGAGGACTGAAATAGGGCTTATTTCTGATTCACTTAGATGTCAAAAGCCACTTGTTTAGGGGCTACCCTAACTGGATAGTGTAGCTCTAAACCACTCTAGAATGAAAACTTCGCCCAGGAAAGGCCCCAGGGAACTACTTTTTGCATAGGAGAGGGTAAACAGACCCAAGAACCTGAAAGTAACTCAAACTCCAGTAGACTCCAGTTGGAAATCCAAGTGGTAATGACTGCCCCACAAGGCGGTTCAGTGATATCTTTCTCCACAGCTTCCTCCTGGAAAACTCCTACTCACTCGGCAAGATTCAGCTCAAGAGCATGACGCGTCCTGATCCTAGCCTGGGCAGTCAGTCTCAGTTTCTCCTGCTGCGCACCTGCTGCCACCTCCATGTGAGCACTCAAGTGGTCAATGCAGGGCCTCACCTGTACTGACCTTCATCTGTGTACTCAGCTAGTTTTCGCTTCTATCCAAGAATTCACAGAACTTTCTGCCATGACTGTCCTGCCCTCCCTGACTTCCTTGTGAACTCCTCGAGGTCAACTACTCCGTCTTATTTATTTTTACACACTCAGCACCTGCCACTTAGAAGATGGCCAGAAAAGGGTTTAATGAATGCTTGTGTCTTATAATCAAGTCAGAAACTTCCTTCTCTGGGACACTTCGGTGCAGCCACTTCCTCTAGTCTAAAAATTGTGATTACAGGGACAAGAGATGCATTTCGTCTTTCTCTGAAGTGCCACCAGGTCTAAATATTATTTGGGTACATTTGTACAATGTCCTGAGTCTGGAAAATGTGTGTTTAAAAATCAAATGAAAGACAGTCAAATAAAGTTTGTATGACTTCCTTTCATCCTCAACAGCAACCCTACATAGACATACTGTTATTATCCTCAAATAATGGATGAGAAAACTTGCATACCCTGCCTAAGGTCATTCGGATAGATCAGGAGAAGCACTGGGATTAGACCCAGGTTGGCTGACCTCAGGGCACATGCTGTCACCACACTCTCAGACAGAACACCTGCCTTGCACTGGCGTACCACACTGTTCAGTGTGCTTCCACTGCATTTTAGAGTTGTTTCCTCTAAAAAGCAGAGCTGATGTTATCATCATCTCTATTTTATAGATGAGGAAATTAACACAGAAAAGGCAAGTAACCCAAGCTTGCAGGATTAGCAAATGACACTTGCAGGGTTTTTGTCTCCTATTCTAGGGTTTTGCTTTTTAACCCACCAGGCTCATGGAATGTTCATGGAATGAACTGAAAATAAACTGGGTCTTTATTTCACAAAGGGGTGTTCATTTCTCACCTTGGCAACCTAAAGAAGATGCATTTTTCACTGGTTACGTATGTGCAGTATGCCTTGATGTGGGGATAGTGCATCATTGACTCTTCCAAACTCTAAGCTTAGCATTCATGCTGCTGAGGACTGAGAAGCTCCTTAATAAGTCAAGTATCAGAACTATTAGCATTATTCATCCTCACTTCATTATCTTAAATGGCTAACACTTATTCACTAGAGCTTATTATGTGCCACACAGTTCTTCATGCTTTACAAATATTAACAACAAATTACACGCACATACTAAGGCAGGAACAACCCCTCATGATCTGCATTATACATATCAGGGACAGAAGGAAAGAGTCATGTGACTGCCTAAAGCCACACACTTAATTAATGGGGGAACCCAGATTTGAAGCCAGGCACTGTGGCCCCAGGGACATGCTCTTCACCACTACTTACTTAGTTTCCCTTGGCATAAAGAAGTAAGGTGGCATCACCTGGCTGTGTCAGAAGAAACTGTCAAGAAAGCATGTGATAGTACAGAAATAAAAATTAAGGCATGTGATGGCCATGGTCAGGTGCCCTGTCTCACACCTGTAATCCCAGCTCTTTGGGAGGCTGAGGTGGGAGGATCACTTGAGACCAGGAGTTTGACACTAGCCTGGGCAACACGGCAAGACCCCATCTCTACAAAGAAAACAACAAAAAATATTAGCTGGGTGTGGTGGCACACACCTGCATTCCCAGCTGCTCAGGAGCCTGAGGTGGGAGAATCACCTGAGCCCAGATAGTCAACGCTGCAGTGAATTGTGATCACACCACAGCACTCCAACCTGAGTAACAGAGCAAGACGCTTTTTTTTTTTTTTTTTTTTTTTAAAGCAGGGGATGAAAAAAGTTTGAAGACAAACACATGGCTTTTAAAATACTAAATTAAACAGTAGAATCCCTTTTCTATTCAAAATTCCAGGTGAAACCCCCCAAACAGAATCTCTCTTCTTAGGTTCTCACACACCCACTGTACCTGTCCCTTGCCACTGAGGCCCCTTTAGGCAACCTCAGGACTCCAAGAGCATGACAGGGAACTACAAGGGTCTAGTCCTGGGCATGTATAGTGGGAAGCTTGGGGCTCCTAGGCACAGGCACAGCCACTGCCATCATGTGATAGTGTCAGGATGAGGACTCCAGTGCATCACTGGCAAAAACCCAAGTAAGAGCTTGGGGCCAATGGGCTTTTCTGCACATTACTGGCAAACATAGTGACATTTTTGCAGGAAGCCTGCTGCACTGAGTCATTTATGAGAAAAGTCAGGTTCTTCCAGGAAGAAGCCAGCATTGCATAGAATGTTCTGCAGAAAAGCTAACTCTTCTGAAATCCAAATTAATGTGTGTAGTTTTAGCCTCTTTGTTTCATCTTCTCCAGCTGCTTTACAATCTGAACACACACTAAGCAATTTTATAGGGGGGACCATGCAGAATAATTTGGACAATATGTGCTTTGCTTTAATAACATTAATGTAGGTGAAGCCTTCATGCCAAAAGGAGCCCTGCCCGGGAATGGACTTCCAGCTGTCCTTCTCCGCCTCACACAAGCAGTGATATACTGTTGCTGGCCACAGCCTATCCACTCCATAAAATGTGTGAATCATCCATGTAAATGAGGCAGGATATATATGTCATCTGAGGTTTAAGAACAAAGAGGCTTTGAGAAATCACATAAATAACTCCTTTGTGCTCGGTAAAGACAGAAGCTTGAAAATCCCTTTGTGACAGGTGGGCAGAATATTGATGGCCCCACAATTAAGAAATCTCCATTCTTCAGCAAAATAGTCATAGGACAGATGATCACTGAGAAGCTCCTTAATAAGTCCAGGATCAGAACTACTGACTCATCGGTCTCCTAAGATGTTAGACTGAAAGAAATTTTGGGAAGCCTCCATGACTCCTTCTTAATACAACCTATTGAGTGACATACGCTCCATCTGGGATGGTATCTGGTCCCCGTTTTGAAGGAGCTGTGCGTGACAAACTGTCAGGAGTAGAAGGGAAGTGGGGAGGAGTGGGACACAGGATTCCACCTTAACAACCATCTCTAGGGAATGACAATTCCAGAGAATAACTACCTCCAGGAGGTTCAGAGTGACCCTCTAAAGAGTCAGTGGAATGTATCAAAAAATGGAAGAAATCAAAATAGCTGAAGTGTGGCCAGGCATGGTGGCTCAGGCCTGTAATCCCAGCACTTTGGGAGGCCAAGGAGGGTGGATCACTTGAAGTCAGAAGTTCGAGACCAGCCTGACCAACATGGTCTCTACTAAAAATACAAAACTTAGCCAGGCATGCTGGCACATGCCTTGTAATTCCAACTACTCCTGAGGCAGAGGCAGGAGAATCGTCTGAACCTGGGAGGTGGAGGCTACAGTGAGCTGACATCATGTCACTGCACTCCAGCCTGGGTAGTGGAGAAAGAGTCTGTCTCAAAAAAAAAAAAAAAAAAAAACGCTGAAGGGTGAACTATATTGCTATCCCACCAAAGTAAAGAGGATGTGCTTGCTAAGTAGCTTAAAATATATATAAAGTACTGGTGGGACCAAATCACCGGGAGGGCAGGTTCAGTTGTATGCCATGACAGCAAAAGACAGCTAAAAGAAACAACTCAAGATGGAGAGATTTCATCAAAAATCTAATTACATCTACATTTGAATAAGAGTGTTCATTAAATTTCAGAGGATTAATGATCAACTATTGATACATAAAGCAAATGTGTGCAATTTTGTTTAAAAATTGTTTATAATTGGAAAATTTCTAAATCATAAACTTGTCTATACACAGATTTCTATCTTTCTACCCATCTTCCCACTCCCAGTCCCTGCCAGTTTCTAAGCTCCAATATATTGCTTTATTTTTAGCAGAAGTAGGAAAATGTTGATAGTATGAAGAAACAAACCTGTGGTGTTCCAGACAGAACTTCAGATCTCAATTTTATTTATTCTTTGGCCCTGTCTTGGGGAACTTTAAAAGCATGTTAGTGGGTAAAATGAATTATGTATCTGCATACTTTGGAGACTCATAATCTGAAGCCAGAATAACTGGGATGACTCTTCAGTCAGCAGGATGTTAAGTTTGGCCAGAAGGACCTTCCTACATTATTTACTTAGTTTACAGATATTACAGACTATAAGGTCTTTCTTAAAGAATGCTGGAATCTGGCTATCAGATGCAAGAACCAAATGAATAAAACAAGCATTGCATTTGAAGGTCAAGACAGTCCCGACCTGAAAAAATGGTCGTTCAAGGACAACGGGATAAGAAGAGATAAAGGATGACAAAATCAGGCAGACTTAAGCAATAACAATATTTAGAAGATCATAAATCCAGAAAATGGGAGCTATTACTTTAGAAACACTAAGACTCACCCCCATCTCTTTGCGCCATCCCTCCCAAACCCAAGCTCAACCTTAACCTGCAATGTCCTGCCAAACTTGCCCAAAAACCTTCATTCTCTGTTGGTGAGGGTGTTGACCCTCTGTCCTTCCAGATTACTGTTTGCTTCTGAGGTGGCCTCCTAGCTTTTAAAGACAGGCCCCAAATAAACACTTGTAGAAATAACATAGTGCAGTTTTTGCAGTAATTACAATCTATTCTATTGAAGTGCTGCTTACTTACACTGTTACTCAAAACGATAGGAAAAGAAAGGTAGGGGAACAGAAAGATGGACTTAAACTGCACAATTCTGATAAATCAAAATAAAAAACACCATGTATTAGGTACTATTCCAAGCACTTTACATAATATTAGCTGATTTACTTTATAAGAACAACCCTATGACATAGATAGATTAGTATTATCCTCATTTTACAGAGAAGAAAACTCAACTCAAAACTAGGTAATCTAGTCATTACATTTTAAAATCCCTCCCCCTTAATTTTTTCCCCCTTTTGGGAGCCAGACACTAAAGA
Organism: Rhinopithecus bieti; assembly: GCF_001698545.2. Taxonomy (NCBI): domain Eukaryota; kingdom Metazoa; phylum Chordata; class Mammalia; order Primates; family Cercopithecidae; genus Rhinopithecus; species Rhinopithecus bieti. The sequence continues at coordinate 4,078,373 of NW_016804209.1, read as the reverse complement.
CTGGGACATTCAAAAATAATTTCATCAAGCCTGTAATCCCAGCACTTTGGGAGGCCGAGACGGGCGGATCACGAGGTCAGGAGATCGAGACCATCCTGGCTAACATGGGGAAACCCCGTCTCTACTAAAAATACAAAAAAAAAACTAGCCGGGCGACCTGGCGGGCGCCTGTAGTTCCAGCTACGCGGGAGGCCGAGGCAGGAGAATGGCGGGAACCCGGGAGGCGGAGCTTGCAGTGAGCTGAGATCCGGCCACTGCACTCCAGCCTGGGCGGCAGAGCAAGACTCCGTCTCAAAAAAAATAAAAAATAAAAAAAAATAATTTCATATACGGAGAAAATCATAACATGACTATTCATGGCCGTGGAAAGGCACAGGCTCAAAAAGGAGCTGTGAAGACCTTAAGTTTGTACCTCAGGCTGATCCTTGACATAGAGAAAGCCTGTAACAATAGAAACAAAAAAAATAGCCTTGGGGAAGAGGAAGAATCAGATTCCCAGAGTTACCACATTATTACATTCAAATACCCAGTTTTCAGCAAAAAATCACATTTATTCTTTGGCCCTGTCTTGGGGAACTTTAAAAGCATGTTAGTGGGTAAAATGAATTATGTATCTGCATACTTTGGAGACTCATAATCTGAAGCCAGAATAACTGGGATGACTCTTCAGTCAGCAGGATGTTAAGTTTGGCCAGAAGGACTTTCCTACATTATTTACTTAGTTTACAGATTCTTTGGATGAAAATCCAAAGAAAAATATGGCCCATTCAAAGGAAAACAAATCAGAAACTGTCCTGGAATGAAAAAGACTCGATGACAGATCTACTCAAAGACTATGTATGCACAAAATGTAAATATAAAGAGAAAACCTAAAAAAAAAAAATAAGGAAGAAATCCTAGAGCTGAAAGTATAACTAAAATGAAAAATTCGCTAGAGGAATTCACAGGCAGATTTAAGTGGGCAGATGAAAGAATCACTGAACTTGAAGACAGGACAATGGACATTATCGAGTTTGAGGAACAGAAAGAATAAAATGAAGAAAAGTGAACATAGCCTAAGGCACCTATGGAACGGCATCAAATGACCCAATATATGTTTTGTGGAACTATCAAAAGGAGAAGGGGGCAGAGAGAATATTTGAAAAAATAATGAAAACTCCCCAAATTTGATGAAAGACATTAATATAAACATCCAAGAAATTCAATGAAATCCAAGTGAGATGAACTTAAAAGAGACCCACACTGACATACGGTACAATCAAACTGTCAAAAGACAAAGATTGGCCAGGTGTGGTGGCATGTGCCTATAGTCCCAGCTACTTGACAGGACTGAGGCAGGAGGACTGCTTGAACCTGGGAGGTCGAGGCTGTAGTGAGCCGAGATCACACCACTGTACTATAGCCAGGGTTACAGAGTGAGACTGTCTCAAAAAAAAAAAAAAAAAAAAAAAAGAATCTTCAAAGCAGCAAGAGAGAAGCAACTCATCACATACAAGGGATGGTCATAAGATTATCCCCAAATTTCTCATCACTAGTTTTGGAGAACAGAAAGCAGTGAGCCAATAAAGACGCTCCTCAACTTACCTTATGATGGGGGGGTTACATCCTTATAAACCCAGCATAAATTGAGAATACTGTCAGTCAAAAATTCACTTAATACATCTAACTTACTGAACATCATAACTTAGCCTAGCCTACCTTAAACATGGTCAGAATATTTACATCACCCTACAGTTTGGCAAAATCATCTAACACAAAAACCATTTTTAAAGTGAATATCCCATGCAATTTATTGAATATTGTACTGAAAGTGAAAACCAGAATGGTTGAACAGGTACTTGAAGTATGGTGTTTACTGAATGTGTATCACGTTCACACCATCATAAGGTAAAAAAATCGTAAGTCAAACATTGTAAGTTTAGGACTATCTGCATATTCAAAATACTAAAAGAAAAAACAACTGTCAATCAAGAATCCTACTGATTCTTGATTCTTTTGGCCAATCCTGGAAAAATTGTCCTTTAAAAGTGGGAGAAAAATTAAGACATTCCTGGGTAAACAAAAGCTAAGGAAGTTTGTTACCAGTAAACCTGCCATGCAAGAAATGTCCAAGGATGCTACATGGTGAAATGAAAGGATGCAGATGGGTAACTCAAAGCCAAATGAAGAAACAAGTAACTCAATAAAGGTAAACACATAGGCAATTATAAAAGATAGTATTACAGTAACATGGTTATTATCAAAATTAATCCAGCAGCATATCAACAGGATCATATACCATACCAAGTAGGATTTATTCCTGAAATGCAAGATGGTACAATACATGAAAACTGATCAGTGTAATACACTGTATTAACAGAATAAACGAAAAAAATACATGCTCATCTCAGTGCAGAAAAAGCATCCAACAACATGCAATATCCTATCATGATAAAAACTCAACAAACTAGGAAGAGAAGGAAACTACCTCAACACAGTAAAGGCCATGTATGAAAAACTCACAGCAAACATCATAGTTAGTACTGAATGACATTTCTTCTAAGATCAGGAATAAGGCAGGGATGCCCACTTTCGCCATTTCTATTCAACTATTCTTGGAAGTTCTAGCTACAGCAGTTAGATAAAATAAATAAAAGGTATCCAAATTAGAAAAGAAGAAGTAAAATTATCTCTGTTGTCAGATCATACAATCGTCTATGTAGAAAACCAGAAAGATTCCACAAAAAACTGTTAAAACTAATAAATGAATTAAGTAAAGTGGCAGGATACACAGTCAATACACAAAAAATCAGTTGCATTTCTATACACTGACAATGAACACTCTCAGAAGGAAATTACAAATCAAATTCCATTTACACTATCATCAAAAAGAATATTTAGGGCCGGGCACGGTGGCTCAAGCCTGTAATCCCAGCACTTCGGTAGGCCAAGACAGGCGGATCACGAGGTCAGAAGATCGAGACCATTCTGGCTAACACGGTGAAACCCCATCTCTACTAAAAATACAAAAAATTAGCCGGGTGTGGTGGCGGGCGCCTGTAGTCCCAGCTAAATGGGAGGCTGAGGCAGGAGAATGGCGTGAACCTGGGAGGCGGAGCTTGCAATGAGTGGAGATCGCGCCACCGCACTCTAGCCTGGGTGACAGAGGGAGACTCTGTCTCAAAAAAAAAAAAAAAAAAAAAAAAAGGAAAAGAATACTTAGAATTAACCAAGGAAGTGAAAGACTTATACAATGGAAACTACAAAACACTGATGACTGGGCACAGTGGCTCATGCTTGTAATCCCAGAAGTTTGGGAGGCTGAAGCAGGTGGATCACTTGAGGTCAGGAGTCTGATAACAGCCTGGCCAACACAGTGAAACCCTGTCTCAACTAAAAATACAAAAATTAGCCAGACATGGTAGTGGGTGCCTGTAATCCCAGCTACTTGGGAGGCTGAGATGGGAGAATTGCTTGAATCTGAGAGGCAGAGGTTGCAGTGAGCAGAGATCACACCACTGCACTTCAGCATTCCAGCCCAGGCACCAGAGCAAGACTCTGTCTAAAAAAAAAAAACAAAAACAAACAAACAACAACAACAAAACCAACTACAAAACATTGCTGAGATAAAGAAGACATAAGTAAATAAAAACACATCCCATGTTCATGGATCAGACGACTTAATAAAGATAACAATACTATTCAAAATGATATACAGATTCAATGTAATCGCTACCAAAATCTCAACGACACTTTTTGTAGAAGTAGAAAAACCTATCTAAAAATTCATGTGGAATCTTGAGACCCCAAATAATCAAAACAATCTTGAAAATAGAAGAAAAAACTAGAAGACTCACACATAGTCATTTCAAAACTTAACACAATGCTATAGTAATCAAAACAATGTGGTACCAGCATATACACAGACTTATAGACCAACAGATTATAATAAAAAACCCAGAAGTAAAAATGCTTAGATGTGGTCAAATGAATTTTGACAAAGGGGCCAACACCATTCAATAGGGAAGGGGCAGTCATTTCAATAAATGGTGCTGGTAAAATTGGATAACCATGTGTGAAAGAATGAAGTTGGACCTTTATCTAACACCATATATAAAAATTAACTCCGGCCGGGCGCGGTGGCTCAAGCCTGTAATCCCAGCACTTTGGGAGGCCGAGACGGGCGGATCATGAGGTCAGGAGATCGAGACCATCCTGGCTAATACGGTGAAACCCCGTCTCTACTAAAAAATACAAAAAACTAGCCGGGCGATGAGGCGGGCGCCTGTAGTCCCAGCTACTCGGGAGGCTGAGACAGGAGAATGGCGTGAACCCGGGAGGCGGAGCTTGCAGTGAGCTGAGATCCGGCCACTGCACTCCAGCCTGGGTGGCAGAGCAAGACTCCGTCTCAAAAAATAAATGCATACATACATACATACATACAATGTCCTCATATAGAGCTCACAAACTAGAAGGAAAAAAAAGATTTCTATGTAATTGAAGTTAAAAGTTAAAAACTTTAATTCAACATCTAAACCACTTAAATAGAATTGAATGGTCATCAGTAGCATAAATCTGAATGATTTGCACATCTGCTACCAAACAATGAAATGTTGTCATTTAAAATTAAAGGAATTGTTATCTCAATAAGGTATAAGTTTAAACACTGGCCTTCAAACCAAATTGAAGATTAATTAAATGCATTATCACATACTTAACACCTTATAGTTCTCATCAGCCTTAAAGGCATTTTCAAAAACTTTTTCAGATAAATAAAAGCAACTTTATCCCCATTTTCCTGGTTGGAAAATTAGATCTCTAGGCCTTGTATGAGTTAGCAAAGGCCTGGATAAAATTTTAGATCATCTCACTGTAACTACAGTATTTTTTTCATTAACAAACGGTTTTTACAAATTTTTGTACATAGGTTTCAAATTTTAGAAGTTCTTTTCAAAATATAATTTTGGGGAATATTTGCTGATTTTATTGATTCAAAAATCTAGGCTGAACTTCATGGAAGACTGGGGTTTCTGAGTATGTAAACTAGATAGAGGAGTCTCTACAGTTTTCAGATAAATGAAAAATCACTACACTACAGCTCCATTTAACAAAGAACTGAAAAATCTGTACCCTCCTTAGCTTCCAGTTCAGATAATTTCATTCCATTGACTTAAACTCCCCAATTTCTACCTGAAATTTCACATAAAGCCCCATGAGAGGATATTCCTCATGACAGAGTTTTGCTCACAAAGCAAATGGCTGATCTATGTCCCCTTTACAGTTTCCTACATTCTCCTGTGACAACATTTAAACAGCTTTTCATTGTAGAACAAAATTTCTAAAATTATCAAATGAATATAAACCTTCTCACTTCTAGTACCATTTTCTGATTTCCCTATGATTCTCAAAGAAAAGGTTTACCCTTAAAGTTGTTAGAGACAGTCTACATTTCATATGAACCTATGCATTTCATTCACATACTTTTCAACTTTCCTTTCAAGCCACTAAAAACAATGATGAATTAAACTGAGCTTTTAAGTCTCTGTTAGCCAGCTATTCACAAGCTCACAAATTTTCTTTTGTCTTTTAATAATTAAATTACTTACATATCAAAGAGGGTATTCTATTTCCACCTGGAGACAGTTTCTAAATCACAAGTTTCAATGAAATAGACTCCTGCATAACACCACAAACATACACACTGCAAGCACACATGAGTACACAGACACCTGTAGACAAATTCTCTTGCAGTCTTAAAGGCAAATCAAGTGGGCCACATCAGACATATGAGACAAAGATGTCAAACTAAATCGCAGGTTTATATTTTCTTTGAATATTTATTCTAGCCATCTCACTATCTCATTCACCTGAATGCCCATTGTATTTACCCAACAGAATTATAAGTAGCTTTTCTCATTTCATGTCTCTTAATAAATCTATAAATCTTTTACGACCTGGTATAAAAAATCCTGTTCAGCCATTATTTCCTATCCTAACAATAAATCCAGATAACAAGTGTGTTAGTTAATTATAACAGTCTGTTTGCACTGCCACAACCTTGAAACTAACACCCCAGTCCATAGTACAGCAGCGAGGGTATCCATGTGTGCAGAACATTCTCAGCTATTGTTGAGGACTCTGAGAAGGTATGGTTACTAAACAACTGCATGCTTTTGAATGGTGAATCTCACTCTGATCAATCCGAAGCTAGCCATATATCAATACCCTTTGTGTTCCTTCTATTTGTTGCACTCTTGGAGCACTGAGCTTCCCAGAATTTCTTTGGCGCCTAAAAGTGTTGTTGGAAATAGGCATGGCTGCCTCCCCTCCTAGTGTCTTATTCTTACAGGCTTATAAAATTCACCTAGTATTTTCTGATGGGAAGGCTTTTCTAATTGTCAGAATAACCAGTCACATGTATCAATTGAGAGAGATCCTTTCTAAGCATATGCAGCATTTAAAAAGATAAAGATATTTCCACTGTCTACAGTATNTTTTTTTTTTTTTTTTTTGAGGCAGGGTCTGGCACTGTCTTCCAGGCTAGAGTGCATGGTGTGATCTTGGCTCACTGCAACCTCTGCCTCCTAGACTCAAGCTATCCTCCTGCATTAGCCTCCCAGGCAGCTGGGACTACAGGCATGTACCACCATGCCTTGGAAATTTTTTTGTATTTTTTTTTTTTTTTTTTTTGTAGAGATGGAGTTTGCCAGGTTTCAGTTGTTAGTCTCAAACTCCTGGGCTCAAGGGATCTACCTGCCTTGGCCACCCAATGTGCTGGGATTATAGGTGGGAGCCACCACAAGTGGCCAATTGTACAATATTATGGATGTATTTAACACTGACTAGTACACTTAAAAATGGTTGTCCCAGCACTTTGGGAGGCCGAGGCGGGTGGATCACCTGAGGTCAGGAGTTCAGGACCAGCCTGGCCAACATGATGAAACTCCATCTCTACTAAAAATACGAAAATTAGCCAGTCTTGGTGACAAGTGCCTGTAATCCCAGCTACTCAGGAGGCTGAGGCAGGAGAATTGCTTGAATCCGGGAGGCAGAGGTTACGGTATGCCCAAGATCATGCCACTGCACTCCAGCCTGGGCAACGAGAGTGAGACTCTGTCTCAAAACAATAACAACAAAATGGTTAAGGTGGTAAATTTTATATAGTACATACTTTTACATCATAAAGTCGCCATGTCTCATATTATATGCAAAAATAAATTATGGGTGGATTGTGCGTGACACAACAAGCAAAACCATAAAGGAAAAATAGCTACATTGAACCTCATTGAAATGAAAAACTCCTCTCCCTTAAAATGTGTCAAAAGACAAGTCACAAACTAGGAGGATATATATGTAACTCATATGATTGACAAAGGATCAGTATCTACAATATATAAAATCCTATAGGTCAATATAAAAAATCAATTCACTAGAAAAATGGTCAAAAGATCTGTGTAAGTCATTACAGAAGACCTACTTATCCAGCCAGTAAAATATGAGCTCAATCTCACTATAAATTAGTACAAATTAAAATAAGATTCCACTGTGCACCCTTAAGAGGAATGGAAAATCAAAATCTGGCAGTATCAAGAACTGGCAAGTACACAGGGAAACAAAAATTCCCAAGTACAGCTGGTAGGAGTATATACTGGTATAATCAGTTTCATGGGCATTTAGCAATATGCAGTATAATTAAAGATGCACATATCCTACCTCCTAGTAATTCTGCCTCTAGATATATACTCTGAAGAAATGATCATGTTTACGGCGAGACATGTTCAAGGGTGTACATCACATCATTTTCTGTAATAGCAAAAATGTTACAGCAAATGTAGAAGAGATGAATAATGATACATGTGTATCCTGTGTGTATACATATATTATATATATATATA
>NW_016804209.1:4042401-4070015 GCF_001698545.2 Rhinopithecus bieti | reverse complement strand
TATATATATAATAAAACACCACCGATAGGTAAAATGAATGAGCCTGTCTATACGTATAAGCAAGGACAAATCCCAATAACAATGTTGGAAGAAAACATTACATGTAACATGATCCCATTTAAATGTTAAGCACAACACTGTATATTTTCATTACAATACATATGTTTACAGCATAACATCAAGATGGAAATCACAGCTTCAGAAGAGCAGTTCACCCTTGGAGAAGGAGACAAGGAAAGGAAATGGGATCAAAAGTAACAAAGGGGCCTTAATTGTATATGGCAGGATTTTCTTTTCCTTTTTTTTTTTTTTTTTTTTGAGATGGAGTCTTACTCTGCTGCCCAGCCCAGGCTGGAGTACAGTAGCGCCATCTAGGCTGATTGCCAGCTCTGTCTCCAGCGTTCAAGCGATTCTCCTGCCTCAGTCTCCCAAGTAGCTGGAACGACAGGTGCCTGCCAGCACATCCAGATAATTTTTATATTTTTAATAGAGACAGGGTTTTGCCTTGTTAGCCAGGCTGGTCTCAAACTCCTGACCTCAAGTGATCTGCCTGCCTCAGCCTCTCACAAGCACTGGGATTACAGGTATGAGCCACCACGCCTGCCCTGGCAAGTTTTATTTCTTAAGAAAAACAGATATGAAGTAAATATGACTGTTAATATTCACTGTACCTGGAGAATAGATATAACATTTGTTTTATCACTGGCGTTGTATTTTTCTTGGTACTTTGTGTTTAAAATATTTCATAAGAAAAATCATTTTTTAATGAAAAGGGAAAAAATTAAAATTTGTATGATTTCTTTCATGCCTGTGGTTTTGAGGATTTCTGAGATTATTTTGCCTGATTACACTGAGAACTTAAATCTAGCTTCATTAAGGAGACAACTAACTGCTCAACTCAACGTTGTCTATTGCAAGCAGACCAGCACAGTCTCACCAAGAAAGTTGCCTCCATGGTTAATTTTATGGGTCAACTTGACTGGGCCATGGTCCCAGATATTTGGTCAAAAATTATTCTGGATGTCTCTGGGAAGAATTTGTTGGATGAGATTTGTTTTATTATTATTATTATTATTATTATTATTATTATTATTGAGACAGAGTATCACTCTGTTGCCCAGGCTGGAGTGCAATGGCGTGATCTCAGCTCACTGTAACCTCTGCCTCCTGGGTTCAAGCAATTCTCCTGCCTCAGCCACCCGAGTAGCTGTAATTACAAGTGTGCATCACCATGTCCACCTAATTTTTGTATTTTTAGTAGAGATGGGGTTTTGCCCTGTTGGTCAGGCTGGTCTCAAACTCCTGACCTCAAGTGAGCCACCCGCCTCGGCCTCCCAAAGTGCTGTGATTATAGGCGTGAGCCACTGCACCTGGCCTTGGATGAGATTTAAATGGGAGGACTTGGAGTAAAGCAGATTACCCTCCATAATGTGTGTGGGTTTTGTCCAGTCAGTTGAAGGCCTTACTATGACAAAGGCTGACCTCCCCTGAGCAGGAAGGGATGCTGCCAGCAGGGGGCATTTGGATGGAAAAGGCCATTCCTCCCCACATGTCCAGCCTTCCCTCCTACCCTGTCAGATTTGGGACTTACCAAGCCTCTATAATCACGCCAGTCAATTCCTTAAGAAGTCAGCCAAAGGAAGGCATGCAGGAAGAGCAACTGCAAGAACCCTAAGGTAGGGACAAGTGTGGTGTGTCTGAGGGATGGACGGGAGGCCTGGAGAGGTGACCAAGGCAGGGACAGTGGCTTGAGATGGGTCTGGAGCAACAGACAGGGGAAGATCAAGTAGGCATTGTGGATCACAGGGAGGAGTTTGGAACTTTTTCATTGTAAATCTTCAATTTACAATTGTGTAAGTTTATGGGATACCAGGTGATGTTATGATTTATGAACCCAATGTGGAATAATTAAATCAAACAAATTAACACATCCATCACCTAAAATACTTAGCATTTTTTTTTTCTGGTAAGAACATTTGAAATTTACTCTTTTGGCACTTTTGAAACATACAATACTCTATTAACTACATTTATCATGCTGTGAAATAGAACGCTCTGTTCTGTTCTCTGCTTCCCTAACCCTCCCCATCCCCTATGTTCCTTCTCTCCATTGATAGCCCAGCCACCTTCCTCCCAGCCACAAAAGCCAGAAATCCAATAGTCTTCTTCAATCCCTTTGTCCTCTCCTACTCACTCCCACATCCTCACCTCAAGCTTAATTGAGAGAAAAAGATGAAAGTATAAAACTTTGTGGGATGAAAAATTAGGCAACCGAAATAGCATCTTACGAAGGGTAATTCATGGTGGATGTGACAAAGGAAAGAAGATAATAAACCTACAAAGGGCTACCATTTTAATATTTCAGAATAGGTTTCCTAGTGATAATTATATTTCAAGAAGATAAGATGTGATGCATATTCTCTTTATCCTGAAAATATGAAATTGTATCTTCTTGAAACTGAAAATAGAGATGTGTACTGACTATGTGACTATGTCCTGGTTATTAACTATACAGTTTTTTTTTTATTTTGCTTATGAGTCTGAAAAATATGTGTATAAGTGAAAATAAATCGAAAATAAGCACACCTGAATGAGTTACTTTATGTAAAACTCAAGAGTCATATTTTTTAACCAAAGCTCCAACTCGATTTTTAGTCTGTGTCTTCCTAGCTTTCAGCCTTTCAAACAGAACGGCCTGTTCAAGTCCCAGGGTTTTTAATAACAACTGACATTTTCCATTTCTTACTCCCTGCTGTTAAAAAAACTACCAATCTTATAATCAGAGATGACAGCCTCTTCTGTCCAAAGACACAGAAACTACAAAGTGGCTGATTTCCTCAGTGCTTATTTTAAAAAGGAAAGCAAGGCATTATCAGACAGCTGAGACAGCCATGGCTAATGCTTAATTGCCCCATGTTCTTTCTGTTCATCTCTGACACCGTCATCTCTTCCCCAATGTCTTAAAGCAGAAAGGAAGGAGGCTTGCAACTTCATCCTGGGAAGGAGAAGGGACTCCTCTGGGATGGACACTTAATGAACTCTGAATCGCCAAAGAACAAATACTTCCAAGAGAAGCCAGACAGTTCTGCTGTGACGGCAGACAGACAGTTCCGCAGTGACGCCAGACAGTTCCGCTGTGACATTCTGACCGCACAAGCAGCCCTTTCGGAGAAAGCCTATCACAAATAACTACTCCTTTTAGAAAGTTTCCCATGCTATGTGTTTGGGAGTTTACTTTTTGTGGTATATTTATGTGTGAGATGATGCTACTTCAAGGAAAGATGTCTTAAACATAATTCAAACCAAGACATCCTGAGGACAAACAGAGTCTGGGAGGGGACCGTATTTTTGTTTTAAAGCACCTTTTGTTGTCTACATAGCCAATCAGTCCAATTCAACCATGGACCTTATGGAAGTCAACTGAGGCAAGAAGCCACTCACTTCTCTTGAGATCCAGGAAACAGAGAGGTCTGTGAAGTATCCGCTGGGTGGAAGAGGGGCTTGAATCAAGTTTCTTTAGTCAAATACAGAAAATGTTTACTAACTGGTATCTGCTCAGGATCCAACCACCTATGTTGCATACTCAACTACATACTGGAAACAAGGGATCAAAGCCAGTTTTCACTTACAAGATCACAAAGTTCAACTCCTTCATTTAACAGACGGGGAAAATGAGACTTAGATAAATTGGTTTCCTACAGAAAAACACAATGATTTGTTCAAGGTTGCTCAGCCACTGTCCTATCCAGCACCTTCCCACCCCCATAACTGTGTCTCCCTCGGTGGAAGGAAAATGTGGCCATTTGATGGAAGTTGCAATCAAACAACCGAGTGGTAAGTCACCAGGAATACCACTTTTCCCTCCCGCCCTACGGGTTTTATTTGTGGCGATAAATCTATCCCACAGTGAATACAGTGCCCATGAATGGTGACTGCCTTCTAAACAGTCAAGAGAATGCAGCTTACTGAGGCGTCTTTGAAACACTGCTTTGTGAAAATAATCTGAAAGACTCTTTTTGGGCAGCACCGATAAATGGAAGCTTTTATTCTGTCTTCCTGGTGGATTAGCACAGCTTCATCCGCCCTGAGACGAAACACCATTGAGGAAATCTCTGCACTCACCATGGAACCAGGGGGCTATGGTGTCTGAAGCTTTCTGGTAGCCTGCTCGAAGTGGTAGCTGCTCCTCTTTAAACCACCGGATGATGTCCTCTCGGGCAGAGCTGGACACTGTCCTCACCACTCCCTGATTTCTGTTATTTATAAAAGTTTTTCAAGTTAGATTTAACTAATTTGAAAATAATGCCCTCAAAAGTCATATATACGTACACACACACACATAGATATGCATATATATACATGCATGTCTACAGACACCAGAGGTGCTTTATACATACAAATATATATACATGCAAATATATATATGTGTGCGTGTGTGTGTGTGTGTGAGAGAGAGAGAATGGGAGGGAGAGAGAATGGGAGGGAGAGATAATTACATACATTTCAAGATCTAATTCAATGACCTCAGCTAACAGGAGGCTGGACCCCCTACACACCACCATTATACACCTCCTCAAGGGCAGAAGAGGAAGGAATATAAATCTGTCACTTGTCCTTCCAGTCTTAAAGGGCTAGTTATGGGAATGATCCACTGCTGTGTTAACACAGAGATTTAAATTCATTTGTATAGGAGTTAGAAGCTTCATTAACTTTCAATTAACATCTGAAAAAATAAGCACTAAAAAGTAAAATACACTTTTACCCCAGCACATTTTGCTGGAAAGCATGTATTTGCAAACAAAAGAAATCAAATGCAGTAAGACAGATTTCTTTCCTAATGTTTGCATTATTTTGTTTACTCTTCTTTCTCTGTCCACTAACCTCCCTGACTTGCTTTCTCCTTTTCCACCCTTTGATGACATTTAGTTCTGCTAAAAAAAGAAAGAAAGAAAGAAAGAAAGAAATATAAAGTAAAAGGAAGAAGAGTATTTGAAGTTTGGTAAGACAAAGATACAGGTAGCAGAATCATTCTGAAACAGATTCAGTAGCAGAACTTAATTTCTAGGATGTAAGTCAATTTCTACTACAAAGAATAACCTTGCAACGTAATAAACAGACTTCCAAGTCCTACTCAACAGCCTACTAATTTTGAGCAGAATTCAATTTAAACACAACACAACCACCACTGCAGTCAGTGAACTATCCTGTCTGTAGAGGCACCTGCTGGGAGACAAGCATCTATTTGAGCCAATGAGATGGGCTCTCCAGCCACCTTCCATAAACAAATACTGAGGGGGTCCAGTATCAGCTCCATCCCCTCTCACTGAAGTCAAGGAACTACCAATTCCCTGCAGGGATCCACTAGGAGACACACTTGTCTGGGTCATTAAAACAGTCTTCTGTACTGAAGTCCCTGACCAGCTTCCCTACACAGCCCTTGTACCCTCCTTGAGTTCTTCCTCAGGTCCATCAAGGAGGGAGAGCTGTGTAAATCATAGAGCCCTTGGGAGACTGGCAGCAAGCCTGGGCTTCGAGCGCCCTCTAGTGCTGAGATGGCTGCATTGGTCATAGGCTTAGGAAACCATCAGTCGGCTTAGAATTTCTGGAAGGGCCTCTGTAAGACAGGCACAAATAAAGCCAGGCTGTGGAGAGTGGAATAAAAGCCTAATCCTTAAATGTGCAGATATTGTCACACATACACAAGCATCAAGAAGATTCAAGAAAATATGACCTCACCAAGTGCAGAAAATAAGATACCAGAGGTTGAGCCTAAAGTCATAGAGATGTGTGATCTCTGAAACAATTCAAAATAGCTGTTTTAAGGAAGCTTAACAAACTTCAAGAAGGAACAGAGAGTCAATTCAAAAATGTATCAGGGAAATTTAGCAGAAAGACTGAAGTAATTTTAAAAAATCAAATCCTGGAGCTGAAAAAGGCAATAAATAAAATGAAAATGCAATAGAGGGTTTCAACAGCACACCTGATCAAATGGAAGAAATAATTAATGAGCCAGAAGACAGGCTATTTGAAAATACACAGATCATAGAAAAGAATGACATGAAGAAAGCTTCTGGGGTCTGTGGGACAACATCAAAAGAGCAAATATTGGAGTTATTAAAGAGGGAATTCAGGAAGACAAAGGCGTTAAAAGCTTATGCAAAGAAATTTGAAAAAAATTAATAGCCAAGCATAAGAAGGTCAAAGGTCACCAATCAGATTCAACCTACATAGGAATACCCCAAGACATACTATAATAAAACCCTCAGAGTGCAAAGACAAATACAGGATCCTAAAAGCAGCTACAGAAACAAATAACATATAAGACAGATCCAATATACTCGATAGCAGACTTCTCAGAAGAAACCTTATAGGCCAGAAAGAAGCGAGATGATACATGCTGAGCACTGAAGGAAAAAAAAATGCAACCAAGAATACTGCACACAGCAAAGTATTCCTTCAGAAAAGGAGAGATAAAGATTGTTCCAGACAAACAGAAGCTTAGGGAATTTACCACTACCAGACATGTCCTATAAGAAATGCTAAAAAATAGTTCTTCAAACATAAACAGGATGCTACCATGATTTTTGTTCTAATACTATCATCATGATGTGTAAACCACTTATATCTTCAATATGAGACTAAAAAGTGAACTACCAAAATAACTTCAATAATTTCAGATACGTAATATAAAATGTAAATCATCACATCAAAATACAAAATGCAAGGAGAGAATGGAGGTAAAGTATACAGTGTTTTTGTTTCTTTCCTTCACAAAGTTAAGTTTGTAAGTCTCTAAAATAACTTGTTATAACTATAGGAAGTTTTCTGTAAGTCTTATAGTAACCACAAAGCAAAAACCTGTAACAGATACACCAGAAATACAAAGCAAGGGACCAAAACGTACTACTAGAGAAAAGTGCCTAACAGCAAAGACCATAAAAGAAGAAAGGATCTACAGAATAACTAGAAAATAAGAAAGAAAATAGCGATAGTAAACCCTTACGCATCAATAATTACCTTGAATATCAATGGATAAATTCTCCAATTAAAAGGCATAGAGTGGCTAGATAAAAATAAAACAAGACCAAATTATATGTTGCCTACAAGGGGTTAACTTTACCTGTAAGGACATGCATAGTCCGAAAGGGAAAGAATGGGGAAAAAAAGGTTGTATGCAAATGGAAACCAAAAGACAACAGGGGTAGCTATATTTATATCATATAAAATAGACCTGAAGCTGAAAACTGTAAGAAGAGACAAAGAAGACCAGTATACAATGATAAAGAGTTCAATACAGCAAGAACAGTTATAAATATATATGTACTCAATTAACATAAAAGCACTTAAATTTAGAAAGTAGATATTAATAGACCTAAATTGGGAGAAAGACTGCAATACAACAATAGTAGAGGACTTCAACACCCCACTTTTAACAATGAACAGATCATACCAACAGAAAATCAACAATTAAACCACACTCTAGAAGGTGCCTAACAGACATTTACAGACTATTCTGTCAACCAGCTGCAGAATACACAGTATCTCAACAGCAAATAGAATACTCTCCAGGAATATGTTAGGCCATAAAACAATTCTTAAATTGTTTTAAGTTAAAACTTACAAAGAAATCAGTAATAGGAGGAAAACTAGAAACAAATATGTGGAAATTAAACATGCTCCTGAACAACCAATGGGTCAATAAATAAATTTCAAAAACCAAAAATTTTCTTGAGACGAATGAAAATGGAAACAACATACCAAATCCTATGGGATACAGCAAAAGCAGTTCTACGAGTGATGTTTATTCCAATAAACACATATATCAAAAAAGTAGAAAGATCTCAAATAAGTATTTATTGTCGAACCACAAGAACTAGAAAAACAAGAACAAACTTGACACAACATTGGTTGAAGGAAATATAATAAAGGTCAGATCAAATATAGATAAAATAGAGACTAAAGAACCATAAGAAATACAAATGAAATGAAGAGTTGGTTTTAATCAACAAACATTTAGCTACACAAAGAAAAAGAGATGACTCGGCCAGGTGCAGTGGCTCAAGCCTGTAATCCCAGCACTTTGGGAGGCCGAGACGGGCGGATCACAAGGTCAGGAGATCAAGACCATCCTGGCTAACACGGTGAAACCCCGTCTCTACTAAAAAATCCAAAAAACTAGCCAGGCAAGGTGGCGGGCGCCTGTAGTCCCAGCTACTATGGAGGCTGAGGCAAGAGAATGGCCTAAACCTGGGAGGCGGAGCTTGCAGTGAGCTGAGATCCCGCCACTGCACCCCAGCCTGGGCAACAGAGCGAGACTCTGTCTCAAAAAAAAGAAAAAGAGATGACTCAAAATCAGAGATGAAAAAGGACACATCACAACTGATACCACAGAAATAAAAAGATCACTAGAGACTATCATAAACAACTATATGTCAACAAAATGGAAAACTTGGAAGTAAATAAATTCCTGGACACATACAACCTAGCAAAATTCAATCATGAAGAAAAAGACAACAGACCAATAATGACTAACGAGATTGAATCATTAATAAAGTATCCTATCAAAAAAACCCCAGGACCTGATAGATTTCGCTACCAAATCCTATCAATCATTTAAGGAAATACTAATACCAATTCTTCTCAAACTATTCCAAAAAACTGAAGTTGGAGGAATTCTTCCAAACTCATTCTATGAAGTCAGCATTACCTTGATATCGAAACCAGACAGAGACAACAAAAAAGAAATCTAGAGGCCGATATTCCTGATGGTGATGAACACAAATACAAAAATCCACAACAAAATACCAGCAAACCAAATCCAACAGCATGTCAAAAACATCATTCACCATGATCAAGGGAAATTCATCTCAGGGATGCAAGGATGGTTCAACATAAACAAATCAATGAACATGACACATCACATTAACAGAATAAAAGACAAAGACCACAAGATCATCTCAATAGACACAGGTAAAGCATTTACTAAAATTCAATATCCTTTCATGATAAAAACCTTTAAACACATTAGGTATAGAAGGAATGTACCTCAGGCCGGGCGCGGTGGCTCAAGCCTGTAATCCCAGCACTTTGGGAGGCCGAGACGGGCGGATCACGAGGTCAGGAGATCGAGACCATCCTGGCTAACACGGTGAAACCCCGTCTCTATTAAAAAAAATACAAAAAACTAGCCGGGCAAGGTGGCGGGCGCCTGTAGTCCCAGCTACTCCCAGCTACTCGGGAGGCTGAGGCAGGAGAATGGCGTGAACCCGGGAGGCGGAGCTTGCAGTGAGCCGAGATCGTGCCACTGCACTCCAGCCTGGGAGACAGAGCGAGACTCCGTCTCAAAAAAAAAAAAGAAGGAATGTACCTCAACCCAATTCAGGTCATATATGACAAAATCACAGTTTACATGCTGAAAGAGGAAAATGGAAAGTTTTCCTTTAAAACCTGGAACAAAACAAGAATGTCCACTTTCATCACTTTTATTCAACATAGTACTGAAAGTCCTAGTCACAGGAATGAGTCAAGAGAAAGCACTGAACACATCCAAATTGGAAAAGAGGAACTCAAATTGTCTGTTTGCAGACGACCTGATCTTACATACAGAAAACCCGAAAACCTCCACCAAAAAACTCAGTCCTGATAAAATTCAGCGAAATTGTAGTACATAAAATAAACTTACAAAAATCAGTAGCATCTCTATACATCAACAATGGACTAGCAAAACAAACAAACAAAAAAAGCAATTTTATTTATAATAAAATAAAATAAAATAACTAGGAATAAATTTAACCAAGGAGGTGAAATGTCTTTATAAGAAAAACTATAAAACAGTAATGAAAGGAAACAAAGAAATAGACATCCCATGTCCATGGATTAGAAAATTAATATCGTCAAAATGGATGTACTACCCAAAAAGATCTGATTCAATGTGATTCCTTTCAAAATACCAATGATACTTTTCACAGAAATAGAAAAAAACTTTAAAAATTTGTATGCAACCAGAAAAGACTACTACAAATTGCCAGAGCAATTTGTAGCGTAAGGAACAAAGCTGGGAGGCATCATAGTAAATGACTTTAAAATATACTACAAATCTATAGTAATCAAAACAGCATGGTACTGGCATAAAAACATACACATAAACAATGAAACAGAATAGAGAAATAAATGCATGCATTTACAGTCAACTGATTTTCAACAAAAGCACCAAGAACACATACTGGAGGAAGGACAGTCTCTTCAATAAATGGTATTGAGAAAACCAGATAGTGACATGTATAAGAATGAAACTACCTACTCTCGCTAGGTAAAAATCAGCTCAAAATGGATTAAAGACTTGAATGTACGAGACCATGAAGCTACCAGAAGAAAATATCGGGGAAACACTTCAGGACATCAGTCTGAGCAAGGATTTTTTTTTTTTTAATTTGTTCAGAGAGATGAGTGTCTCCCTGTGTTGCTCAGGCTTATCTCAAACTCCTGGCCTCAAGCAGTCCTCCCACCCCAGCCTCCCAAAGTACTGGGATTATAGGTGTAAGCCACCATGCCTAGCCCCAGATTTTTAAAAAATAACACCTCAAAAGCACAGGCAACCAAAGAAAAACAAACACATGGGATTATATCAAGCTAAAAAAGATTCTCTTGCAGCAAAGGAAACAATCAACAGAGTAAAGAGACAAGTTACAGAAAGGGAGAAAATATTCATAAACTGTATCTGACAAAGCATCAGTATAGGAACTCAAACTCAATAGCAAAAGAAGAAATAATCCAAATAAGAAAAAACCTCAGTAGGCATGCCTCAAAAGAAGACATAAGAATGACCAACAAGTATATGAAAAAAATGCTCAATACCACTAATCAGGGAAATGCACATCAAAACCACAATATCACCTTGCCCAGTTTTGTAGTTTTGGTTATCAAAAAGACAAACAAAAAACAAATACTGGTGAGAATCCAGAGAAGGGAGAACTCTCATAGCCTGTTGGTAGAAATATAAATTAGTATACTATTATAGACAATGGGATGAAGTTTCTCAAAAAAATTCAAAGTGGAACAAAAGCTCCAGTAATCCCACTACTGAGTATATGTCAAATGGAAATGAAATCAGTATGTCAAAGAGACATTTGCACTCCCATGTTTATTGCAGCACTATTCACAACAGCCAAGATACGAAATCAACCTAAGTGTCCAATAATGAATGAATCAAGAAAATGTGGTGTATATACACAATGGAATATTATTCAGACATAAAAAGTATAATATCCTGTCATTTGCAATAAAAAAATGCTGGCGAGAATCTGCAGAAAGGAGAACTCTCATTGCCTGATGGTAGGAATATAAGTTAGCATACCATTATAAATAACAGTATGAAGTTTCTCAAAAAATTAAAGGAAACAAAAGATCCATAAAAAGAATAATGTCCTGTCATTTGCAACAAAATGGATGAACCTAGAGGACATGATGTTAAGTGAAATAAGCCAAACACAGAAGGACAAACACTGCATGACCTCACTCATATGTGGAATTAAAAAGGTTGATCTTTTTTGTTGTTGTTGAGACAGTCTCGCTCTGTCATCAAGGCAGCCTTTGCCTCCTGGGTTCAAGTGATTTTCCTGCCTCAGCCTCCAGGGTAGCTAGGATTACAGGTGCACGCCGCACCAGGCTAATTTTTGTATTTTTAGTAAATACGGGGTTTCACCATGTTGGTCAGGCTGGTCTCGAACTCCTGACCTCATGATCCACCCACCTTGGCCTCCCTAAGTGCTGGGATTACAGGCTTAAGCCACCACACCTGGCCAGGTTGATCTTATAGAATAGAACAGTGGTTAGCAGAGGCTGGAGAGAGCAGGGGGGATGGTAAATGAGGAGAGGTTGGTCAACTGGCACAAAGTTACAGTGATACAGCAGAAATAAGTTCTGCTGCTCTACTGCACAGCAAGGTGAACACAGTCAACAGTAATGTACTACATACTTCAAAACAGCCAAAAGATAGGATTTTGAATGTTCTCACCACAAAGAAATGACAAGTGTTTGAGATGATGGCTATGGAAGTTATCCTGATTTGATCATTACACAATGTATATATGTATCAAAACATCACACTGAATCCCATAAATATGTACAATTATTGTGTGTCAATTAAAAACAAAATACAATTTACGAAACACAACCACCACAATCGTTTGGATGAACTACTAGAATTTCTTGTAATTAACTAACTTAACGGTTCTTTATGCTTTTTATAACATGTGCTTCTGAGTTATGTGTGACATACTGTCAGATATACATATATAGATGTACATATGCATGTATGTGCATATATTATCCCTAATGATTTTCAGAGCCTTTTGGAGAAAATATCCTATAATATTTGACTTCCCTGGGAGGCAGACACTGCACACATATGAAGTTATATTATACATTCTCTTACTAGCTTCCAAATTAGGCTCTTTTTTGGGAAGTCCTTGGAGATCGAGCAAAACTCCACAGACACTGGAGGGGCTGGTCTCTTGTCTTTTCCTGGGGTGGCTCCGAGGTGACCTCTGCCATCCCTGTGTCAAGTTCCAGCCCTAAAACCACCCAGTCTGACTCACAAAAAGCACTTCCTGCATTGTCTTTAGTTGGAAAAAATGAGCTGAGCACAGCTAAAACAGGAATTGCCGTTTTTTATTTTATTTTATTTTTTGAGACAGAATCTCGCTCTGTCGCCCAGGCTGGAGTGCAGTGGCGCGATCTCGGCTCATTGCAAGCTCCGCCTCCCAGGTTCCCACCATTCTCCTGCCTGAGCCTCCCGAGTAGCTGGGACTACAGGCACCCAACACCACGCCCGGCTAGTTTTTTGTATTTTTTAGTAGAGACGGGGTTTCACCATGTTAGCCAGGATGGTCTCCATCTCCTGACCTCGTGATCCACCTGCCTCAGCCTCCCAAAGTGCTGGGATTGCAGGCGCGAGCCACCGCGCCTGGCCAGGAATTGCTCTTTTTTAAAGACCACCTTCATTGCTGTCAATCAAATATACTGTGCTTCAGAATGCTGTGGGAAAGGGACATCTATCTACAAGTCGTTTCCATGCTACCCTTGGAAGAGATGGAGAACGGGAGTTAGCTGCAAAAACATCCCTGCTGAGGCTGTGTCGCCAACGTGCACACAGACAAGCACCAGCACTTAGAGGGCCGTGTGCACCTTTGTCACCTGTTCACACAATTAAGGAGACTCCTATTTCCTGACTACATTTCTTGCTTTGCTGTCGATAAGAAAAGAATCATTACCGAAACCATCACTTTGGAGATCATGGTCTTTACTGTAATTATTTCCACTTACTCCACTGAGTTCCATGTTGGTCCCCATTTCCCAGAACGGAACTTTCCAGTAGGGTAAGTACAAATAATTATAGTAAAGAAGGTCTGCCTTTGTGTTTCTCCTGAGATGATCATTCCTGTTTAAAGAAAACCTTGAAGATAACTATGACTCCAAGCAGGGGCAGACTCTTGTTTTTCATTTCTCCATAATCTTAAATAGAGAAGTATTTCCAGTTGTTTTTTTTTTTAGTTTTATTTCAGAAGGCAAAGGTTTAGACAATTCTGTTTCTTTCAATCAAAATTTGATTTTAATACTTCTTTCTAAATACTAGGATGTTAAAAATAAGATCAATACCAGAAAAAAAAATTATAATCAACAAACAGCAGGGATGGGGGTTTCTGTAATAGCATCATTGCACTTTTCTGCAGTTTTTCCAGAACAAATGGTTCTTCCTAATTCTTCCATAGCCTAGGAGACAATGGTATCACCACCACCAAATAGACAATTCATTAAAAAAAGGAGCCTTTCCGAATTCTCAAAAGATGAACTGGGCTATGTATCCCAGAATGAGAATTACCATCAAACCTTCAGTCCTTGGCAGTGAAAATGTCCTACTGACCATGTGAAAGTCAGCAAGCCTTTGCATTCCCACTCTGATAATCTTTGACTAAGGGGTGATCTTGGGCATTAGTGAAACCCCACTTGTTTCCTGTTGTCCCTCACTGGCTCACCGGCAGCCTGTGGGGGGTGAAAGGGAAGCGGTGGGTAGGGGCATGGGAAATTCTCTCACTCCATGCACAGCTTCACTATTTCACTGTGTATACTAAGTGTAGCAGCTATGGACATTTGACAGCTAAGAAGGGGAGGAATGCCCGACCAGATAACCCAGGAAGAAGGCTTAGACATGGGCCTGAGCTGCTTACACAGGCCGCCCGTTGGCCCTCCACACCCCATGGCAGCTCATACAATTTGCCTTTAATTTCAACACTTATTCAAAGCCCATTGCAATACTTATGCCTAAACCCATCTGTGTGGCTTCTTACCTAAGAGATTTTTGAGGAGGCGCCGCTGGGTTTAGGAACTGAGGCTTGGGTGGAAGGGGAGGTCTTTTTGGTTTCTGTGGAACACGCAGGGGGCTTTGCAGCCTCTCACCACCTCGTCCTTTCTGGGCCCCAAGGGATAACCTCTTGCAGTCTTCTCGTGCTTGTTTAGCCAAGGAACGTCTCTTCTCATCAGCTGCTTTGGATTTTCGCACTAGAAAAGCAATGGGGTTGGACAAAACCCTCATCAGCCCACAGAGCAGCTGAGAAGGCTCAGCATTGCACAAAGGGCAGCAGCGCAGGTTCTCAGCAGTTTGTTATCTGCTTATAATAAGGAACAATCATTATCAACACCTAGGATCCAGGTCATTAGGGCGTGCCCAGCGTTGGCTGCAGGATTCCTCTCTTCATACAGGAGTGGGGATTTTCTGAGGGAGAGAAAAGGAAGAGGAGGAAGAAGCGATGAGAGAGAAGTAGAGAAAGTGTGCAAGAATTTCCCGCAGTTGGCAAGACCAAGTGAGGCGTCCCCGCCTGGGCATGGGTTCAAGCTGGCAGGGGTGCTGAGTAATAAGAGACAATTGTCACATCCTGCGTAGACTCATGTTCAGATGCAGTGTGCCTGGCTCACTAGCACAGATCAGGACTACTCAGTGGCACGGGCCTGTGCACAGGGTTAAGGAGCAGGGAGCAGGACGAAATGAGAATCAGCCCGACAGGCAAAAAATTAAAGGGATGCTTAACCACAGGTAATTATAGAACACATAAGTACATGAAAAAGTGCCTCAAGCCTGCCTTTTAATATTACAGTCACGTAATGAGAGGAATATGTTCTGAGAAATGCATCATGAGGCAACTGTGACACAATAGTATTTGTGTATCTAAATACCCCCAACATAAGGCTGGGCACAGTGGCTCATACCTGTAATCCCAGCACTTTGGGAGGCCAAGGTAGGTGGGTCACCTGAGGTCAGGAGCTTGAGACTAGCCTGGCCAACATGGCAAAACCCCAACTCTACTAAAAATACAAAAAAATTAGCTGAGTATGGTGGTGGGCGCCTGTCATCCTAGCTACTAAGGAGGCTGAGGAGGGAGAATCTCTTGAAACCAGGAGGTGGAGGTTGCAGTGAGCCAAGATCATGGCATTGCACTCCAGCCTGGGTGACAAGAGCGAAACTCCATCTCAAAAAAAGTAATAATACCCCCAACATAGCAAACGTATAGTAAAAATATGGTATAGAGGACCAAAAAAATGGTGCCTCTATATAGGGCACTTACCATGAATGGAGCTTGCAGGACTGGAAGTTGCTCTGGGATGAGTCAGTGAATGAGCGCTCAATGAATATTATGGCCTCAGACGTTACTACACAGTAACGTTGACTTTATAAACACTTTACACTTAGGCTACACTATATTTTTAAAATGTATGCGACCAATTATTTTGGGGGTTTTTTTGGTTTTGTTTTGTCTTTTTTTTTTTTTTTTTGGTTTTGTGTATGTGTGTGTGTGTGTGTTTTGTTTTTTGAGACTGAGTCTTGCTATGTTGCCCAGGCTGGAGTGCAGTGGTATGATCTTGGCTCACCGCAGCCTCCGCCTTCCTGGTTCAAGTGATTCTCCTGCTTCAGTCTCCTGAGTAGCTGGGACTACAAGTGCACACCACCACAACCAGCTAACTTGTGTATTTTTAGTAGAGATGGAGTTTCACCATGTTGGCCAGGCTGGTCTCGAACTCATGACCTGAAGTGATCCACCCACCTTGGCCTCCCAAAAGGCTGATTACAGGAGTGAGCCACAGTGCCTGGCCTAAAAAATATATGCGACTCATCATTGACCAAAACATCATTATACAGTGCATAACTACTTTGTAAAAGAGAATTTTTCATTGTAGCAATGAGACTCTAATGCAGAATGTAAAAATGATTTTTATTGAGTATATTTACACTTCAGGCATTATTGCTCAAATCCTGTTATACTTGACTTCAAAGAGATACCCAAAATACTCCCTTATACCAGGATTTCACTGCATAGTACAAAGAGGCCACTGGATCTTGCAAATATTTTCATTTCACAGTAGTTGCCATTTAAATAGCATTGGTTATAATGTAACGTCAGATCAATGCACGATCTCAACATCCTGCAAATATAGCCATACCTGCTGTCTTCCTCAAGCTACCTCAGGATGATCTAGCAGTTCAGACTTCTCTGAGTCAGATGGAAACACTACTTCTTGCTCAAACCTAATTCTTCTAGCATTCTGGAGCATCCTCTCCTCTGCCTTCAGTTGCATGGGCTTATTCTTCCCCTATGAGCTTTCTCTCCAGCTCTGCTAACTCAAATAGGAGTCAGGGCTGGGTCACAGGCACAAGCGGGATGCTAACACATCTGGCCTGGTAATCCTGTGTGCTTCTGATGACAAAGTTAAAATGTATTCACTATCAAAAACTTAGGGGAAAAAATCCAAAACACAGTATTAAATTATAAGAAAAGCATTTAAATAAATAATCTTGAATCTCACCTCTCCAAGAAAACTAATGTTTACATGTTATTATAACCTTCCAGTTCTTTTCCTTCAGATACTTAGACATTTCTAAATAGCGAAGCTTTTCATTCTATTTCATGGTGTTTTTTCTTCCCCAAGCTAATGACATGTAAACATAGTCTAAGATCATTAAACACTCTTCCAAAACCTATTTTCCATAGCTATATATCACGCTATTTGATAAATTACATCATAATTTGGGTGATACAGAAATGGAGAACCAGTCCACTGTTCAAAAGTAACTTGTAAGCATTTGAGTAATAAGTTAGTAATAACATTTGAGTGGTCACTTACTGTGACGATATCTCTCAACAACCCACATTAAGTGCTTTCTAGATTGATCACATTATTAAGTGAGAGAATCAGCTGAGACCCTGGAAGGTGCTACGGAGACCTCTGGGTACTCACGAGATGCCTGCCATTCCGAGTCTTCTTTCCAGTTCTTACAAATCTGCTTTGTTCTCTCTTCGTCTATTTGATTTATTTCTTCTTCTTGTTTTTTCTTCATGGATTCTTTCTTCTGTTTAAAACAAAACAAAACCAAACAAACAAAACGAACCTTGGTGAGCAAATCCAGCAGTTTCCTAAAGGACGGGGAGCGGGGCCGGCGGGGCGGGGGGAACCCAGCACAGCTGATTTCTATCTAACTCTCTGGCCCACTAGGGAGGATCAAGTATGGACTTTGGAGTCAGTAAGACCTGAAGCTGGATTGATCATTGCTAACTAGTGTGTAACTCCAGGAGTGACAACTGAACCGCTCTTGGGCTGTTTCCCCATAAGAAAGATGAGAAGAAAATATTTCTTAGGGTTATATTGAGGATTAGATAACTTAAGTCCCTGGCACAGTGTATAACATATAGTAAGAAAAAATATTCCTTTTCCTCACAGTACTTAGCTGCTTCAAATTGACTCCCTGAAGAAGCATGTAAACACACCATTACACAGAACCAGCATCAACCTACTTTACAGTAGCTGACAGGCCCCACAGAAGAAACGCACATTTCCAGAGCAATCTCAGCTCAGCTGAATCTCTCCCCTCGAATCATGTGTCCCAAAATGTGGTACTTACTACATGATTTTACGTGGTTTAAAAGAAATATATATTATTATTTTTTAAAGATGGAGTCTCACTCCGTCACCCAGTACAGTGGTACAATCTCGGCTCACTGTAACCTCCTCCTCCCAGGTTCAAGTGATTCTCCTGCCTCAGCCACCCGAGTAGCTGGGATTACAGGCACATGCCACCACACTTGGGTAATTTTTGTATTTTTTGAAGAGGTGGAGTTTCACCAAGTTGGCCAGGCTGGTC
The DNA here is from genome assembly GCF_001698545.2 of Rhinopithecus bieti. Taxonomy (NCBI): domain Eukaryota; kingdom Metazoa; phylum Chordata; class Mammalia; order Primates; family Cercopithecidae; genus Rhinopithecus; species Rhinopithecus bieti. The sequence goes on along the minus strand of NW_016804209.1, from coordinate 4,051,828 downwards.
GCAAACTTCTGACCTCAAGTGATCCACCACTTCAACCTCCCAAAGTGCTGGGATTACAGGCATGAACCACCACACCCTGCCAGAATATGTATTTTTTTGTTTCAAAAAACAAACAAAAAAACAGAAAATATTTTCAAAAGCATCTTTGAGAAAGGGGAAAATATTTTTAAAATGTGACTATTCCTTTAAAAGGAGAATTAGGTTTTTTAAAAAATTGCAGTAAAATTCCACATAACAAAATTATACCACCTTAACCATTTTTAAGTGTTCTGTTTTCTGGCATTAAGAGCATTCAAGGGAAATCATTTTAAACGAAAGAGAAATGAACAAACCAAATCACTTAGACCTGAAAAGTACTCTGTTTATTTGGACGCAACTTTCTGAGTGCTCACAAGAAGACTGGATTTACAACTTGGAGAACTAATAAAAGCCTTGGTTAGCTAAGTAATAAAACAAACTGAAACGGCCAGGAACTGCTGCCTGTGCCCACCTCTCTATCACGAATGACAGGTTTTTTTCTTTTGTGCTTTCCCATAGAAATATAAAGACTTCCTTGCTATAATGTCACCACAACGTAAAATATAAACGTTAATGTTGTGAAACTTGTTTCTGATCGCTGTGAGCAGTCATAAACCACAGTTTAAGTAATCATCATTCGTAAATTGTGCTTCACTGCAGATGTAACTAAACCTCTGTGCATTTACTGTTTTTATATTTTTCCTTACGTTGTTTTCCTGCCTGGAGCTAGCTCCTTTTGTTTGCCAACATTTTAAAATCCAAAGGACAGCTTTGATGTTTGAGAGGACTGTTAAGATTTGTCATCCTTTGATTGAAGCTGTTTGCAAGCCCAAGATACATAAATGTGCTGCTAGCAATTTCTAAGCTTAAACAGAAGAAGCTTAAAAGTGGAGCTCTGTTCATCCTTCCACATGCGTACGTGTTTATTTTTAAATGATTAGGAAACATATAGTGAAAACATCAAGCTATGATCATCACAGATATTGTTGCTGAGGATCAGCAAGAAGTTTGGAACATGATTCTACTAAGAAAAAATATTAATAACAGATGTAGTACTTGGTTGATGTTACTCAAATATATAACAGTGCTATATTTAATAAATCTTTAATCTGCATGTAATTATGTACAGGCACAGTGGAAAAGAAGAAAAATTCACGAGTTTCAGAGTAATAGCAGATGAGATCTGCTATTCCTCATCTACATACGGCCCTGACCACCGTATTTATTCAAGAAAGCCAGAAAACGTAAGGAACTTGTCCTGAGTCCCTCAAATAATTTGACTTTTAGCAAAATCTGTAATGCTTTACTTTCTCTATTCAGAAGACCATCATTTCCTTTTCAGCAGTGTTTTGCTGGAAGCATGCTGGTCCAGGACTCAGGACTCTGAGCCAGGCATGGGGAAATCCAGGTGATGGCTTGGAGTGGAGGGATAGAGGGGCCAAGGCTGGATGCTAATCCAGATACCCAGGGTGGAAGGTGTGGAGACCCAGATGTGTGGTGTGAGCTATGAAAATGTGCTCAGCTAACAGGACCAGAAAACGAGGCCACGCCGGGCCCATACAGAAAGCCACGGGGCCCATACACAAAGCCTCTTGTCCAGCCTGTTGATGGAAGCACTTAGAGTGACTCCCTACCAATTCCTTCATCAGAGCCTCACAACTGACCCCAAAGCAGGATGGCTCTGTTTTATCACCTTTGTTCTACAGAGAAGCAAGGTGGCTCATCCATTCTCCCAAATGATCAGCCCTTTCCTGACCATGCCAAGTGAGTTCCTGCCTCTGTGTCTTCGACTTGCTGTTCCCTCTGCCTGGAAGAGACGTCCACATGGCTTAGACATCCACATTGCTCCTTCCCTCTTTCCTTCAGGTCTCTGCTCCAATACTGCCTTCCCAGAGTGGCCTTCTCTGACTACCTGTCCCATCCCAATTCCATCCTCCAGGGATTCCTACTGCTTTATTTTCCTCTGCAGCGATTATGATCACCTGACCTCACAGATATGTTTATCATCTCTCTCTCTCTCTCCCATGAAGAATATAAGCTCCCTGAGGGCAGGAATTTTATCTAATTTTTTCATAAAATGTGTCTCCAACTCCCATAACAGTGCTTAGTGTGTAGTAGATCCTCCATAAATGTTGCTTGGATCAATATACGATCCTTTGTCTTCCTCAGCTGTTCCCACATAAAATGACATAGTGAGATCTAAGCAGAATTAATGAAAATGTCCTTTAGATCGCCTATTGCTGCTGTTTTAGAAAGAAGTACATATTACATCAGCAGTATGCATACAGGACTACAGTTCCACAACTTCATCCTGATTTCTTGAAGTCTCAAAAAAGCAAGTTCATGCATGTCCCTGCAGAGGAATCATGGAATTCATGACATGGTCCACAGGAAAACAGGTCCCTGGGCTGACCTCCACTGTAGCCCAATCTCAGGAACCTTCTCTTCACAGGCTCACATCTTACAATGCTGTTTCAGACTCTCTGTAGGTCAAATCCTACTACAGCTTCCAAGTACCAGTCTATGCCTCATTTATTTTGAGCAATTTATGACATGATAGCAAGCTCACACGATGGAGGAAGCAGGGCTTGGCCTGGAGGGTCAATGTCATATCTGGATGGACGTGAGAGAGGGCTGAGTGCCAGAAGGGGTTCCAGGAGTGGTGGATGTGGAGGACACAGCAGCTGCTCACCCTCAAGGGACAGGTTCAGAAACAATGAGCACAGAAGTAACTCGATCTGAGTTCACTCTTTCTGCCAAGTTGAATGCTCCATTTATCACTGTCTGAATCAGTCTTCCCTCCATGTCTGCAGCAGCCTGGGGTGCTGCCTCTATGTTAGATCTTCTGGGAGGAGTTTAGCTGATACATCTTGGCATCTGTTCTTTCCATGACATTCAACACTTCCCGAACTCCAGATAAATGGGTAAAGATGAAGAACTGTGTTTGCAGCTTTTAGGACAGATTTCCCATTCTGCTGCTTAATTTCATTTCTGCATGAGATTAATTAACTAATCTGTGAAACGTTAATGGAAATGCCTAGGTATGCAGCCCCTGGAGGACAGAAGGGAAGTCTTTTACCTGGTGAAATCCATATGCCTTCATACGATTGATTGAATCTGCCAACATTTGTTGAATATTTCTTGAAGAACTGGAGGGTGACTAAAAATTAAACGAAACACATTTATGGCATTTGGACCTACAGTGCAGTTTCATAAGATAATCTGTCAATGTTTCCCTGGTTTCAACATTCCCTAATGCTGCTCCCACCCCCACAGCTGGATCCACCCAAGGCTCCCACTGGCACCTGAGTTCCTGGGCTGATCCTGACTACAGCAACGGGCATGTAAATCCTCAGTATTCCCACTCAGTAGGGTTTAAAAAGGAATTGTTGCCCAAGAGCCAGGAGCTGGTGGTTTGGTGTATTTTGCTCCCATCTGGTTGGCCCTGGAGAGCCCTGGGATCACTTCTAGACATCAACATTACCCCCTATTTAAATTCTCTTCTTGCTTAATCTCTGCATACCCTGTTTTAGTGCAGGCCAAAGAAATGCCTTAGTCTCCAGATTTAACTAAATGATGTCTTGCAGACATACCTGGAGCACCAGTTTGGTGCCTGGGAGCCCCGCTCAGTTTCCCTGCCTGGGCTACACTTCTCCTCTCTTCCCACCCTTGTCACCCGGTATCTATGTTTCTGCTGCTCTAGATGGATTTCCCACGAGACAACTTCCTCAGTGGGGTTCCCAGATTTGTTGCCTAGATTCCCTGGTGTCATTCCTGCCTGCTACAGGCCAACCCTCTGGCATTGCAAGTACGCCAGCAAATCACAATGGGTGCTTCTTAAGACATATGCCCCCATCAGTCCCTGGCTGGAGTGCAGAGCCTAAGCTAAGTCCCAACATGGGTAGTCACATGCCCTGAGTAGCAGGATATACCTACCCACCACCCATATTACCACAAAGTGTATGCCTTGTGTCTGAGTTCTTAATTTTGGCATAGATCAGAAGTTGTCAGCAAAATTTCAGCAAAAGGTTGGTGCCACCATTTAGAAGGAGCACAGGGGCTGTCAGAAGACAAATACATTAACTTTTGTTGTAGTTTTGGCCATGGCATTTGGGGTCTATTTGTTTCAAAAGTTTAGCCTATCAGCTGATAAAACTGGTCACAACGGTTGCTGGTGGCATGTTTCAATCTCTCTGCTGAGGGTTTATAATTAATCACAGGTGATGAGATTAATGCTAATTCCACTGATGAGCACTCCTGAATACCGAAGACATATTACGACCCAGCACTATGTTAGTGTCTTAGTATTATTTTTACTCCACACAACACCTGTGATGGATGGGAAACATAATGGGCAATTTTCAGATGAAGAAACCAAGTCTCAGATGAGTTGTGGAGCTTGCTCAGGACCAGACAGCTGGTTTGTGCCAGAGTTTCTGCTTTTTCCACTATGTCGACATTGTAGTGATAAGAAAACGAGATGCGGGTCAACAGATACCTAATAGTTATTACTTGGCAAACTAATGAATCCTGTAGGTTTCACAATTGCTACTGACCATATTCTCATTTTTTTCTCATTTTAATATTATAAAAGTATACTTTGCTGCTCTGCATGTAAACTTAGAACAGGAACCAGTTCCTCTATTTGGGAACAGGGTGAACTGTTCCCCCAGGTTTCATGTAAGCGTGTCTGCTCAAAAGTCCAAGATGACTTTGAAAGTCTCTGAGTGCATTTCCACTACCAGGAATGAGAGCTTTAAAAACAGGCCCACTCTCCCTTTCTTTGATGATATAAGATCTTTGGGGCACCGTTTTGCAAAAAGGATCAGTTTCTTATATTTGAAAATTAGGAGGCAGGTAGCCCTTCTTTCTTAATACTTCCTCAAGTATTGCGGAGAATGTTTCAAATATGCTATGTTTATTACTTGGCAAACTAATGAATCCTGTAGGTTTCACAACTGCTACTTATCATACTTTCATTGTTTTCTCATTTCAATATTATAAAAGGACACTTTGCTGCTTTGCATCTAAAACAGAACAGACGCAGAGCAGCTGTTCCAGAATCAGACAGATCTGGACCTGTCAGACAGATCTGAAACTAGAGTTTTGGACCAAGGTTTTGTCGGCAGCACATTTGCTGTTCTTAGACTTTGAGCTTTTAAACACACTCTTACTTGTTTCCTGAATTAGCATTAGGCTAATAGGCATCTGATGGTTATCCTCTAATCCATGTATTCAAAAGTGTTGTCTATTTTGTCAGTTTCCCCTCAATCTCCCCCCAGTTACTATCATCTACATGGGTACAGTGCTTTGAACATAATGCGTGAGTTACCCGCCATCCGTCAGTTATTCCTTCCACCGAACAGTTCATCTCATGTACACATGAACAATGTTTTTTTACTACTTGCTTTCTTTAAACTATCTTATATTTTTTCCTATCATCATTGTATGCCTTTTCTTACTAGGACTCTCATCATGCTCACTGCTTTTGCATTTGTCGCATCTGACGTGGTTATGAATTATGTTAAAATAATAAGACGCACAGACACGTGCTTCAGACAGTGTGCATGGAAGCGATGCCACTGGGCACTAAAGTGACTGTGGTGGCCGCCAACACCATCCACTCATGGTAGTTGGAGTTGATGATCTTTCTTTTCTTTGAAATTCTAGGTTTTGTCTTTAGTATACCAAAACTCACAAGCTTGTTCTGGAGTAGAAGAATTTTAGCATAAAAACTCATTAGGGCCACACGTGATGGCTCATGCCTGTAATCCCAGCACTTTGAGAGGCCAAGTCAGGCAGATCACCTGAGGTCAGGAGTTCGAGACCAGCCTGGCCAACATGGTGAAACCCCATCTCTACTGAAACTACAAAAATTAGCTGGCATGGTGGTGCGTGGTGGCGCATGCCTATAATCCCATTTACTCGGCAGGCTGAGACAGGAGAATTGCTTGGACCTGGGAGGCAGAGGTTATAGTGATCCGAAACTGTGCCACTGCACTCCAGCCTGGGTGACTGTGAAACTCCACGTCAAAAAAAAAAAAAAAAAAAAATTTAGCTGAACAACCACTCCAGAGATGAATCCTTCTATTTAAACATTTCTAGTCAACGTGTCTAAAACATATTGTACACTCTAAAGCTATTCACACATACTAAGAACCACATTTATAAAAATTCTACTTTTCATGGTGAACCAAGATCTTGCCATTATTCTAACATATTAAAATAACATGAAAAACTTAAAACTTGCAGAAAGCAGGCTCATTTAGATACATTTACACGTTCTACAACCCCATGAAATGCATGACAAGTAGAAAGTAATAGACTGAAAACAGTGGGATCCAAAAGGTATTTTCCTTATTTAAACAAAACAAAATAAAACAAAAAACAGCTAGAGGCCAGGCGTGGTGGCTCATACCTGTAATCCCAGCACTCTGGGATGCTGAGGCAGGCAAATCACAAGGTTACGAGATCCAGACTATCCTGGCCAACATGGTGAAACCCCATCTCTACTAAAAATACAAAAATTGGCCGGGCGTGCTGATATGCACCTGTAGTCCCAGCTACTTGGGAGGCTGAGGCAAGAAAATTGCTTGAACCCGGGAGGCAGAGGATGTAGTGAGCCAAGATCGCGCGCCACTGTACTCCAGCCTAGGTGACAGAGCGAGACTCTGTCTCAAAAAAAAAGGAAAAGCTAGATGATTAATGGGCTCAAAAGTGATGATTTATGATGGCAGTATCAGGTGGGAATACCTCAGCAACACCACTGCCTCTTTGAAGCACTCCTAGAGGAAGGATGAAGAGGCTTTTCAAAGAGGGTACCATGCCCTCTCTGAAGTTTCCATATGCTGCTAGGACCCAGGAAATACACTCTTTAGTTATCTCTATACCAAAAAAGGGAAGAAAATGACCCTCCTACCTGTATAATTTCTGCTTATAAAGCACTTTGAAGTCTAATACATCATTTGACCTTCATATCAGGTGTCAAAATAGGTCTTATCCCTTTACCAAAGAGATAACTTGACCTGTTTTATTGGTCATTGTGTTTTTGTTCTTGAGACAGAGTATCGCTCTGTTGCCCAGGTTGGAGTGTGGTGGCATGAACGGGGCTCACTGCAGCCTCAACTTCCTGGGCTCAAGTGATCCTCCCGCCTCAGTCCCCCCAAAGTAGCTGGGACAACAAGTGTGCACTACCACACCTGGCTAAATTTTTTTTTAATTTTAGTAGAGACGAGGTCTCACTATGTTGCCCAGGCTCATTTCAAACTCCTGAGTTCAAGCGATGCCCCTACCTCAGCCTTCCAGTGCTGAGATTATAGGTGTGAGCCGCCACAACCGGCCTAAGTCGACCTGTTAATAGGTAGGAGGACAGGGACTCAAACGCATGTCATTTGCATGTCTGAAGCTTGCTCCTTCCTCAGGGTCTGCCAGAGAGAACATATATATGTATGCTCTTACATGTAACAGCCACTGCGGTCATCATCCATCTGCCACATTACAGAAATTCTTGCAGCTGCTGGAGCTCTATGAGCAGAGTTAAAGCAATCTTATCTGCCTCATATCTGCTCTATTTAAACATAAAAACTGCCATGAATATTTATGCAAAAGTTTCCAAAAAAGAAAAACTGAATGCTAATAACATCAGAAACTAGTGGACTTCCTACAGACATCGAGTCAGAATAACCCTCTCTAATCAGTGAAGATCCCAAATACATCTGGGGGTGTAGCATATCTGATTGGCCAAAGGACAGTATGAAAAATAATAGCTACAGTTAAACGTAGAAGTATGGCAGTTCAAAACTACATAAGCAACTGGGTTATGAAAAGATGCTGCTGATAACATCAGTATTAATTACATGGTTGCAAAATATGCTTCCTCCAAAGTCTATCTGTCATACGAGAAAAATCATTCTAATTATGTTCACTTTTTAAACTGGTTTGAGAAACAGTTGATTCTAGCTTCTAATTTAATATTCCCTTTGTTTATAAGTAGGGTTATAGGCCAAACGCGGTGGCTCAGGCCTGTAATCCCAGCACTGTGGAAAGCTGAGGTGGGCAGATCACCTGAGGTCAGGAGTTCAAGACCAGCCTGGCCAACATGGTGAAACCCCGACTTTACAAAAATACAAAAAATTAGCCAGGCATGATGGTGAGTGCCTGTAATCCCAGCTACACAGGAGGCTGAGGCAGACGAATCGCTCAAACCCGGAAGGCAGAGGTTGCAGTGAGCCAAGATCTCACCACTGTACTCCAGCCTGGTTGACAGAGCAAGACTCCATCTCAAAATAATAATAATGATAATAATAATAATAATAAAAGTAGGTTTGTACAGTCAAACAAATGCCAAGTGTCTTTCATTCCCAATAAACCAGAAAGCTCCAACAAACAGAACATTGTCAGGACTCAATTTTTATGGTAAAGATGAAAATGAAGAATTAACAGCATAAAATCAAGAGTTGTTTTTTGTTTGTTTGTTTTTTGGTTTTTGGTTTTTGGTTTTTTTTGACAGAGCTTGCTCTGTCGCCCAGACTGGAGTACAGTGGCATGATATGAGCTCAGTGCAAGCTCCACCTCCCAGGGTTCACACCATTCTCCTGCCTCAGCCTCCCGAGTAGCTGGGACTACAGGTGCCTGCCACCATGGCTGGCTAATTTTTTTTGTATTTTTAGGAGAGACAGGATTTCACCATGTTAGCCAGGATGGTCCCGATCTCCTGATCTTGTGATCCGCCCGCCTCGGCCTCCCAAAGTGCTGGGATTACAGACGTCAGCCACCATGCCCAGCCAAGAGTTTATTTTTTAAAAGAAACTACTAAGTATTGACTCATCCTGTTCTCTTATACCTCTTAAACCCATGGTATTCCGGAATAAAATGACAGAATAATAACCTCGATGAGGGCAAAGACCATGCCAGCAAATTCACACCATCTGCAGCAAACAAAACAGTGACTGGCACTTAGTAGGCTTCCTAAATATTTGCTTTTGTTTTTCAAACAGAGTCTCGCTCTGCTGCCCAGGCTGGAGTGCGGTGGCGTGATCTCTGCTCACTGCAATCTCTGCCTCCCGGGTTCAAGCGATTTCTCCTGCCTCAGTCTCCTGAGTAGCTGGGATTATAGGCACCTGCCACCACACCCAGCTAATTTTTGTATTTTGGGTAGACATGGTATTTCACCATGTTGTCAAGGCTGGTTTCAAACTCCTGGCCTCAAGTGAGCCACCCACCTTGGCCTCCCAGAGTGCTAGGATTACAGGTATGAGCCACTGCACCCAGCCAGTAGGCTTCACACTTATTTGGTGAATGAATGAACACACAACAAATTCATGAAATACATTCTAAATCATTAAAAGATACTCAATCTAGTTTCACTATTTTTTTTTTTTTTTTTTTTTTTTTTTTTTTTTTTTTTTTT
>NW_016804209.1:4034018-4042090 GCF_001698545.2 Rhinopithecus bieti | reverse complement strand
TTTTTTTTTTTTTTTTTTTTTTTTTTTTTTTTTTTTTGAGACAGAGTCTTGCTCTGTCACCCAGGCTGGAGTGCAGTGCTGCTGTCTTGGCTCACTGCAAGCTCTGCCTCCTGGGTTCACGCCCTTCTCTTGCCTCAGCTTCCTGAGTAGCTGGGACTACAGGTACCCGCCACCACGCCTGGCTAATTTTTTGTATTTTTAGCAGAGATGGGGTTTCACTATGTCAGCCAGGATGGTCACGATCTCCTGACCTTGTGATCCGCCCGCCTCAGCCTCCCAAACTGCTGGGATTACAGGCATGAGCCACTGCGCCCAGCCGAGATCTAGTTGCATTATTAATCAAGAGAGACTGAATTCAAATGCTCTGAGAATCAATGGTCTATAACTCACCCATTTTGCCAACCAGGTCATTGAAATAATCAGATCATCCTCTTTTCAGCCATTTTAAACAAAACGGCAATTTCCCAATGATGACTATAATATTAAGTTTCCGAGCATACAGGGATTTAGCTTTTTGTTTCTAAAATAACGGGAGAGGCAAAATAATGGAACTCTGCTTCAATAAAGTTAAAAAGAATAATAATAGAGAGAGGAGAGATTTTCCTAAGGCCAAGTAGACTAACAAGATGAAAAGCGGGACAATAAATTTTAATGCTAAAAAATGGTACAAACTCCTTGTAGAGTGATTTTACTGACACATGAATAAGGACAATGGAGACCCGAGCAAATCTTTTCCTTATTTTTCTAATATTGTTCCAAGCAAAATCCATGCAGAGACTACTGAATGCCCCGACTTGAAAGTACAGCAGACTCTAATACGATGTGAGATTTTACAGCACATCTATCACTAAACATTGTCAGCTGCTGCGGTGGCTCAGACCTGTAATCCCAGCACTTGGGGAGGCCGAGTCAGGAAGATCGTTTGCACCCAGGAGTTTGAGACCAGCCTGGACAACACGGTGAAACCCTGTCTTTACAGAAAATACAAAAGTTACCTGGGCGTGGTGGTGTGTGCCTGTAGTTCCAGCTACTCGGGAGGCTAAGGTGGGAGAATCACCCGAGCCTGGGGAGGTCAGGACTGCAGTGAGCCATGATCTCGCCACTGCATTCCAGCCTGGGGGACAGAGTAAGACTCTGTCTCAAAAACAAAATGAAACAATAAAGAACAACAACAACTAAAAACACTGTCTTTGGTGTCCGAGTTTATTTTGAGCATGTTAGAACACAGAACGTCAGTCATATTAGATGAACAACATGCTCACTCTTATTGCACCATCCCCTAAAACACCATTAAGCAACACACAAACAACAGAACTGGGCAGTAACATCTTTGGAAAATGCAGTGATGCAGAGCTGGTGTAGGTTGCTAGGGCAAAGCATTCACATGTGAGAGAGTTTCAAAGGCCACTCTTACATTCTCACCCAGGGAGACGACTGAAATAGGATCCATGAAGAAGTAAAAGACAAGAAAGCGAAATAAAGGAATTGTGAAATATGAAGTGTAAGCATAAAATAATAAAGGATTGTTTAGAAAATATTCAAAGAGTCTTAAAAACATGATTTAAAAAATGATTGATACAGGAAGTCCTGACGAAATGGAACATAGAACTTAACTACAAATAATAATAGAAAAATAATAGGCAGGGGGCAGTGTCTCACGCCTGTAATCCCAACACTTTGGGAAGCCAAGGTGGGCAGATCACTTGAAGTCATGAGTTCGAGACCAGCCTGGCCAACATGGTGAAGCCCCGTCTCTACTAAAAATACAAAAGTTAGCCGGGCATGGTGATAGGCACCTGTAATCCCAACTACTCAGGAGTCTGAGGCAGGAGAATCACTTGAATGTTGTAGGTAGAGAGTGAGACTCTGTCTCAATAAATAATAATAACAATAATAGAAAATAATATTCATATCATACATCCTTTACAAAACACTTTTATGTGTATTATTTCATTTGATTCTCACATTAACCCAATGACATGTAGCTACTTTAACGTCTGTTTTATAGATTGGGAAACTTAGCCTTAGAGAAGTTGAACGACTGACCTTGAAGTGGTCAACACGTCTCCCGACTCAGGATTCTAGCATACTACTTTTAATGAGTTCAATAAGTGAATCAATGCAAATATCTCCTGCAATGAAGTTATACACTATGAAGTTGGTAACAAAATTAAGTTGAATAAACTCTTAAGACTAGAAATCTGTTTTTCTCTTTTCTAATTTATATTAAGCTTTTTATTTTAGAAATTTTGATTATCTGTTTGCTTTTAAGAAGCACAACAGCTTAAGTGAATTTTAAGGTGCTAGTATTTTGTGATTCTATCTTATATAAGATTTTATTCTACAAATTACCTACCATGAAATTCTATTACAGTTATGCAGAAACTACTTGGGGAATTGCGTAGCCCTCTGATTAGGGCTCCACTCTTGAATTAATAAGATATGCACAATTAATTCATTATCTGTTTTTACCTGGCATGTCCAATGCTTTATCTCTCATAAAAATTACATTGAAATGCTTCCTTCATGTGTACTAGAATGGAATATACGTCAAGGCAAATGACTCCTAGCTTGGAATAGGATTATTCCTCTTTTGTCTCTATATCCAATTTAAGCCTCAAAATTCTAGCTTGTGTTTCGGAAGCACATGTTCTCTACTTACCATGGTGGTCCTTGTTCTAAGGTGTAAACCCCCTTGCCTCCCAGAGACTGGTGACATGGCTGTCTGCAGCCAGGAACCAGGCTATGCCACGCTGGTTCCACTAACCCCAGGCACGAGGTATCTACTCTGGGGTGGGGTGCACGCTTCGCCACCCAGCCTACTCGCCAAGCTCAGTACTCACCTCTGCTTAAATCACACGAAAGCGTTATGCTGCTAATACTGCTTTTTCCCCTTAACCTGAGGCACAAGTGACAGAAAACCCAGAACTTTTGTTGCTATGCAATAGCACTCTGAGATGAATGAGAATCCCAGAAATAATTCAGCATATTCTTTTCTATTCTTTCAAAGACTTGTTTGGATCTCGGTTACTCTCTTCCGAATCTCTCCTTTATCAAGGCAAACCACTGAAGTCCAGTTTTAGAGAACTGATCATTTCAGAGTGGACAGCACCCTTAATTTTAGTTTGAAAGAAAGGTATAGAAGAAGGAAAATCTAAGTGGAAGCTTCATATAATATCTTAAAATCATTTTACAGGTAGCTACTTAACTGCTCTCTACTCATGGAAACATAACACTATGAGTTACAATAACACTTAAAAATAGAAGTGAACTGTAATCTCAGCACTTTGGGAGGCAGGGGCAAGAGGATCACTTGAGGCCAGAAGTTCAAGACCCGCATGGGCAACATGGTGAGACTACTGTCTCTACAACAAATAAAAAAATTAGCTGGGCTTGGGAGCATGCATCTGTAGTCCCAGCTTCTTGGGAGGCTGAGGCAGGAGGATCACCTGAGCCCAGGAGTTTGAGGCTGTAGTGAGTCATTATTGCACCACTGTACTCGAACCTGGGTGACACAGCAAGATCCTGTTTCTAAAAAAACACACACACAAACAACTAAAAACCACCATAGTTTTAGTGTCAAGTTTACAACTAAAATGGATGTTTTAGTGGCTTGTTTTTGTGATCATTAGTTGTTATAGAAAAATGACAGACTTAAAAACAGGTATCAGAGCCTTGGGGCAGTATTTGGAAAGCATGCATGTGTGTGTTGTGTGCGCATGTATGCATGCAATGTGTGGCATGTGTGTGCCTGTGTGGTGGAGGTGGAGAGTAAGAGGCCTCATCTGTAACTCCACTTGGTTAAAGAATATATCACAAGGAAGACTTTTGCTCGAGGCTCTTTCATCTGCCAGCTACAGGGTCTTCTTTTTCTGTGTGTGTGATGCTTTGAATCCCAGATGTTTGGTTCTAATTTTTTTTTTGTTAGCTCCTGTTTTGCAGTGTGTCCCACTCTGAAGGCCATTTCTGTAAAAATAATGAAGAATTCTCTGGAGATAAAATCTAAAAGTGAGCAGATATAGTTTCATTCAAGGTCCTCTTCAGGGGCAAGGACAGTCGGTACTGATTAATGAGTTCCAAGCCTACAAATTACATATAAGCGGAGAAACACAGAGGAGCTTATCTTTGAGTTGGCAGAATCTGCCATTCTCCCAACCAGGTGCAGAATGACTCTGAGTGGGGGCGGGGGACATCACTGCATTCAGATGGCTGTCCACATAGACGGTCCCTAAGGGTCTCTTCAGCTGCAGGGGACTCGCAGTTCATACCCAAACTCCCCTAGGTAGGGTGAGTCTGTTCACACAGCATGCCACTGTCTTTTTCTCTGAGTCCCATTAACTCCCCATTACATTCATCGTTAACTGGGAATGGCATCTGCTCTGAACCTGCATGTCTCAAAATGTGGCAGAAGGACAGAGAAACTCAACTAGTCCCCAGCACCTCCAGTTCAGTGTAGACACCCAGTAACCCTGCGTGTTCGCTGTGATCCATGGAGAACCACAACACTGACTTGGTATTAAGCAGAGCATCACTTCAGAGGTTCCTCAGCTGCATCACCACTGCCAAAAAATAAGGACAAGCCAGCGATTTTGCAGAAGGCAACAGCTTTGCAGAAAAAAAACCATATACTCAGCTCTAATCTAGATGTTACTTCAGCCTCCTCAGCTTGGAAAATGCAGCCAGACAGATTTCTTTTGCCTCCAACTCTTCATCTGAAGAATGCGAAGGACCAAGCCTGGGCTCCTGATAAGAACAACATCTTTTATTGCTCCACGTACCTGCCAGAGGATGTGGGTTGGGGGTGAGAGAACGGCATCCTGTAATTCAAGGACTTCAGGAGGCAATTGTTGCTGCTTCCGTCAGACAATACTGGGCAAGCTGCTTTCTCCTATTTACACATTTTATCAGCTTCCTTTGTAAAGGGTCAGTGTTGCTAAATTTAACGTCTACAGAAGAAACTGATCCCCAGTCCCCCGCTTTTTGGCATCAGGACCGATTTTGTGGAAGACAAATTTTCCACAGATAGGGGGCGCCAGATGGATGGCTTCGGGATGATTCAGGTGCATTACATTTATTGTGTACTTTATTTTTATTATTATTACATACTCATCATAATTCATAATGCAGAATCGGTGGCTTCCTTCCTTCAAAGTCCCATCTGAGGGTAATGGGAGGCAGTGACAGATCATCAGGCATTAGATTCTCACAAGGAGCACACAGCCTAGATCCCTCATGTGCGCAGTTCACAATAGGGTTCGTGCTCCTATGAGAATCTAACGCTACTGATGATCTGACAGGAGGCAGGGCCCAGGGAGTAATGCTCACTTGCTTGCCTGCTGCTCACCTCCTGCCATGTGGCCCAGTTCCTAACAGATCACAGACCAATGGTACCCCAGGGATAGGGGCTCCTGCCTTACAGGATACTGCCCCAAGTCTCAGAGCTGCCTGTAAGGACTGAAACTTCCATTCCCTAACTAGAGATCTTCTACTCTGTTGGTGCTATGGTTGCCAGGTATCTGGTACTTATTCAGGCCGTCTTACTTTTGGATATTTATTTGGTATAATAAAATTTTAAACCAACAAAATGTATCCTTAGAAAATCTTTTGTAAAGACTGTCATGCATGTGTAGAAAGATACTCTGAGCCTGGACCTTAAGGTTTCCAAAGCCTGTAGCAGCCATCAGACAATTCTCAGATTCCCAAGATTTGCTTCTCGTGGCTATAAGGGTGAAGCAGAAATTCTTCACTCTTAGAAATGGGGCAAGTCTTCCCTTGTTCTGTAAGGGATCTCCTTGAATGAAGCCATTTACTAATGAAGATATAACTTGGGTTATGTTGGTATAAAATCATATCCAAATGCAAACCTACAGATCGGGTGGTTTGGTGTTCTGGTTAAAACTACAGAAACTGTTGCATGACAGGAAGGTACAGCTCTCTACATTTTTGTATGTGAGAAGATTAGCTGTTACCCAGGTGGACCAAAAGATATGTTTTGAGTCTTGGAGGGGAGGGCTGCGGTGAAAACCAGCTCAGGAAAGGAATGCCACTTGTCCAAAGAATACATCGTTTGTGCCTTATTTACAGAAATAAAATTGAGTTGACCTTGCCACATACCACCGGGTTTGCCTGTCACACCCCTGCCTAACTGCTGCTCAAATACAAAAGCCTAGACCTTGTGGTGTGGCTTATTCATTGGAACAGGATGGCAACCCTCCTTAACAGCCTGTAGTGATAGGAAAAAACATTCTTCCTGTCGTACAGGCATCGACTGTTGCTTTAAGATCTGCATGTTTAGAGCTAGAGTGAAACTTCTGAGAAATCACCTCAGCAAACAGAGTCCATCTGTACCGTTAACTCCTAGGGCTCCATTTGGCTGCCTGCAGCCCTGTTGACAAGGATGTGAGGTCCTGTCCTGGCTCATCAGGAGAGAGTGCTGCGATTGATTAGTGATGTCTCTCCCAGGGGCAGCATAGGAAGTACCTGCACCTGGGCTGTATGGTCACTAAACAATTTAAAAGTCTCTCATTTTACAGATTATGAAAACAAAAGTCCTGCAGAGACCAAATCAAAATGAAAATCCAGTTCTTTTGACCACTTGCTCTCATTATATTACCACAGCTCAAAAATGGACTGGAGGCCCACCATCCCTTATCAACAATTCTAAAATCCAAAAAGCTCTGAAAACATGTAACTCATATCAGGGAGGATCCTAACTTGAACATGAGGCTATTTACAATATTTATAGCATTTGTTTACAGAGTGTTGCCCCAGACCTTGCTGGGAGGCATTATATATTACATAGTACATGCTCAGTATTTCTTTTATAAAATCTGGAAAAAAGCTGAAATCTGAAGCACTTCTGGGTCCAGATATATTGGATAAGGGGTGGCAGGCCTATACCACTGACCCGTCAGCCTACAGGGGTGTGGTAGGTGTCATGGCCTTAAAAGATACCCACGCCCTAATCTGGAACTTGTAAATCTGTTATTCCTCAGACATTAATTAGTAGCTATGGACCTTAAAATGAGATTATCCAGGATTAACTGTGGGCCCAATCTAATCACAAGTGCTCTTCAAAAGTAGAGAACTTTCTCCAGCTAGAGTCAGAGAGAGACAGCAGAAGAGGAAGTCATAGAGAGCTTTTAAGCAGGAGAAGGACTCAATCTGCCATTGCTTGAGGGACCACCTGGAAAGCATAAGGAATGCAGGCAGCTCCAGGTACAAAGATTGGCCCCTGGTTGATGCTCAGTAAGGAATCAGGGCCTTCCGCTGGTTCATTTGGCCAGCGACGTGAATATACCTGGAAGCAGATTCTTCTCCAGGGCCTCCAGATAAGAGACCATCATGGCTGACATCTTGATTTCAGCCTCATAAGACCCTAATCAGAGAACCCAGTCCTGCTTTGTCAGATTTCCCACCTGAGGAGCTGGGAGATAATACGTGGGTACTAGGGTAAGTCATGAAGAAAACGAATACATGGAACAAGCCTGACTCTTCTTTCATAAGGTGTCCTGTTAGCATCTACTCAGACTTACCTTTCTGCGTCCCAGCCAGAGCACTTTACCCCCATCAGACTGTTCCCTTGCATTCTCCCTCCCAGACACACGAGGCTTTGCACTTTCTTAGCAATGACATTTCACCGGCCAGGACTGCAGAGTCCTTTCCCCCAGGCCTCTCTGCCTTTCTCTGCCACCCCCTCCATCCCTGCCTTCCACAAACCGGTGAACAGGCCACTGGCCTCCTGGAATGTGATTAAATCCTGCCCTACAGAGCACTCACTGCTGCTCTTTTCAGGGCCTAAAACTCTTGAAAGATGAAATCCTCGTCTTATGCCTCCCTCGTGGCGCCGTAATGCCCGTCATTACACAGATTAAACCTTGATGGATATTTGCTCAGAGAATGACTGATGCAGCCCAACAGTGCTGGACACTGAAGTGTGCAGCCCCTGGGTAGGAGACGGTCACACAAGGGAGGGGCAGTCTCTAGTGCCCCTAGTGAAAATAACCCCTTAGATTTGTACTGGGATTTGCAGTTTTCAAAGAATTTCCAAATATATTATCTCATGTCATTTT